>NC_090934.1:427474249-427786221 GCF_040938575.1 Ambystoma mexicanum | reverse complement strand
ATAGATCAAATCTGGTGAGACAACTGCTACTGGAAGAAGATCCGCAATTAAGACCAATGGGTTTCGACCTACAAGAAAGTGATGAAGTCCTAAAAACCCAGGAGAGAGTAAAGAAACACTCGGTGAGACAAATCAACAGAAAAGACAGAGAGACCAGTAGTGCCAACACTAACAGAACAACATCAGCGAGAAGAGGCACCCAGAACACACAAAGCTCAAACAAAAGAATTCAACAACAAGAAGAAGAAAACAAAGCAGCAAGGTGGAAATGGTTGAAAAACATGATTGATGACAAAACAAACACCCAATAATATAAAACAGTAAAAAGCGTGGGTTCATGGAGCCTGGGAAGTTGGAACACCAGAGGCTCTAACCACCTTTTTACTAATGGAGCGCTTCAAAAAGAGAAACTTAGTGTGTTGTGCCTACAAGAAACATGGCTGGTGCAACCACCGACATTGGAAGGATACGTGGTATTGCCAAACCCAACAGTCAAAGGTCCAAAAGGTAGACCTATGTCAAGTCTATTGGTAGCCATCAAAAATGACCTGGACTGGCAAGTGCTGGAGGAGACAAATCCAAACGTACTCATTCAGATGGTAGCGTTACAGCTGGATAAAAAAGCCAGTAAAGTACTAATACTGATCAACATATATTGGAATCCAGCAAACTCACTACACGAAAACCTGCCTGATGAAATGGCAGAATTAATCGATGAACAGAGAGAAAACTTATGTTCATACTGGTAGGAGACTTAAATTGTTCGTGCCTGAACAAGGACGACCGATCAGAGCATGACATAACAACAGCTTCAACAAAGGAAAAAAGAGGTACAATGAGATCCTGGACTATATTTGCATCTCAAGTAATTTGTCGGAGAACATCCAGACCTTGGAAGTAATCTCAACAGTAGAAAGTGACCACAACTTGTTAAAACTGACGTGCAAAAACATCAGCAATAACAAGACCGGAACTTATAACCAGAAGTTGGTCACAGATCAAAAAGGTACCAAACTAAGGATCAGACCAGAGAAAACAAGAGAACTAAACC
This sequence comes from Ambystoma mexicanum, assembly GCF_040938575.1. Classification (NCBI taxonomy): domain Eukaryota; kingdom Metazoa; phylum Chordata; class Amphibia; order Caudata; family Ambystomatidae; genus Ambystoma; species Ambystoma mexicanum. The sequence continues at coordinate 427,785,170 of NC_090934.1, read as the reverse complement.
ATAATCTAAAACAAATGATCTCGACGCTTGAAAACGAACAAGGCCAAAAAAGGATTGATTACACCCCGCTTTTCAGAACATTTGTTACAGAAAGGAAGCTTGGAAGTAACCATCAAATATCAACCTACCAACACCAGTACGACAGTCGTATACGAGAAAAGAAAAAAGCATTAAGGAGAGACATCAGAAGACTAAAAAAGATTAAACACGACAACTGGAGTAAAGAGATTCATAAGCTAAAACAAAAATACAGAAACTGGTTACATTTACACAAGAAGACCTTGCTAAATCAGGATGCAGAAAGAATGCTGGGAAAATAAGAACAAAAATACAGCTGAAATCTGGGCAATCATCAACAAAGTGGAGAAGCCTCAAGCAATAAGTCAAATGAACCTAATTAGTGCTTCTTCATGGGTTAAGCACTACACACAGCTGCAAGGAGAAACTCACACTGACCCAAAGCGGAAACCAACGACAAATAAAAATGAGGCAACTATAGATATCAGTATTGAAGCAATTGAGAGCATCCTAAAAAACTGAAAGATTCGAGAGCCCCTGGGCCCGACGGGCTGACGAACGGAATACTGAAAAGTAACACAGGCGAATGGGCTAAATTTCTCATCTTCTATTTAATTACATACTAACAACAGAAAAAATTCCGGATTCCTGGCGAAAGGCAGTAGTGGTGCCCATTTTTAAAAAGGGTCTCAGAATATCAGCTGACAACTACAGACCAATCGCATTACTAGACGTGGTGGGGGAAGGTCTTTGCGTCTACACTACTGAAAGCATTAGACCATTGGGTACAGCAAAGTGGACGACGTGATCCTTGGCAATCGGGTTTTGTGAAAGGGAGAGGCACAGCACTTAACATCTTCCTGATTAACTTAATGAAAGCCAGAACACAAAGGAATAAAAACCAAGGAATCTATATTGCGTTCGTAGATTTGTCGAAGGCTTTCAACACCATAAAAAGAGCTAAACTATGGGAGAAAATGGAAAGCTGGGAAAGTCGACAGTAACTGGTGGAGAACATCGAAGACTTGTACACGAATACAAGCATCAGCGTCAGATTGGACACAGCGGGTACATTAACAGACGAAATTCAGATAAAAATGGGCTTAAAACAAGGATGCCCGCTGGCTCCGGAATTGTATAACCTGTTCACATCAGACCTGGAGGAGTCATTTGAGTCCACTCGCTGCTTTCCACCAAAAATAGCAGGAACGCTGATTGGTAGATTGCTTTACGCAGATGATATCATCCTGATGGACCAAACCCAAATCGGCTTGCAAAAATAGCTCACTACATTACAATCGTATGAAGACTCAAATGATCTGGTAATCCAGAAAAATCGAGAATTCTGAAGCTATGCCCAGGAGGTAATAGAAACAGAGGGAAAAAACTAGGATGGTCTCTGAAAAACAAAAAAATCTTGGAAGTTGAATCTTTCACATACTTGGGAGCCTGTATAGACAATACGAAAAACAACATGCCAAGAATAGTGGGGCTAAAAAGGAAAGCAACCAACCTAGCTGCCCAAGGGAGAATTCTGCGTAAAAGATACTGCAGATTCACCTTATCACCTCTAATATCCTTTTACAGGATGAAAGTGGTGCCAATATTAACATATGGGGTAGAATCACCAACCCCCCTACAAGCTCAAACATGGTCAATCCTGGAGGGCCTGTTTTGGAGGAAAACTTTACAGCTGCCCAAATCAGTCCCAATACAGCAAATAAGGAGAGAGCTGGCATTGACATCACTCAAAACAATTGCGGTATGGAAAATGCTAAGTTTCTACCGAAAAATGTCTTGAAGAAAACACCACGGGAGGATTTGGGGTGCTGATAAAAGCCCTAAAAGTCCAATCTGACATAATCTTAATAGACTGGCAAAAGACATGTTGAGGGATCCTAGTGAACCTCAGTGAGTCAGAGGATGACTTATGGATCAACCCAGACAAAACTAAAAAGAAACTATACATGGCAGATTGGATCGAAACCCAAGAAGACAACCGCAAATACAAAGGTTACGAAAACTTCTGGGCTCAACCACGAAAACTGAATCAGATCCCGAGTTATCTGACTTTATTCCCTAACTGGTACTTCCGAGACCTTTTTCTGAGATTCAGATTGAACATTTTACCAACGGGAGAAATATTGCAAAGAAGAAAAAGGTTGGATATCCGTGAAAGCTGCAGAATGTGTAAAATAAAAGGAGCGATAGAATCTCTGAAACATCTCACACTACAGTGTACTGGTTTAAGGAAAGATCGAGAGCAGTGCTTGGGGGACACCATTAGAAGTCACATGACAAGGAATGTTGATGAGTGGTGGAAGACTCTTGTAGAAGGAGAAAAGATGAAAATAACATTGGCACTCATAAGACTAGTGATTCTAATTCTCAAGAAACTAGAGGTGATCAACAACATGACCAGGCACAATAAGGTGTTAGCAAGCTCTGCTATCGGGATACTGTACATCAAACTGAAGACACATCATGGAAGAATGGACATGATCAGGTTAAATGTTTCAAATATGGAAACCATACAATCTGTTTAAATAAAATAAAAAAAAAAATAGCTTCAATTGTCTTAAGATTTTTAGACCCTCTTGGGTTCTCAGCACCATCTGGGCCCAAGTGTCTCATTGGATTCTCAACACCTCTTAGGTTCTGGGTATTCTGAAGCTTCTAAGCACCTCCTGAGTTCGAATGTCTCTTAGGATTCTGACAACCCCTCTGGTTAATGTGCAGCTGTAGATTCTTATCTTAAGGTGCTTCTCAGCGCCTTGGTGCCTGTGGGTTTTGTATGCTTTACAAATGTAAAGATACATAAATAAACAAATAAAGTTCTCAAACATTTAGGGGCAAAGGAGTCCACAGCACTTGAGACTTTTAGAGGCACAATAATGATCAATAGAAATAACACTGAAACTGAAAATACCAAGATGGATAATAATGGCTCTCTGTGAGCCAGGGTAGTCCGCGATGCAACAGTACAGGTGAGGGGTGCTGGCATGGCTGCATCTCACTCGCCTCTGGAAACAAGCTCTCACTGGAACCCAGTGGGAGCAGCTTCATAATAATAGTCCACATCATGGAAAGAGATTGGCCCACCCGATGCTGTGCATCCTCCCCTTCTAGAACATCTTAATTCCTAAAGGGACAGCGTATGACCAAGCAGCAAACATGAGGGCACGCGCATATTCTGGATGACCAAGCAGCAAACATGAGGGCACGCGCATACTTTTGATGACCAAGCAGCAAACATGAGGGCACGCGCATACTATGGATGACCAAGCAGCAAACATGAAGCACGCACATACTATGGATGACCGAGCAGCAAACAGGAGGGGCACGCGCATAGTATGGATGACCAAGCGGCAAACATGAGGACACGCGCATACTATGGATGACCAAGCAGCAAACATGAGGGCACGCGCATACTATGGATGACCAAGCAGCAAACAGGAGGGGCACACGCATACTATGGATGACCAAGCAGCAAACAGGAGGGGCACACGCAAACTATGGATGACCAAGCAGCAAACAGAGCACACGCATACTATGGATGACCAAGCAGCAAACATGAGGGCACGCGCATACTATGGATGACCAAGCAGCAAACAGTAGGGGCACGCGAATACTATGGATGACCAAGCAGCAAATGTGAGGGTACGCGCATACTATGGATGACCAAGCAGCAAACGTGAGAGCATGTGCAGCCTATGGATGAACAAGCAGCAAACATGAGAGCACACGCATACTATGGATGACCAAGCAGCAAATGTGAGGGTACGCGCATACTATGGATGACCAAGCAGCAAACGTGAGAGCATGTGCAGCCTATGGATGAACAAGCAGCAAACATGAGGGCACGCGCATACTATGGATGACCAAGCTGCAAACATGAGGGCACGCCTATACTTTTGATGACCAAGCATCAAACGTGAGGGGCACGCGAATACTATGGATGACCAAGCAGCAAACAGGAGGGGCACGCGCATACTATGGATGACCAAGCAGCAAACAGGAGGGGCACGCGCATACTATGGATGACCAAGCAGCAAACATGAGGGCAGGCGCATACTATGGATGACCAAGCAGCAAACAGGACGGGCACGCCCATACTATGGATGACCAAGCAGCAAACGTGAGGGCACGTGCATACTATGGATGACCAAGCAGCAAACGTGAGAGCACGCGCATACTATGGATGACCAAGCAGCAAACATGAGGGCAGGCGCATACTATGGATGATCAAGCAGCAAACGTGAGGGCACGCGCATACTATGGATGGATGCAGCTGTTCCTGGAAGGGTTGTAATGTATGTCAGTTGTTCAATTGAGTGTTGGTTTAGTTTGAAGTAAGGGGTAGGTTTCCTCACGTAGCGATGATAAAAATAGCCAGATGGGGCCTGACCTGTAGCACAGGTGTGAGGGTTCTGGAGAGGCAGTATAACTCCAAAAGGCAGGTCGAGCTGAGCCTCCGAGTCCTACCTGCTTGCTCCTAAGAGACTCGAGTCTGACTGTGTTCCTAAACTCTGCACCCTGTCTGCTCTTACCACCCTTTCTGCAAGATAGACATTCTACTACCACCCGAGCTCTGTGGTGTCTCTGCTGATGCCACCATGTTTGGCAGTCCAGCTGCTATTACCACCCAGGCTAGCAGTCCTTTCCGCGATCACCACTCAAGGACCCCTGCTGTGTAACTACTGGGCTCTGAGCCCTCCTCCCTATAACCACAGAGCGGTGGATACTTTTGCCACGCAGGTGCTGCTTCTTACCCGGCGCTACCACCAAGGTGTAGACACACCCATTCTGCCAATGGATGATACTACCAAGCTGTGAGCCCTGCCTGCTGTTACAACACTCTTCTGGATATGCCACCTGCCTGGTAGGTCTGTATAGACAATTGATTTGGCTGCAACGTCACAACCACAGGAAAAGGCCTGCAAAGAGAGGCGGGCGGAGTCTTCATCCACCTGCAGCGAGGAGGTTGCATGGTGGTAGCAGGAGCTGACAGTGACTGCACCTGCGCCCAGAGGGCAAGCCAACACCTCCTATCCAACAGGCGGACGTACCGGAGTAGATGGGGAGATGCAAGGTCATCACCACAGTACCGTGGGCTGTTTGGCACCTAATCGGTGAACCCCAAACGAAACCATGAGAGCTTCTCTTCTGGTAGCCAAGAGACCATAAATAAATAAATAAACGAATATATATAAAATAATAAACTAAACTAAACCAGAGAGAAGCAGATGCCAAAGGACGCTCAGAACCAAACAGCGGGCGGTTTTCCGCGGACACCGAATGCAGTGCAGGGCCAGTGCCCTTAAGAAAGCGATTGCTATTGGTTGACTCAGAAGGCAGAATGGAGTGAAGAGAAAGAGACAATGGGATCCAAAGAGATCTGAGGGGGTGACCCCGAGGACCCCACTGAGAATCCAGAGGGACTAGATGCATGGTTGAGAACCAGTCATTGCCAGCCAAGGGGTAACGCTTAACTATGGTATGGTGCTAAGAGGCCCAAAGCACCCTGGAAAGGCAGAGCTTGAATTGTTCAATCACTGTGTGTAAGAAATAACTCATGAATGATCTGCACTGCATGCTGGGAAAGTGAGTCACAAAGTCCGGCGGGAACTGACACAGCAATTGTTTCCTGAAAACGCTGCATACTGGGAAAGACTCGTCCAGAAAGAAATGCTGACGTGTTCATTAGATGCAGGGATCTCCTGCTCGTAAAGACCCATCCCGGCAGAGGCATTGGGGGGTCCCAGAAGGAGTGAGGACTTCGCCATAAAAATGAGGGAACCCCGACAACCTTGAACATATAATCTTGATAAATCTTTATTAAGTCAATTATACGTTAAGTCTGTCACACCCCTTCACCCCACCACCAACACCAAGGGAAGTCATGACACAAGCCCTGCTTCACAGCATGTGGCAGGTGACCAATTCCTGAAATGCCTTTTATGTTGTAAAATTTTAAAGGTTCAATGAATTGAAGTAACCAAACCAGGGGTGATGGCTGCATCTCCTGATTAAAGGGATGCATGGCGAGGGCTGGCGCCATCATTAAGGAAGAAATGGTGTGGCGTCAACCCCAGCAAGGCATCACTTTAACTAATAGATAAATGGATTAACACCCTCACACCCTGGAGGAAGAAGGGTGTGATCTCTGCATCTCTTAGCTAAAGGAATGCCTGGTGGGGGTTGGCCACATTCCTTTTCTTCCTTAATGGTGGCGCCGACCCTTGCTAGGCATCCCAGGGGTGATAGCTGCATCTCCTGATTAAAGGGATGCATGGCGAGGGCTGGCGCCATCATTAAGGAGGAAATGGTGTGGCGTCAACCCCAGCAAGGCATCACTTTAACTAATAGATAAATGGATTAACACCCTCACACCCTGGAGGAAGAAGGGTGTGATCTCTGCATCTCTTAGCTAAAGGAATGCCTGGTGGGGGTTGGCCACATTCCCTTTCTTCCTTAATGGTGGTGCCGACCCTAGCCAGGCATCCCAGGGGCGGTTGATAGTTGCATCTCCTGATTAAAGGGATGCATGGTGAGGGCCGGAGCCACCATTAAGGAAGCATGGCCTTTCTTTACAAAGTGTGAAGCTTGTGCGCATGAGTGAGAGCTTCGAGCTTTATATAAAAATTGCCTTCGCTTCTATGTTCTAGAAGACTCTGCAGCTAGGGCTAGCAGGGGATTTTAGCACAGCAGCCCCCTGTCTCAGATTTTTCAGACACTGCCAGGGCTCTGGCGCACTAAAGGACCTGCAACCAACCAAAATGGTTCCGAGTCTACATAAGAGGCGGTGTGGGCATGGGGTTGGTGGGGCGTGAGGGCAGCCTGTAGAGGAAGGGCACCACCCAGGGCTTTAAGTGGGATGGGGCCGAGCCCCGGCAGGCTCCAAAATCTTGTTTTGAGGCGGAGTCCTGCGGGGGCTCCCACGTCTCCCGGGACAGCCCCGGTCACTAAATGAATTTTTTCTAAAGCCCAAAGCTCTCGAGTGCGAGGTTCAGGCTTCAGAAAAAAATGCCTTTCATCCATAAGGGTGGCGCCCCACCTGCGAGGCATCCATTCAAGCAAGAGTTGCCCGTGGGCCAGCGCCACCATTATGGAGAGAAACTTGAGGCCGCTGGAAGCAGAGGCCTTGTTTTCTAAATCCTGAAGCTCCCGCGCATTCACGGGAGTTTCAGTCTTTAGGAAAAAGGGCCTAGCTTCCAGCGGCCTCACGCTTTCAGCCTTAATCATGACACGCTGCCCTTCCCAAGCTGGCGAGGGGCAGCGCCACCATTAAGGCTGAATAGGCGAGGCGCTGTCCCCTGCCAGGCAAGCATATAGAAAATAAATGCAGAGGTCAGCAACGCTGATCTCTAAAAAAAAGGCTGCCTGGTAGGCAGTGGAGTAACTTTGCGAAAAATGTTGGGGGGGACATGACATCTGAAGAAAAGGTCCCCCAGCCAAATGAATGGGGACAAAATGGTGTGCCATGAAAGTTGGGGGGACAAACACCCCCGTCCCCCCCTAAAATTACGCCCATGCTGGCAGGGGTGTCAGTAGCCCATTGAGCAGGGGCTCGCCAAGGGAGCGTGGCCTAACGGGCCAGCAGGCGACTCCACTGTTAGGCCACGCCCCCTTGATGAGCCCCGGCTCATTTAGCAGTGCCACTTAAGGCACTGGCAGCACCATTGCAAATGCAGCCTTATTTTACCAGGCAGTGAGCACGTGGCCAAGCAGTTCGGCCTGTCTGCTCCCTTCCAACAATGCCACAGACAAACTAAAGAATTATGGCATGAAAAGGAAGCACACATGAATTTTCGACATAACTACATTTCTGGTAACGGGCTTCAGATTAACATAGCGAAGATGAAAACCATGAGCTTTGGTACATCTTCCAAAACAAAAAATCGGCCAGCGTAGCAAATTGGTGGTGAGAAAAAAAAGCACGTGGAGTCTTTCAAATACTTGAGGGGTTTGGTTAAGTGATTTAAAATCAGAGGCTCCAATGCTGACTTACCTGATCGAGAAAATGAAAATGCTACCTTGTCAGGCATCTGCAGTAAACAGGAAATTCGGGAGCTTTTCCATCTTGCCTGTTATCCGAATTTATAAAGCCAAAGTTATCCCCATGGTAACTTACGGCGCGGATCCATTTTGTATATCGCAGACCCCTTCTGGCCACGATTGGAGGGGCCTTTTGGAAGAAAGTTTTTGGGGTAACAAAATCTACCCCAATTGCCATCCTCCGCCGAGAATTGGGACTTTTGTCCCTGAGATGTTCAGTCATCTGGAACAGACTGGCTCTGTTTGTCAAATGTTTTGCTACTTCAAGAGCCGCAATTCTGGACTTAATTCACAACGAAACTGAACAACACAATATCCCTTATTTGCAGTAGTGGTTCAAAGATACGACCTGCTGTCTGCAAGATATAGGCAGTCGATTTGACCAACTTGTGTCGAACCCGAAGCGGGTGAAAGTAAAACTAAGACTTTTGACTGGATTCAAACTTTGCAGCAACAAAGTACCAGTTGACAACACACCTGCCTTTGGACGGATGGAAACTGAATAGTGTCTCCCCTCAGTTGAAACAGTATCCGGACAAAAAAATAAGGGATACATTTCTGCAGGTGCGGCTGAATTTATACCTCACAAATGAAGTCCAGGCAATCCGTGCGTTGTCTGAAAACAGTCAATTGTTGGTTCTGCAGTAACTCTGATGAGGTTGAAACATTGACCCACATAGTCACAGGATGTCCTGGTTTGAGAGATCTTCGTACACTGTATTTTAGCCATTTTTTCTTGATGTTTTCTGATCACACAGCACTGGACCCTGTGACACGGTGGACCTAGCTGATAGGTGGGTCAAAACCCAAATATGTAATTGCTCTTATTCAATTTCTTGAGAGACTATCAATTGAGACGGGTTCAGTGACTTGAGCTAATTATGCTTCAAAAGATTATCGTTTAAGACAGGTTTACTGTTTTGAATTAATTTACATCTGTCTTTGGTTTTTCTTTTTCTATTTTTTTGGTTTACTGTTATTAAGTTATATTGCTAAAAAATTGTTTTACAATTTAAATGCAATAAATACATTTTTAAAAAATGTCGGTACTTTGGAGGGGTTTAGATGTTTCTACTCTTCACTTTTCATAGAGCTCAAGTCCTAAAAAAAGGGAAGGGACTCTAACATACATAACAGGAAGTGACACCACATGAAGCGAATACACCCTAAACTGAAATATCCACATTATAGTCAATTAATCTTTCCCAACTGAAGAAAGTGCACAGAGCAAGTAAGCATTTGCAAAGAGAACGGATTTTCCAACAACATTGCTGGTTGAGTATAAAAGGCGCACACCTTTAAAATCTAAGCATCTGTAGGATAACATTTGTATAGCAGCATGTCAATATGAGTTGTTTCAGAGGCTCGCGGTAAGGGATGTGTGTGGTGTTGTGTCTAAGTCTCTGGCCTCACACTCGCACATCGTGCTTAAAACCCAGGTTGCACTGTTTATGCTCTCTGCGGCAAACCCCTCTCAGGACAAGGCCACAGTGTTGAGCAATGCAGGTTCGCAGGAGCTGCTGCCCGATTTACACGTAACATGTTGCTACGTCCACGCTAACAAACCTATCCGAGGTTTGGACCCTCTGCGGCAAAGCCCTTGCAGGACAAGGCCACAGTGTTGAGTAATGCAGGTGTTTGGCGACAAAAGGGGTCTGCGGCACAGACAGTGAGTGCAGACGATTCACCCTCCTGTCTGCAGCTGCCAGGTAAGAAGTTAGGGAGTTTGCTTGCCTGCTCTGCGCTTCTTATCCCTTCCACCGTGCTGCCTCTCTGACTGTGTCCTCCCCTCCCCAGCAACCTACTCCTCTCCCTCTGCCCCTTGCTTGGTGCTCCCCCTTCCCCTGTGAGTCTTACCTTTCTGTCCCCTCCGACCCCTCCTGAGCTCCCCTCTCGCCCTTCCTCCCTGTCCCCCCTTTGCCCTTTCTCTGTGTTGCCCTTTGCATTCTTTGATCGCGTACCCTTCCGCACCCCTCTATCCATGCGTGCTATGTGCTCGCCTCCTCCTTCTACGCATCGCTCGTGCTTCGCCTCCCCTACCTGCTTGGCCCCTCGCAATATGCGATTGTGCTGACTCCGTGCGTGCTGTGCATCCCCTGACTACGTGGTCCCTCGCAATCTTCGATCACATGCCCATCCGCTCCCTCTCCATCCCTGTCTTACTGCACGCTCCCGACTTGTATTGTCCCTCCCAATCCCGCGGTCGCTTGTGCTGTTGCGCCCTCTCCATCATTGGCCACGCTGTCGTCCTGTGTGTTCCTCTGAACTGCCGTGATCTTTGTGTGTCCTAGTGCCCTTCCATCCTCGGTCACGCTCGCTCCTGTGTGCCCTTGCCCGCGTGTACCCTCGCAATATCTGATCGTGTGGTTCCTCACAATTTCCATCCTGGTCTTGCTTGCAGCGATGTGTCCCGCGTGGTCCCTCGAAACTCCTATCACATGTGCCCCATTCCTTTCTCCAGCCTCCTGCACCCTCGCTTCCCACCCCCTTGTGCCGACTGTTGTGTTCTTTGTATATTGTTCTGTTTTTCGCATCATTGACTGCCCTGTTTTGATTTGTATGCTTGGTGATTTGCTGCATTCTTCCTTCTTCTAGGTTGTCATTTGTCGACTGCTCTGTTCTTCTGTAGATTGCTCTGTATTCTGCTGTGCTCCATGTTAGGTAGAATCACCTGCAGTACCCTTTGTTAACACTACAGGCAATTAGGACTAAAAGTGTAAGCACAATTTCACCTTTGGTACAAGCTTGTACTACACAGTAAAGTGGTAGCGATGGCTGAGCAGCCAGACTTATCTCAAGAGTTTAAGTGAACAGTAGAACAAGTTACACAAATACAGTGATTCAAGTAAACACTCACTCAAGGTTTTTTGGTAAAAGAATATACATTTATTCAGTCAGTTAGAAAACATTACACTAGCATAAGCAGCTCAATATCATACCCTAATAAACCACAAAAATACAACCTGTAAGTAAATGAGCAAGTTTAGCTCCAAATGAAGTGGGAGCAAAATGGCACTTCAGATACTTAATTAAGGGGTAAAAAGACAAGGTTATAAGAATAGACAGCCCAAATACATTCATAGGCAGGGCAAAGGGTTTCAGTTAAATACAACCAGCAATTCTTCTCAATAGGCCTGGGCCAAAATCAATAGTTCAGAGTCTTTTGTATCAGATAGCACAGTTCTGGTAGATAACGGTTGTCTTTGCCACGGAAATTAGAAGAATTTGGCTAGGCGAAAAGTTTGACGAATGTTAAGGGAAGGACAAGCCTTTGTAGTTGAGGAAAGTTTCACGCACTTTCTTGATGGGCGAAAAGATTTGCGGACCGCGTTTGCACAGTACTATGTTAATGAAGAAAGCTGTCGCTGAGGCAGTTGTTCCTGGCAGTTCGAGCAGATCTCGCTGTTCCTGAGCTTCAGTCGTGGGGACAAGAAGGAGGACGTTGGGAGGTTCCTGCACTGCCCAGGAATGAGGCTTTAGCAAGACATCGGTTTAAGGTGTGAGTGCCTTCAGGTCCACGAGCTGGTTTTCTTCCCTCTGGCTATCCGGTTTTCAACAGCACTCTGATGAAAATTCGACTAGATGGAGACACTGTCCAGGTGGCTTGCGAGTCGGTTGTTCCCACCAAACTCAAGTGAAGAAGTTAACCTTGAAGGGCTTCTCTGTCGATGGAGTTTCAGGCAATTCGGACCTGCAGCAGGACTTCACCGGTCATCCAGGAGATGCAGCAGTCCTCTTCCTTCAGCTCGTCTTCGGTTCTTTCGTTCCAGTGGTCGACTCTGCTTTCCAAGTCCCAGAGACCTGCTTTTGAACAGTTTTCACCTACTCATTCCAGCCTGGCTGTCACTCACACAGCAGGGTGGCTGTCCTTGCCAGACAGCCAGCCAATCACACCAGAGTGCATTCAGGTCTCCTAGGAGACTAAGCACATGGAGTTTCGGGCACATCCCTCACATCCCGTCCACCCCAGACACTCAGACGCCAGAGGAGGGCTTCAGCACTGAAGCCCGCCAAAGGCCAATGAACAAAGGGACCAAAGCTGGTTTGGCGCACAGAGACAAACACAAGAAAGACATTTCCTGAAAGAAATGGCAAAATAAGATGACCAGAGTCTGTTTTTACAGATAGGTCTTGGGCGCCATATTGAAAAACATGTCTGACCCGATTTTTATCTACAGTTGTTAGCGGTTGGGAAAAATAACGGTAGTTGATCTAAACCACTGTCACCAGCCATTTAAAGTAGGAAAAGGTAACAGTTTACTGTTACATGAGTGTTTTGGCTCAGGGGAAGCTAAGAAACCCCTCCAGCACTCTATAAGAAGATAGTGCGTGCTGGGTCAGTAAATTTAAAGAGTCTAGTAAAGCCAATTTAACTTTACATGCTCTGGGAGACGGTAGTCAGTCCAAGGGAAGATGTTTAAACCTTTGGAAGTATGAAAGACAACCCTGTGCCACTGCACTGAAGGTGCTGTGTGACACACAGAAAAAGATGATGCCTATGGAGTTTTACAACTCCATAACCAAAGAGCAGAACAGTAACACACATTGAAAATGAAAAGTTCAAAGCCCCAAAATATAGCAAAAGAGCTGGAGGGCTCCAAGGTAGAGGGAATTTAGCACTTGTTTGAGAAATCACCCTAACACTCCACCCTCCTCTAGGTTTTCTTTTCAGTGAATGCTCCATTTCCTGACGCCCTGGTAACCTAATTGTTCTACCGACCACCTTGTCTGCCTTGCTCTTCCTGCTGAGCTCTTGTCTAGTTAATTTAAACTGCCCACTCTTTGTCTTGTCCCTCTCTGACTCGTCTGCTTGCAACCCTCCTTGTATCCTCCCCTAGTGTCTCCCCCCCTACCTTTCCCCTCCACCCCTCTTCCTCTCTACTTTTTCCCCATCTACTCTATGGTGCTCTCTGTTTTTCCTATCTTTTAAAACTGCTTCTCTATCGACTATCCTGCTCTCCTCATTAAGTCTGGTTGGAAGAAGTTCAAAAAGGATATCCTGGTCTCCAACCCAAGCCTCCCTATCACTAACACCTATTCCAGTGCTTCCTCCAGCCAGACCCTCACTGACATCCTCTTTGTCGTTCCCTCGCCAGACCTATGGACTCTTCATATGGTCTCTGTGCTCTCTCTTTCTCTTCTTCTCCCATTAACGGTGGCACCCTGTGGGAGGCCCTCTTGGCCCCCTTCCACTCCTTTAAGGTCATCATTAATGTTTACCTGAATGGTACCGTCTTGGTCCAAGGCCCTCAGGCCATCCTTCTCCTCTTTGATAGACGCTTCCTGTGTCTCAACAATTTCCTTTCTTCTCCTGCTGTCCCCTCTCTCCCTCCCTTGGCTTCCTTGCCTCCCCCCTCTTCCTTCTCCTTGGCTACCTTGCCCTTTCCTCCTTCCTCTTCTGCCCTCCCTCTGGCTCCTTCTACACCTCTGCAGGGCATATCTCTAATTTGTACCCCCCCCGGAAGTCTTTCAAGGTTGACACCCTTCCCCATATCGCCACTCTCAAATCTCATTCAGCCGCCAAACACTCCCCTGACATATGCCACCTCCTGGAAGAACTTGACCTTGATGTCCTTGGTCTCACCGAGACATGGTTCACGGCTAGCTCTGTCACAAGTGTTAGGGAGAATTCTCTGTTAAGGCTAATTTCCCAAACCTAGTGAATCCGCCAGCAGCTCTGCTGCATTTCTTGGGGTTTATTTTTTTCTCCTGCTAAGAGTGAGACTCTTTTTCTCCCACTCTTAGGCATGATTTGAGAATGTCCTTTGACTGTGAATGTGTTTTATGGGCTATGGGGTCTTTTACTCCATAGGGCTTCATGTGTTTTTGGTATGTGTGTTACACAGCACCCTCAGTGCAGTAACACAGGGGTGGCATAGTGACCCCCAAACATAGACTCCATGCCCTGGGACTGACTACTGTCTCCCAGGTGATTTAAAGTCACCATTGGCTTTACTAGTCTCAAATTGTGAACAGAACCAGTACAAACCATCATATTGTGGAAGTACTGGTAGGGGTAATTCGATTGCCCCTGGGTCTGTTTTCCAAAGGGGGCACTGTCCAGTCCCCCCTTGTCGAGTTTCTGGCTGGTGGCAGTGGATACCACGCGAAATATTCCACCAGAATATTTCTTATGGGATTTTCCCATTGATTTTAAACGCACCACTTTTTGGTGCAATGTTAAAGATACCGCAGGGTTATTTATTTAATATTAATTCACCGGTTGGGTCTTTTTGCCAGGACTCGGTTTTAAAATGGCGTTTGTGTTCGCTTCTGAAACTCTAACCCAAATCGAGCCCTTTGTTCCACTTTTTTGGCGGGCTTCTGCACAGAAGCCCTCCAAATGATGCCACTCTGTCTGGGATCTACAGGATGTGTGGGAGGGGGATTAGGCACCCTCGACTGAGTTGCCTCGGCAACTCAAGTTGCACTCTTGTGTGATTGGCCCAGTGGTGAGCCGCCCGGCTCACCACTTAGCATGTTTGAGTGACAGCTAGGCTGTTGAATGGGGGTTTTTCTGCATAAAAGCACGGCTTTGGGGACTGGAAATTCAGAAGTCGCCACAGGACCTAAAGAATCCAAAGAGGGAAGAAGCTGAGCCATCTACGATGATGACCCCACCGGTGGAGCCCTGCTGTACGAACTCACCACTTCACCGACGACAGAGGAGATCTTCTTCCAGGAGAGTCTTCTTCTCTTTGAGCTGGTGGGACCAACGAGTTTGACTTTTTCGCCTTCCTGGACGTCTCGTGGTCGAATCGCCCGTGCCAAGCACCCCGGCGGCCGGATAGCCACGCTTCACCACTGACCACGAATAAAAGGGTTGTACCTTTTAATCGGGAACTCCGCGGCTGGTTTCATCCCTGGCAGTGCAACGACTTCCAGCTTTCTTCCTCGTCGAGATCATCTCTTCCTCTGGTCGAAACCACGACTTGCACCCGCTGCCAGGAACAACTGCCCCCGCTGGAACGTTCTCACCATTTAAGGTACTGTGTCCCGCCTGGCCGCCCTTGCAACGGACTGTCCAAGGTGTCCCGTAAATCCTTGACTTTCCAACTGGGTTGGCCTCCAAACCTCCTAACTTTATCTTTCTGAACTGATCCAACCTCTTTTGACATTTTCTGCAAATACTTTGAGTGCATTTCCACTGTGTGATCTTGGGCACATTCAGCCTTGCTCTCTCCAAGAGTGGACCTGGCCTATGAACTTTGGCTCTACAGTAGACCCTGCCTTTCTTGACTTGCTGTGGTTACTTAAAAGTGTTGGTACTGTGTTATTTCCATGCTCTGCCTTTTCTCTCCCTTTTTAACGAATTATTGGAGTGCCATCTAAGGTTACGCGCTCACCTCTGTTTTGCTAATAAGTGGTGTGTTAACCTAGACTTGTCGAATAATTAACTAGGGAGGTGTATATACTTATAGTGACGGTGTTTGAACTTGCTTGATATATTAGTGCCAGTGTATTTTCATAAGTGTGTTTTAAATAAATAATTATATACTTTTAATACCAAAGCTCTGGTCAGTGTTTGCTTGTTCTACTGTAGTTTTGGCCCTATTGTGTATACTCTATATACTGCCTAACTCTTCTTGAGAGAAGTCTGACTGCTCAGCCACAGCTACCAGGTAAATCTGGGTGGTGCAAACTGCTACCAATTGGGTTTACTGCTTACTCCTGTGGTCTTAAACTTTTTGCAGTGGTCCCTAAGGGAACTGCACAGGTTTCTGCCTAACAACAAGCTTTGACACTCTCCACCCTGATAGCTAGAAGATCCTCTCCTCGCCCAGATCCAACCGTTCCAGAGGGGGTGTAGCCTTGATCTTCCCGGAGTGTATTCCTGCCTCCGTCATTCCTATGCAGGCATACTCCTCTTTCGAATGCCTTGTCTGCAGGCTTTATCTCTCCCCTGACCACTCTCTTACCATGGCTACTATCTATCGGCCACCTGTTCAGATCACCTGCTTCCTTTCTAATTGGGCAAACCTCTCCTCCTCCCTCCTGGCCTCGACCACTCAACTCCTCCTCCTTGGAGATTTCAAAATCCACCTGGATGCTCCATTTCCCTCCGCTGGACTCTTTCACGACCTCTGCGACTCTCTCTCTCTCTTTCTATTCTCCCCTCTGGCCCGACTCACTCTGCAGGGCACACTCTGAACGTTCTGATCTCATTAGACCTCCCCCTCTCTATCCCTCTCACCACTCCTCTCTCCTGGAGTGTTCACTTTCTCCTTCCCTCCCATCTCTCCCTCTCTAGCCCTCAGGTCGAGACTACTCCAGCACTGCCTCCTACCTTCACGGTCATCTGACCAATGAAGCGTGTGTCAGTTGAGGCTTTCGCTGCCACTTTCTCTCCCCCTACCCCACCTCTGGCTGACTCACATCCTGACACAGCACTTTCCGTGCTCCACTCTTCTATCTCTGATATTCTCAATGTTCTTGCCCCTGTCATGAGGATCCGCTTGAAGCCCAAAGCCAAGTTTGTTTGTTTATTATTTATAATGCCCATCATACCCTAGGGTAACAGGGCGCAGTAGTTAGAAGTATATGCGAAGCTTAGTTGCACACAGTAATACACAGATTACATACAGATAGTACATATACACACAGTAATATACAGATTACATACAAATAGAGATTACACAGGTGTATATACATTATACCCTGGGGTGACAGGGCGCAAAATGTACAGGTATATGCGACACTTGGTTGCATACAGGTATATATAGCTGCAACTCCTGGTACGACTCCGAACTCATCACCCTTAAACGCAAGTGCAGGGTGGCTGAGAGGAAATGGTTAGCATCTAGTGCATGCTCTAACAAACTGGTCTGCTCCAAAGGCAATACCTGCTCTCTGTCCACACTAAGAAGAGAGCCCACATTCAAGCCTGCGTCTCTGCGGCATCTAACAACTCGGCTGAACTCTTTAAAATCTTCAAGGAGCAGGCCAATCCTGCTGCAGTCTCTACTTCTCCTGTCCCCTCCCAGACCACCTGCACAGCCCTGGCGTCTCATTTCCTCTCTAAAACCCAGGACATTCTGTCCACCATCCCGTCCTCTCCTCCTCCTCAACCCTCTACACTATCCTCTACCTCCATGTGGCCACCTCTCCTCCTTCTTTCAGTTGCTTTCCTCTGTTCTCCCCTGACACAGTTTCTAGACCAGTCCGATCTATGAAAGTCTTGTCAAAACAGGTTCTTCCCTGTTCTTCCAGAACCATCAAGGATCACATAGACACCCTTGCCCCTGACCTGGCAGACTTCTTCAATCACTCCTTCGCCACTGGAGCATTCCCTTCCCCCCTGAAGCACTCTCTTGTGCATCCTCTTCTCAAGAAACCTTCAGTTGACCCCTCCTACCCGGCTAACTTCCACCTAATCCCCATCACTCATTTCCTTGGGAAATTCCTGTAAAAGCTGGCAATCTCTCAGCTTAATCTTCACACTGAATCTGTTGGTTGTCCCCATGACCGTCTGGCTCAGAGCAGCCAGAAGCACAGAAAGTGCTCTCCTGAACATAAGTAGAGATTCTAATCTCCCCTCTGTCCTCATCCTATTCAATCTCTCTTCTGCCTTTGAAATGGTCAACCATGCTACCCTGCTCAACCGTCTCCCTGATAACCTGTGTATCACAGATCAGGCACTGGCCTGGCTGACCTTTTTCCTCTCTGATCGACCCTCCCAGGTCCAACTTGGCTCCTTCCTTTCCTCTATCTCACTCTCTACCTGTGGTATTCCCCAGGGGTCTAACCTCTCTCCCTGGCTATTGAACCAGTACCTGGCACCTCTCACCCATCGCATTGCCGCTCTCTGCTCTCAGTGCTATGCAGAAAACACTAGGCTGGTTTTCAGGCTCTCCTCTGCCACCTCTTCTCCTTCTCTCATCTCTGAAGCTCTGTCTGCTATCCAGGAGTGGTGTGCTGCCAATGATCTGTGCCTTAATGCCAGTAAGAAGGCGATTCTCCTCATCGGGATGCCCACACCCTCCTTTCCTGTCACTCTGGCCGGCCTCCCTTGGCCCCCTTCTTGCTCCCACCTGTGAGGCTAAGAACCTCGGGGATATCTTCGACTCCACACTCTCCCTTTCTCCTCACATCTCTAAGAAGTCAAACTACCAACTGCACCTCATCAGTGGTATTCCTCCTTTCCTCTGCTTCCCCCAGAAGCTTGCTGTCTCTAGAGCTGTGTTCTCTCTAGACTGGACTACTGCAACAACTTCTTTTTAAATCAGCCTGCTTCCACTCTCTGCCCTCTGCAACTCATCCAGAACAGGATTGTGAGACCTTCCCTTGGCCTCAAACCCAATCATCATATCTCTCCAGCATTTAAATCTCTGAATTGGCTCCCAGTGGCTGCAAGCATTACGTTTAAGAACCTCTGCATTGTCCACAAGGCCTTCTGGGGCCTGCATCCTCAATACCACTAGCTCTCTCTTCGTAAATACCTTCCTACTCGAGCTCTCAGCTCCTCCACCTTCAACTCCCTCAGGGTCAGACGCTTCTCCAAGCAACGAGTTGGGGGTAGATCTTTCTACGGCTGGGGCCTCCCTCTCGAACAGCCTCCCTACCTCTTTGAAACTTAAGAAGAACCATCTCCGGTTCCGGAAGCACTTCGCTTCTGCCTTCTCTCTTCCTCTACCCTGCTGATCTCCTGATAAATACTGCATTGGTCACCTGTCTGCCCTCTGATTTCAGGCCCACGTCTTTGCCCTCCCAGTTGCACACCCAAACTGCTTCCTGTCAACCCTTGCACTTGGGTCTGTATCTGTAACCCTACAGTCCCCCTACCTGCACTTATTGGACACCCGCTGTCTGCACTTACCCTTGCACCTGCCACCTGCTGGACGCACTTGTTATTGTGATCCCATGTACAGCACTGCCCCCCTCTCCCGGCACCTTTCCCCTCCCGTCTCCCCTGCACTTAGACAATCTCAATGTCACCTGGCCTAGTAAGATCGTTGTCTCTGTCCCCCCTCTGTTCCTCCTCCCTTGCCTCGTCGCGCATTGAAACACTTGTACATAGGCTTGTTATAAATGCCATATCATATCATATATTATATGGAAAAGATCTGCGGGATTAAGGTGCCAGAATCAGAATGCACATTTCAAGCATGCTAATAGTTTGATAATCATGAGAAAAGGAATTGTTGTCGCTTGTCACATATTTTAGTTATTTCTGATACAAAGTACTGAGTCAAAATGTGTTTCATGCTTACCATAGTACCTACTCAGGTGACCAAACTGCAGTGTGCCAGTGTCTCTGCTACTAATGGGAACAATGCATTTGGTTAAGATATCAACCAAGTCTTCCTCATTCTCACCCTGTTCTCTGTATCAGGAATAATTAAAATACCTGATCACATTTTTTGGATTTGTTTTTCATGATTATCGTACTGTAAACTGGTTTATTATAATCATAATAATAATTGTTCTTTTTGTAAATACCGGGCATGGTTTCTAAGCGCGAGCCCGGGCTTCGAACCTGTGTTGCTATGCGGTGTCTTGTTTCCAAGACAAACGCGTTGCCCCTGGGCTACCCTCCCAGTTTTACATGTGAAATTCAAATAGAGCTGTGAACATCCTATTATCACACTTTACCTTCTCGGTTTGCAAACATGCTAAAGAAAGAAGTGGTTATCTGGATCCAAAAGCACTTGGAATCGTTTGCGCTTTCATATTTTCTAAAGGTGAGTTCTTGTTCCCATCCTGGGACGGAATCCTTATTTCTCACTGTCTGGGGTGACTCCCTTACAACACTTGACCTGGAAAAGACTTTTATGCAGACTATGCTGGACCTGTCCACTGCATTTGATAGCGTCACCCAACCAGATCATTTTGGTAGCCAACTTATACTTGGGCACGAGGTGCACTATAAGGCCCTTTGGTGGTCCAGTTAATTTCTACCTAGTTAGACCCAGCCGGCAGCATTCGCTTCACATGCATACAGGATTACCAAACGTGGTCTCTCAAATTGCCTGCATGGTTTCACACTTAATGGACCCCCCTTTCCAGCCATATTGCCAGCAATGGACCCGGATGTCAACCCCATGGCGATGATGCCCCATTATACTTTGAAACCAGTGGCCATAGCACTCAATATCTGTGAGGAATTCGACCATCCACACAGGGAGAGTGTGCTCACCTGTTTTTTTTGTTATTGATTTTTTGACAAATGAAAATGAATGATGGGAGTCCAACCTCCGAGAAATGAGTGCAGCCATTCTGCACCCATTTCATCTGCTTCCTGCACCAAACACATAGTCACCTGTACTCTGGGAAGACACAGCTTACAGGCGCCGTCTTCCCCTGTCATATTCACATGGAATGTGACAGCCCTGGGTACATCAAAGCATTCCAAGAAGGGGGAAGGCACACCCTTCTCCAGCCATGAGCAGCCTAATTAAAATATCAAAGGCTCCATTCCTTTGTTCTCCGGCTGGTGGCAGTGCATTTTAATGAGAGATAATTGAGGCAAGCCTGCCCAGTGGGCTTGGTTGCTAGAGAGAGAACAGGAAGGCAGGACTAACACCCCTTTGGTGTGCAATGTGTGAACTTGGTACAAACACCCCTCTTTGGTATGAAAGGACAGTGAATGTCCTGCCTGGAACCACTCCTTTCAGAGCAGAGAAGTATGTGAATTGTAGGAGACAAAAGTCTGCCTGCAACCCCCTACTTCAAAGGAGCCCCATGTTGTGATCAAACACAGCATAGGGCTCAATTAATTGGGGAGACACTTTGATGTTCAGCAGACAGGAAGATGGGTGTGACTTAGAAGTATATGTTGTCATCTTTCCCCTGTCTGTTGCCAAGCGCCCTGGTTCTGACCTGAAGCATCACTGAAGATTGTCTCCAGACTCCATACTCACTAGTAGTTACTACTACCAGGTAGAGGACCGGGGTGCCATTGTCTACTTCGGAACAGCCCCTCAACAAAGACTGTAAAAAGCCGTACGCCCTCGGCAAACTCATCACAACCTCAGCGGCATATTACACCAGGATTGCTAATAACACTACACTTCTCGCAAGTTAGGGTGATGTGCAGGGAAATTTACTTCAGGAGGCTCTCCAGGAAGTCCCAGAACCAGTACGATCATGCCTGCTGGAGGTTGTCTTGGAAGGGAAACAAGTCACCCATAACATCCTCAAGAATACGTTGAATGCAGCTGAGACAGCGGGGCGGACCCTGGCCCATGGCATGCTTCTTAAAAGGCATGCCTGGCTCAAGAACTCAGGGTCCAAACCAGAAACAAAGGCCTCACTGATAAACAAAACAATGCCCTAGAAACAGCAAAAAAAGAGCACAAGACTCTCATGTCCCTTAAGCAAATTACTGCTCGCCCTTACCAACAGCAGGGAGGTAACTCTTGCCGCTCCTTTTGGGGGCAATCCTTTTCCCATTCCCCTCATAATCAGTATGGAATAGGGGGTACGCCATGGTCCTCCGGACAAGGTGCAGCTGCCACCAGTCAATACCAACAGAGGGGTCATCGAAGAGGCAAAGGTAGGGGTAGGAACTCCACCCCTACAGACTCCTTTTCTTCACGCTTGGGAGGTGGTCACTTCAGACCAGTGGGTGCTCATGACCATAGACCACAGTTACTTTATCGAGTTGCACCGGCCACTTCAATACCGTCCACCAACATCCAGATGCCTATCTCCAGCACACCTGCAGATTCTGCTGGAAGAGGTGTAGATCCTTCAAGAAAAGGGTGCCATAGAAGTCGGCCCCATTCATCAGGTAAACAAGGGTATTTATTCAGTGTACTTCCTTGTGCCCAAGAAGGATCTCACCATGCGTCCTGTGCTAGACTTGCGCCAAGCGAACAAATTTGTCAAACCACAAAAGTTCAGAATGACAACGTTGCAGGAAGTAAACACAGGAGGAATACATGCCCACATTGGATATGAAAGTTGCATACTTTCATATTGCAATGTTGCCGGCACACAGAAAGTACCTAAGATTCATGATATAGGACAGGCACTATCGGTTAAAGGTCTTCCCTTCGGCATTGCCTCAGCCCCAAGGGTATTTACGAAGGTACTGGTGGTAGTAGCGGCTCACCTACACAGGCAGTCCATTCCAGTCTATCCTTACCTTGACGACTGGCTAATAACAGGGGATTTGTATTGAACATGCCTATCAAATACCCAGAAAACAACAAATCTTCTCTTCAGTCTGGGATTCTCGATCCCCAACAATTTCTGGGTGCTCTAATTCAGACCAAAAACAGGCTCTTCTTTCCCTCCAACGAGAGGGTTCAAAACATGTTGTTCCAGATCCCTCACTATGTAGCCAATCGCGAGGTGACTGTACGCAAAGCCAAGCGACTGTTAGGAATGATGGCCTCCTGCATTTATCTAGTCCCACACTCATGTTTGCGCATGCGCCCCATGCAAAAGTGGCTCGAGCCAATAGTGTCAGGCCAGCAGACAATGGGACGATCTAATGGTTGTCACGGCAGCCCTCATTTTCTCTCTGCAGTGGCGGTCAAGGGAGAAACTCTAGCAGGGGAAAAACATCACCACCCCTGCAGTAGATGCCACTCTCACCACGGACGCATCTCTGACGGGGTGGGGTTCTCACCTCCTTCATCAGACGACGCACAGCATTTGATCCCCAGTGATAGCATACAACCACATAAACCTGTTAGAATTACTGGCAGTGTTCAAAGCCCTGAAGACCTATCAAAGACAACTACAGGGAAAGACAGTCCTAGTCCTCACAGACAGCACCACAGGCATCTATTACCTAAACAAGCAAGGGGGCACGCACCCTCCAGGGCTAGCCAAACTGTCTCAGAACATATGGAAATGGGCTCTTGTTATGGTAATATATGCACAGGTCTCCTTAGAACCTTGTGCATGTAGATTCCATTTGAGAGTGCCTCGCCAGTTGATGCTTCCACTGCAGCTACCTGGGGGCCTCAAATAAAGCTCTTCTCTTCTCCCATACTTATTGCCTCTTTATTTCATATGGCGACGAGGATGGGATGGGAAGAACAAGCCGCTCTTCGAGTAAGAATACACCCTGGAGAAGAAAGCCCCGTGCTGAGTGTGCTCAATAATGATATGGACATCAAATCTAATCTAGCAAAACAATTCCCCAAGGTGTTCTGCGACAAGATTGGACTCCTAAAAGGTTTCCAACACAGAATAATCCTCAAAAGAGGTGCTGTCCCAGTGGCCCACCGAGTCCGCAATATTCCCTTTGGAACAAAAGAGGCATTGAAGAAAGAACTTAAGCGCCTCTGCGATGAAAATATCATACAGCCCATCGAAAGTTCAGAATGGCTTGCCCCAATCGTCTTAGTAAAAAAAACGGACGATTCCATAAGAATGTGCGTTGACTTGAGAGACCTAAACAAAAACATATGGGTTGACAGACACCCACTTCCCAATATATCTGAACTCCTATCGACCATGAAACCTGCAAAATACTTTACAACTCTGGACCTCTCCTCAGCCTATCACCAGATTGCTTTGGAAGAGAGCTCAAAGAACCTAACATCTTTTGTCACACACCTCGGTGCATTCATGTTTAACAGAATGCCATTCGGACTCGCTTCAGCCGCAGCAGTCTTTCAGAGACTCATGTCACATCTATTTGGAGGACTTGATGGCATACACTGCTTCCAAGATGATATCCTCATATCAGCCAGTACAGAAGAAGAGCACAACGCAAAACTTGTGGGTGTCCTACAGGTCATACAAAAAAGTGGGCTCACACTCAAATTAGAGAAATGCAACATAAAGTGCGACCAAGTTTCATACCTGGGCCATTCCATTGACGCCAACGGCACCAGCCCCAAGAGGAAACTCATGGACACCATAATGAATATCGCCGAGCCTCAAAATAAAGACCAATTAAGGAGTTTCCTCGGGATGACAGAATACTACTCCAAGTTTATAAGCAACTATGCTGATAAGACCAAAAACATGAGAAACATCTTGAAGAAGGCAACCAAATTCATATGGTCCACTGAATGCAAGTACGATTTCGAAGAAATCAAATTTCAAATTAACCAAGCCCCAGCCTTAGGAATGTTCGATTGTAAAGCTAAAACCATCATATCCGTAGATGCAAGTAAAACCGGACTGGGTGGTGTCCTAGAACAGCAACAAGATAAGGACATCGTGACGATCGCATTCGCATCGAGAGTACTGAGGGGAGCCGAACTAAACTATTCCACCATTGAGAGAGAAGCTCTGGGTCTGAGGTGGATTCTTCAGCATTTCAGGAACCTAATTTGTGGCTTACCCGTCATACTGAAAACAGACCATAAACCTCTAGTAAATGTCCTTCAGTCCAAAACTCCTCACCTTATATCACCGAGAATAAGACGTTGGTTCCTCGACATCATGCAATACAACCTCCAACTATGCTATACTCCTGGTCCACAAAACCAAGTAGCAGATTGTCTTTCCAGATTATCGACCAACATCGACACTGAGATTGTATCTCCAGATGAGGACATCATAGCTGTCGTAAACCCTGCCATCTCGAGAGATGAATGGAAAATTAATGCCAATACTGATCCGGAACAGCGAGAAATCAGGGAAGCGATAGCTAATGACTGGGTGGAAACGGGAGAGGCTTTAACAACCTTCATTCCCTTCAAGGAAGAATTATCCATGGACGATGAGCATATCTTCAGAGGCGATCGAGTAATCCCACCCACCCAACTCAGAAAAAAAGTACTCCAACTGGCACACGAAGGTCACCTAGGAAGAAGCTTGACGAAAAACAAGTTGAGAAACAACTATTGGTGGCCAGGAATGTGGAAAGAAGCAGAAGAACTGGTCAAAAATTGCTCCACGTGTGCCATGAGTGACAAGTCCAAGATCTTAAGAAAGACCCCCTTACAGCCTATTGAACCTCCCAAACATGTGTGGTATAAACTGGCAATCGACATCATGGGTCCATTCGAGAACCTCAAAACAGTCAAAGTATATATCATAGTACTTGTCGATTACACCTCTAAATGGACAGAATGGGGAATAGCTGAGGACAATGTGACCTCAAAGAAAGTCATAGATTTCCTGACAGAGATCTTCAGCAGGGAGGGAGACCCCAAGGAATTGGTTTCGGACAACGGGTCTCAGTTCATATCTATGGAATTTGCTGATTTCCTCAAGAAAAGGTCCATCAGCCACATAACAATATCTTTGTACCATCCAATTTCCAACGGACTTGTGGAACGCATGAACAGGCTCGTGAAGAGCGTAGTCCAACTGGCCACGGCCAACAACCTCCCGTGGAGAGAAACTCTCAAAGAAGCTTTACATGCGTATAGAACTACCCCATGCACCACCACGAACATAGAGCCCTTCACCCTCATGCGAGGTAGGGTTGCAACTAACCGATTTAGACCGGCGTGGATGTTCTTATACACGGGAGAAGCAAGGGTGAACATGGATCTACTTCAAAAGACAGTAAGAGAAAAACAAGCAAAATACAAAAGACAATACGACTCCAGACATGGAGCAAAAGAGATGATGGTTTGTGAAGGAGACTGGGTACGTGTCAAAGAACCGAAGAAAACTCTCAAGGGTGAATCCATCTTCAGACCTCCACAGAGAGTTGTGAGTTGTCATGGGAAGTCTGTCATCCTCGATGATGGAAAGAGATGGTCTGGAGATTATCTCATAAAAGTAACAAAAGACATCCAAGAGACCAGCATATCTAAGGACAACAGTCCTACAAACCATCACAACACACCTCACATTCCCCAAGAGAATCCCTCTGTGAACATGTGGACAATGACAGACCTCACTCCATGCATCAAGGAGTCCCCACTGGAAGAATGTCCGGAAGGAACCGCAAAATCATCCAAAACTTCAACAATGACTATATTTATTACTAATGTACCCCAGTTTACCCATCTGCCTCTCCCACTTGACATCCTTTTTTTTCCCTTTCACTTTCCCGCTTTTCCCCCACCTGTTTTTCCTTTTTCTTTTGCCTCACGTGGGGGAGATGTTATGGTAATACATGCACAGGTCTCCTTAGAACCTTGTGCATGTAGATTCCATTTGAGAGTGCCTCGCCAGTTAATGCTTCCACTGCAGCTACCTGGGGGCCTCAAATAAAGCTCTTCTCTTCTCCCATACTCATTGCCTCTTTATTTCAGCTCTCAAACACAAGATGTTCCACCTGTCACAACACGTTCCAGGGGAACTCAATCTTCTGGCCAACGTGCTCAGCAGAGACTTCCCACTACCCGTAGAATACGAATGGCGATTGCATGAAGACATTGTTCTCAATGTCTTCACAGAATAGGGCTTCCCAGAGATCAACTTGTTCGCAACTCTGGGGAATGCACAATGCCCAGATTATGCTTCCAGGTACCCGCAGAACTACTCCAAGGGGAACGGTCTATTGATTACAGGGTCATGGAAATATTTCTACGCCTCCCCTCACCCCTGACTACCCTACTCAACACGATAGTACACAAGATGCAGCAGGAACCAGTCACGATGATTCTGGTAGCCCCGATGTGGGCCCACCAACCCTGGTTCTCTTATCTCATGGCAATGTCGGTCTCACCTGCGAGGGAGCTGCCATGCCCGTACAACATGCTGTCACAGGACAGGGGGGAAACGCAACATCCATGCCCGTAAACTCTCAATTTAGCAGCCTGGCTCCTGAGATAATAGAGTTTGTACACCTCCAACTCCCTCAAAGATGCATGGACATATTTAGAGAAGCACAAAAGTCTAACACTAGACATTGCTACTCCAACAAATGGGAATGCTTTGTTATCTGGTGCAATTCCAAGAGCATCAATCCCATCGACTGCACACCAACACATATTGTCTTGTACCTGACTCACCTACTAGATTCAGGTCTGGTCTTTAATTCCCTAAAGGTCCACTCAGCTGCACTGTCCGCTTACACCACGTCCCAGAAAAAGGTTTTGTTGTGGAAAATTCCGGTGATCAAGACTTTTAGACTTAATCCCCCTATTTCTAACCCAGCTCCCGGATGGTACCTGAATGTGGTACTGAGGAGACTAATCGGGTCTCGCTTTGAACCTATGCATACAGCTAGCCTCAAAGGACTCACATACAAGACCACCTTTCTGGTGGCAGTCACATCTATAAGGAGAGTCAGTGTACTGCAGGCCCTTTCAGGTCAACAGCCATTTGTCACGATTCACAAGGATAAGGAGGTCCTGTGCAGTCACCCATGATTTGCACCTAAATTCAAGGTATTTCAAAGTTCCCTGTGAAACATACCCACCTTTTTCCAGAACCCTACTAACATGGCATAAAACAGGCCTCCACACACTTGATGTGAGGAGAGCGGTGAAATATTATCTGGAAAAGACTAAACCAGTAAGGAAATCAAACCAGTTTTTCATTTCAGTGGCAGCTGAAAGAGGAGAAGGGGACCCATCTCAAAGTGGATCGTAAACTGCATCACACTGTGCTACACTCTTGCCAAGAGAGATCTGCTCTTCAAGCCTAGAGCACACTCTACTCTGGGCACTGGGGTTTCCATAGCATTCATTGCAAATGTTCCCCTTGCGTCCATTTGTAAAGCAGCAACCTAGAATTCTGCACACACCTTTACACAACACTACTGTCTAGATAAACATTCTGGATCAGACTCTCAGGTGGGACAACCGGTGCTAAGACATCTCTTTGCTACTGTTCCTTCACACATCCCACCACCATCTGAGTACTGGTCGCTATTCTATGCACAGCATGTGATTCTAAGCAGATTAACAAGCATCAGAAGACATGCATTACTCACCGTAGTAGCATTTCTGATGATTGTATTTGCTTAGATTCACATGCAGCCACCCTTCTTCCCCGCTCGGAATATAAGGGACAT
Organism: Ambystoma mexicanum; assembly: GCF_040938575.1. Taxonomy (NCBI): domain Eukaryota; kingdom Metazoa; phylum Chordata; class Amphibia; order Caudata; family Ambystomatidae; genus Ambystoma; species Ambystoma mexicanum. The sequence continues at coordinate 427,757,260 of NC_090934.1, read as the reverse complement.
ACACATCTTACACCTTTCTCTCTCTGTATTCACTCACAATAGTTATAGGCTCCCTCACAGCAGAAAAAACACAATCAGAGGGACCTCGACGCATGAGGGATTTTGGCTACACTACACGTCGCATTAGGGATATTGTTACAAGCACGCCCATGTCGACGTGCCCCTTTTGATCCACGAAAGAAAGATGCTATACTCTGCGATTACCACTAGCTGTCGGACTATATGCACAGCATGTGAATCTAAGCAGATATAATCATCAGAAATGCTATTACGGTGACTAACGCATGTCATTTTTATACAACCTTGACTGGACAGTCCCTTTTATCATTGGGTAATTGTATTTTTGCTCCCTTGCAACTAACCAACGATCCACAACCTTGCAGAGATAAGCCTGTCGTTCCATCGACGTTACCAAAATTGGACCAGGAGGTCTTATAATTCACTTGTATTCCAATCTGTTCGGATCCCTTCTGGTGTACTAAAGGTGTAGAGTTGATCATGGTTTAGAAACCGATATACATCCCTGGCCACTGGTGCCACGGAAGTTGATTCGTCACAATATCATTCTCTCATCACTTGCCATAATGTACCAAACAGTGGATGAAAAACAGCTGGTTACAGTCAAACAACTAACGATGGAGGTCATCCTGTTCAGGACTCACCCCCGACCAGCATAAAATCACCTTGAAGGACAAGCGGGGTTCAGAGATGTGCCCATTCATTTTCATATTGGAGACATGGTTTAAGAGAGTGTTCTTTACTCAGAGTCTTCACAAGTGTATACTGTTTCTTCGAAAATCTAAAAAGTCTGGTGGTGGGGCCAGTACCAAATTCTGACTTGACTATTACAATAGTGTTATCAGCGGTCTCTGTGTACAATTGGGGATTAGCCCTCCACAAGCAGATCTCGGGGAGGTACACACCTGCACTAGCACTGAGCTGAGAGATAAGACTGACACACACGTTAAACAAATACTAAGAGGTGACTACTGTGACGAATCAACTTCTGGGGCACCAGTGCTCCAGGGATGAATATCGGGTTCTAAACCATCAATCAGCCCCACACCACTAGTACACTAGAAGGAATCTGAACAGATTGGAAACACAAGCAAATTATAAACCTCCTTGTCCAGTTTTGGTAACGTGGACGGAATGACAGACTTATCTGCGAAAGGTCGGGGATCGTTGGTTAGTTGCAACACAGCGAAAATGCAATTATTACCTAATGATGAAACGGACTGTCCAGTTAAGGTTGTATAAAAAGATCTACTTTATTATTATCACAACAGACAGTTCTAGCACACTACAAAATATAACCTACACTGTAAAGGAATGCAGAGGACAGAGGGTTTCAAAAAAGGAAAAAGGGATGCACTCTGGATGCTGACAGGAGGCTAGTCGGTATAGCAATTAATCTCAATTGTTCAAGGATACTTGGTTTCAACACAAAGGGATCAATTGGTCATAAATGTCCCTAGGGCCCTTCAGACAAGGACCAGGGGAACAGAAGAACAATGTACCTTGTGCTGAGATGTTGTTGGTGCTCAACAGAGTCAAGTCGGTTTCGGGGCCCTTTGCATCTTCTGCAGAAGAGTTTAAGACGGGTGACAACTGTGGGTATCATGCAGCAGACAGTTTGAGCGAGGCTGTACAGTTGAGTGCAGGCTGGCCTACACGGCGGCTTGGCGTCAGGAATCATCTCAGTGCTGATCGGTGGTTCTGAAGCACTAGTCGCGGCATTTCGGATGACTTTAGCGACTGCGGCGTAACAGTCAGCGGTGCAGTCGGTTGCAGCTCGAGGGCCTCGACTGGCTTGAAAATGTCCTTTAAGGTGGATGTCGGTAGATGCTTGAAGATGCACTTCTAGCTTCTACACTGGGCTTGTGTCGTCCTTTAAGGCAGACTGCCCAAAATTGAGTTGAGCATTGCAGGCAGCTGCCTTGTCCTTGTTTTGGTTCAGAGACTCTCTGCCACTTCCCACGTAGGAAGCTTGCTACAGTGCCTAGCAGGGCATGGTGTGTGCTGACTGAGTACTGGTTGTGGAGCTGTGTGAGGGTCTTCTGGATTCAGGATCTCCCTCTGTTCCCTGGGAGATGTTTAGGGGAGGGATCTTTCTCCCCTCTTGGATATCCTGGCATTCCTTCAATGGCGGAAGATTTAAGGCACACTGTACCTTTAGCCTCGGTCCAATGCTGAGGTCTTCTTGTTACTCCTTGCAAAGTCTTCAGGTGATCAGCTCAAAAGAGGGGCTCAGCCCTCTTTTAAAGCCAAATTGGGCCCCAATGATTGGTATAGGATAAGCCTAGCTTTATGAACCAATCTTGGATCACCACAAACAATCGCCTCTATGCATGGGGTCACTTTGTAACAGAAAAGGTAAAGAGGTAAAAACATATAATACAAAGTCCCACCCATCCTCCTGTCTATTGTGGATTAAAGGGTCTCTCTGGTCAATGGGAACTCTCTGTGGTTCTTGATTAAAGCGGCAGGTCTCCATTGCAGCTGCGGCTAGAACAGACTTTCTGTGTCCATCAATCCACATATTCGTATCTTCTACATGGGGTCCCCCGCCGGGGATGACTACTGTAAACGTGCAGTCCCAGACATGATGACACTGTCCATTGATACTAAGGGCAGGCATTAGCTTCAGCTTGACATGGTGCATATCAGAGATTGCTGGGGTTTCCTTTCTCCTTTGTTAAACTCTGCAGTCAGGCCCCATTTGAGCCCATTTGAAGTATACACTATTAGTATGCTTATGTTAATTACTGCCACCATCTACAAGGCTGAACAAAAGGACAGGGTGGATCCATGGAGCCGTTGATAGTTAGTTAGGCTGGCTGTGGCAGGGTAAGGTTTTGTCCACCCCCTTCTGAGAGGACATGGTGTAATCATGGTGGTCATATACCAACTACATATGACTGGGTGCTGCACCTGTAGGCTCTGTCCACCCAGAGTACACAGGTCTATGTGTATGTCGTGTGGTGAGCATAGGAAGATGTGTGCAGATTAGCCCCACAATCCTCAACTATAGAGACTCCTATGCACAAACGTTGGAATTATAAGTCAAAGGGACTGGCACATACAAGCACTGGGTGGAGACTGCCGAGTGAAACACACACATATAAAAACAAAAGTGAAAATAGGGGTCCTCCTGTGAGTAATGTGTGAAAGTGTGGCGCAGCTGCCCACTTTTCAGGTGTCCATGGTAAGTGCTGTGCACAGAAGGGACTTGCTGTTTCTGTGCAGCTTAGTCCCATAGTTTTCATGTAAATCTTCTTAGTGCTCCATCTTGCTTTCTATGATCATATGCCATGCCGAATAGTCTTTGCCTTGTTAAGCACAAAACACATGATGGCCTACATGATGCAAAGAACTGGCTTACCCTGGAGAGGGGTAGTTTATTCTGTGTGGCAAGGCAATAAGCCACTCTTAGAAGGTCCTTGAAGGCAAATTAACTCCTTAGAAGAGCAGCCCAGGAAAGCACCCATCCCCTCAAGGGCTAGGAGGAGAAGGTGCAAAGAGAGATGCCCTGAAATAACAGGGTATAACTAGGGGCACATACAAAAACTAACCAGTTCAATATTCTAGTTAGTCAAATATGCCATAAACAATGTTCAAGAAAAAATACTTTTCAGTCATTCAATACTTAATAGATAATTAAGCTTTTGTGTCACTTAAGGATAAGTATCAGTCTGTTTTCCAGACACTTTTAATTTCAACAAAAATAACATATATATAGGATTCCACAACTCTGGGAATGCTTACGTAAACATTTCATACAGTTTTCTTGAAAAAATTCAAAACATAAAAGTTTATATTCATAGATGAACAAGTTACATGATTTCTCAACACTTTTTGTATATGTGTATGTATCTCCAGGACAACAGACAGGTGGTGTTCTGTACCTATCTGTCTATCTACTACGCGTTTCGGGCCAATCTAGCCCTTCTTCAGGTAAAGGAATATCCAAAATTAAATCATTCAATAGGGTATATTGTATCCCAAATTTTGACAAAAATTTTTTTGGGCAAAACAATGTTTTACATATTCATTAACAGTCATGAACAAATCAAAGAAATTCTGCTCTGTTCATCAGCCTTTACTGGGAGCGAGCCTTTGGGCAAAATCTGCCACTGTGAAGGTCTTGTGTGTAGTCTCCTTCTTCTCAAAAGGGCCCTGTGAGAAGACATCACTATATTACTACCTTTGATAGTATTCCTTAATACAAACATCATTGGAGTTTGTGTGGGAACAGGCGCAACAATATGCGCTGGGTCCCACTCCAAACTCCGAGTAACTTAGATTTGAGTGACTCGTTCTACTGTTACAAGTATACTCACTTAAAGCGTTAGTTTATCTGCTCTGAAAAAATGGTATCTGCAGATTCCCTTGGGCTGCCCTGTCTGTAATGAGATACCCGAATCACCATTAGTGTGCTTAAGATTAGCAGTCTACGTGTCTCTAGTGACTTGAAGAGAGTAAGTAGGCATACCTGTGGGACTGTAGTGCCTTCAAAGACGTGATAATGATCTCCTTTTGAGTTGGTCAAGTAGCTCTCACTGTTGCACTGTGGTACGTATAGTCAGGAATACTGTTTTAATGGGCTCCTTCGTGGTAAGGCAGCTCCTATTTTAGGTAATAAAGACCAAAATTATGATCCCGCTGGGCTACAGCTGTGTGAATTACTTTGGAGCAAATTTATATGTTAAACATACCTCACGCGGGCACACCGCTTGCAGCACGGAGCATGAAATGCAACCGGCTGATACGCAGGGACCGAGGTAGTGTTCTCCTACTTCTTCCGTGGGCGGACAGCCTGTCAGATGGAACCGCTGTACGAAAATCACCTCACTGTTGTAACCGAGTGGTGGGAACTGCGAATGAACGTAGTTCCTGCTGTTCACTCTCTCTAGGCTGCGCTGGCATGTATAGCACGGTACGCTACCATTTCTATTTTGTCACCCTCCATCTTGGATGAGCATCAAAGTACTCACCCAAGATGGCGTTTCCTACGCATTGTAAACACGTAGTGAGTGTGTCGTAGTCACGTGATGTATCTTCAAAATAGATGTAAACCTCTTAAACATCCATTTCAGTACACAAATCATATGCAAATACTTATTGTATTTATTTCAATGCTGATTATATTCAGCTAAACCATTACTTTCATAACCTGATCTGTGTATTTAGGTGTTTAGGTGCGATTGTAACGTGACTCAGCCCTCAGTAAATATTTCTAACAATTTGCTCCAGTAGAAGCCTGGTGGTTATGTGTATTATACTAAATCATTTGTTTCTGATCTAGTCTTGGCATGTCAAATGTAACCAACACGGAATTCATATACGCTTTTTGTTGATTTGCAATTGCATAAAGAACCTGCCTATTACTTAAAGCTACACAGCATTAACCCTTCTTGCTAGAAAGTCACCTTATCTTCTTAACATATACATTGATATAACTAATTACTGCTTCAGTAGCACCATATCGGTTTTTTGGGGATGACTCAATAAACAAAGGCAATCAATTTCTACCAGTTGACAGTACATTTGATCTACATGTACATTTTCTTTACCATTAGTCCTTATTAAATAGGGGGCAAATCGTTTGATGGTTAAGCAATAAGACACAACTTAATGCACTACAGGTAACAGGACAAATCCCAATCTAAGTTCATCCCACAGGGGCACATTGTGTGGAGCTTGTCTATTCAATACACTTCTCTCTGTTGTAGCAACTTCATTTGATCACCACTCCTTCTGGGTAGACACACATGTTCCAGGATTATGAACTTAACTTGTGCAACTGTATGTTTGTATTCTTTCAAGTGTATAGCAACTGGGGATTTTGGTGAAGACTGTCTGATGTTTGACTTATGTTCTCCCCATCTGATTTTGGCCTTCCTGCTCGTGAGTCCAACATAGAAAAAGCCACATGGACATTTCAAACCGTAAATTACATTCATGGTATCACATGTGGATGTGTGTTTTAATGGTATTGTAAATCCTTTATGTGGGTGATTTACTTGGTTGCCTTGGATCACATTATGACAACAACTGCAATTGTTGCATGGCAACGTTCCTTTATAGATCTTTAATGTATCTTTCTTGTGACTGAAGTCTGATTTGATTAAGAAATCACGACGCTTCTACTCTTGCTGTAAGCAAAGAGTGGTGTCGTTGGGAAGAGTCTTGCAAGATTCGGGTCAAGAGATAACAGTCCCCAATTCCTCTTTAGTATTTTTTTCACTTGACTACTCTGTTGCGAATAGGTGGTAACATATACTAATTCTGTACCTGATTTCTTAGTGCTTGGTTTTAATGCTGTTTCTCTCATCATTCTCTTGACAGCGTCTGCCTTTGATTGTAATTTTTGAGAATCATATCCTCTTGCCAGAAATTTCTTGGTAAGTTCCACCGATTCACTTTCAAATTCTTCCTCTTCCGGAATAATTTGCCTATATCTGAGAAGTTGGCTCAATGGAATGTTCTCAATGGTGTTCTTAGGGTGAAAGCTTGATGCCAGTAGTATACTGTTCCTGTCGGTACTTTTTGTATATACTATGGTTTCTAGGCGATTCTCTTTGTAATACATAGGAACATCAAGGAATTCTAGTTGTTTCTTACTTGATTTGTGTGTAAATTTAATCCTTGGTGATAACATATTCATCCAGTCAAAGAAATGTTTTAATTCTTCGCTTGTACCTCTCCATATACCAAAGAGGTCATTGATGTATCTCACAAAGAATTGTAGTTTGCCGATCTATAGGGTACTCTTAAGGATTTGGGTTTCTCCTATATGTGCCATATAGATGTTTGCGTAACTTGGGGCTATGGCGGCCCCCATTGACGTCCCAGAAGTTTATAGGAAGTAGCGATCTTCAAATTTAAAGAAATTGTTGTTCAGGATAATCTTTAGAAGTTTCAAAACAAAAACTTTGTCGGATTGTACTTTTTGTTTGGTATTCAAAAGCATCCATTCCACTGCTTCTAGACCACTCTGATGTGTAATGTTAGTATATAAACTTGCCACATCCATAGTAAACAAGATATCAGTTTCTTCAATGAAAGTGGAAGCACTGAGTTTCCTCAGAAAGTCGTTTGTGTCTTTAATATAGGTGGTGATCGTCGGCACCAATGTTTGTAAGATCTAATCCACATACTGTGCTAGAGGTTCAAGTAAGCTATTGGAGGCAGCTATGATTGGTCTTCCAGGGGGATTATGTAAGTCCTTATGAATTTTTGGAAGAATATACATTACTGGCATGATGGGGTGTGTATTGGTAAGGAAAGATTTTGTCTTATGGGTAATAAGTTCATCCGTCTCTGCCTGATCCTATGTGGCTTTAATAAGTTCTCTGACTTGTATTGTAGTATCATTGTAGATTTCCAAATAGGTATCTTGATCAGATAGCTGTCTTTCTATTTCAGATTTGTACTTTTCTGTATCAAAGATCACGAGAGCTCCCCCCTTATCTGCGGGTTTTATAATTATTTCTGGGTTATTCCATAATTTATTCAAGACTTGTTTTTCTCTATTAGTCAAGTTCCCTCGAGATCGATTTTGGAATTTCAGTTTCTTCATATCGTTGAGTACAGATTTCTGAAAGGCATCCATTATGTTTTTCTGAATGGGCGGCATGAATACGCTTTTTGGTTTCATTTCAACATATTCTGATTCATATCTGACGTCCGTTAGGTCTATTGAATCAAAAAACAATTTCAACTTCATCTTCCTTGTTAATTTGAAAAATGACATTTTTTCCTTCAATAGAGAGCTATTGCAGTGAGGTACAAAGGATATTCCTTTTTGCAAAGTTGCTTTCTCAAATTTACTCAAGTTGTACTTTGAAATGTTGACTACTAAGTCTTCTTTATCGGTTGACTTACTTTCCTTGGTGGATTTTTTCTTTTTCCCTCGTCTGCACGGACCCGGTCTAAAAAAGAATAACTAATAGAATCACTTGGAGGTATCTGTCTAGAAGTGCTGGGTCTTTGTTCCGAGCTCTTAGGTTCTTCACTCCTTTCTGGTTGATTCTTAGCAGGTCCTTCTGTATTCTCTGCCTCTGTACTTGATGCGTCTGATGTTGTTGGGGGGGGATGAAGGAGTTTTTCTTCCACTATTATAAGGTTGTCTGGTGTTCTTCAATTGATCTTTCAAATGGTAATATTCTTTCCAGGTGTAGACGATATCTAATTTGTAATCAAGAGTATCACGTCTAAATTTTATTATTTTTTTAGATTCAATCTCACTCTTGTAATCCTCCAACTTTGTATTAACCTCTTCAAGTAGTTGTACTAACTCTTCTTTAGTAATGAATGCTGAAAGTGCCTTCTTGGTATTCTCTATATCTGCTTCCAATGTAGTTAAGGATTTAGATAGCTCCTCTATCGTTAGTATAATAAGGTCAAGGGAGCATTTATTTAATATCAACCTCCACTTTCTCACGAACTCTGGATTTTCTTTACAGAGTGTAGGCTCTAGATCAATCCGTAGCCCCCTTGGGATGCGTTGGGCTTTGTGATATTGAGCTAAGGTGGTAGCATGTATTGTTGGTTAATTTCCCTTCTAATCAGTCTCTCTAATTGAAAAACTAGCTCTTCAGGTTTAGCTGATGCTGAGACTTCTTTCTCCGTAGTTTTGATTAAATCCAATATACGTTTTGCATGCTCCTGGGAGAATGCTAGGAGGAGAAGGTTCATAGCATTTGGAGGAAGACAGGGTGAACTGGAAACCACAGTGAGAATGCAATGCCAATAATGGAATAGAAGATCTGTGGCGGTTAGTCTTGTTTGCACTTTCACGGTGCACTGAGATGGCGGACCCCTGAGATGGACCCCACACAGTGTTGCACGAATCAGGCAATGTCAGCTGTGTGGTTAACAAAACACCAGCCTGGAGAATGACTTACTATATGCCATGACGCCCTACTTTAACCAGAACATATTACAGTACTGACAGTATGTGTCACATAGAAAGCTCAAATTGAATGGGACACAGAGTAGTGAGCTCTCCCTCCGATGTAACAACAAATAATTCAATCTTAAGCCTTCTTTCTCCTCCTGGATCCCACAACAAGTCAAGCCTTTGGTACACAGAGAAGATGCTGGAGCTGTGTATCGTACATCCTTCTGGGAGCCTTTGGGCTGTACCCAAAGTAGTTATCAATTTCACTCCCTAATGGGACACCTCCGGAACCGGCTTTACTGTATAAGCTTAGCATTAGTAGATTGAACAGAGTGGTTGAGTACATCCTTTGCTATGCCATGGGCCACAGCCAAGCGAAGACTAGGAGATTCAAAGCGGAGATTGTTGCGAGTCGGACCTTGGGTAGGGCTTTTCTTGGACTGATAGAGTATGTTTGGTTCTTTGTCCAGGGATTCAATACTATATCAGCAAATCTTTCAGGGCCACTGAAGACATGCCAGCCCTGGACAGAGACCTGAAAATGCAAAAACGCATCTAATTAGTAGAAGGGGGTGCTCTGTGTATCCCCAATGTTGCTAAGATCTGTACTGTACGGCCTGTACTTGGTGCAGACCAACGCCTCTCTGACCCAAGTTAGTTCCTGTGGTAATGTAAGTAGATGCAGAGTCAGGAAAACACCCCAATATTTAACTTGGCTGGCAATTCATGGGCTGGAAGGGTTTTCATTTGAATCTACCTACTTTACTACCTTGTGGCTACCCCAGAATCTTGATCCATACCTCTGCTGCATGAGGTTCCTGCTGAAAATAGCCCATTGCCTATTGTGGTGGCTGTACCTGATGGGAGGTACCCACCCAACCCATCTTCACGGTCTTGAGGCCCAGACCCTGAATGGGTGGTCCATGGAGGCCAGTACAGGAATCTGAGAAGTCTGGTCGGCTCTTGGGATTGTGCTTTCTGTGCTCTTGTTCTCTTTTAAGAACAGTTTATGGGACAGTGATTGGAGTACAAGGGGCCTTGAACAAACCAAGATGTTCTCTTGCAGGGGGTGGTGCTTGCACCAATAGACCCTTCGGTGTCCTTCGGTTCAGGGCATTTTACTTGACCCGTGAGCCTCGCAAGAACTCACGGGTCATAACATGCTCCTGTGTGGATGTGTGGCACAGCCAGTGATGTGGTGTCCATAGTGTGTGCTCGGCAGATTTATGCATGCAGAGGTAGGTTTGCATTTTTAATTGTGCCATGTTTTCACACAGTTACTGCGCCACACTTATTAATTATTAGAATAATAAGACAACTTGAGTGAAGATATCAATTCATATATCTCCCGTAGGAGAGCCCCTTTTTATTGACACGTGTTTCGCCTCTAACAGAGCCTTTCACAAAACAGGGCATTAATCATAAACACATCCATTTTAATGTTCCTCATGTGTGGATGTGAATGATGGTGATCTCTCTCGTATGTCACTGGGTTTCAATCCCACCTAAAAGGTGCAGCGTCCATGTCACTAGCATCGGCTCGAACAGTACTGAATATTACTTTATGCAAGCACATGTCTTATGGGCGTGTGCCCTTGTTTAGATCAAAGCGCAGGATGGGCTGGCAGCTTGCCCTCAGACCCGAGAATTTGTAGGAAATGTGGACTTTCCTTCAGGGAGCAGTTCGGTTTATATAGTTGATATGCCTTGAAAAGTCACTCTGTCTAGTACGTCCGCCTGCTTAATTGCTGACGGCAGCATGAACACTTTATGTGGTGGGACTGCTGTTTGTCTGGGCCAGGGAATGTATGTGTTTTGGGCGATTTTCCCTGGCTCTCAAATGTATCTGTGCCATTTGGGCCTATGCATAGATTCCCTCCCTCCTTCTCTGTGGTGTATGTACCCTGTTCTCCACCTATTTTTCGCCACCACTGCCTCTCAGGTCCTTCCTTCTGGCATGTTCCTTCCCTCCCTGGCTCGCTGTCAGCATCACCCTCTGCCGCTTTCCCCCCGGTCGCTTCCAACACCCCACCCCTCCTCCACGCCCTTCCTACACCCCGCCTACAGACTCCAAGGTAAAAAATTGGAATGAAATTCTTTAAGGTCCAGCCTTGTTAAGAAAATGCAGAGGGCGAGGAGAGATTTTTTTTAGCAGGTTGGAATGAGGGCAGCACTTGATCAGTTTGTAGTGAGGAAAGGCCGTGACTGGTTTGAAACAAAGAGCGTTCTTGAGAGGTCTGCAAAGAGAACCATTCCTGAGAGGTGTGGGATAGGAGTGTCCTCGAGATGGGTGGAATGAGGTGCATTGATAAGATAATGATTTGTAACATGGCAAACATACAAATACGTTTCACTGCAGGTTACAGGGTGCTGATGTAGGGCCTAGGTGAGGGGTGGGAGGTTAAAGAGGCATGCGAAGGATGAAAAAGAGCAAGGACTTCAGGAAAACAAAGTTGATATTCACGAATCTCCAAGAGCAATGGATCCTGAGGGAGCTGCAATAAGCAGAGGCTGTGTTGAGGGGGTTGCACGGAGAATCAGCCATGTTGAGGATGTTGCAATAAGCAGAGATATTGCTCAGGTGTACAGATGTGAGAACATTGGGTATTGGTAGGACTGAGTTGATGTGGACTGGTAGCTGCAGGCCTGAGATTGAGATTGTGGCTCGGGACGGCCAAGAGACAGCGGAACATGGTGCTCTGGAATGCATGCACGAGAAGCCGGGAAGAATGAAGATTGTTCCCTGGGCACAATGCACCCATTGTCTCTATCCCATCTGTGATTTCTGACAAAGCTCCTTTGTTTTTCTCCAAAGGACACACTGAACAACAATTCGCTGGGCAAAAAGAACAGTTGGCAGGAGCGGGTGTCACGATCCTCCTCACCGCTAAAGACTGGTAGGTCCACCCAGTGAGGCAGCACACAACACAGCATGCAGCGTTGAGTACGGCTATCGCACTCCATTACCCCCATTCGTTGTGTTCCTCACTGCTTGGCATCCAGTATTTTGAGTGGCAGTGATCACTCTGTCCCCGCATGTGACTTGACTGCATTGTGTGATTTGACCAAACAATGTTATCATCCCAGGCCTCAGTTTCCTTGCATAAAAACATGGGAACAAGACCGACAGCAAAATTCAGCATCAATTGAGAAATAGACACGGACATAAAGTGGATATCAAATCGTTACGTTCATGTTTTCTAAATGCTAGGTTTGATAGATCACAATTTTTGTTACATTTATTGTTGCAGAGATACTGGTTAATAAGAATGTAAGCTGCATTTGCAGCTCTAATCTATGTTGTCGACTTTTCTTCTATACATTAAATGCTTTTTGGTGTTTTGTTATTATTTTCTATTTAGAGTGCTTAATACAAATCTTCCAATTAACGATGAAATTACTAGACCACCACCCTCTGACTATCCTGTCTATTCTAATTACCTTTTCCCCATTATGCAGTGAACTGTTATTGGGATCTTTCTCGTCCATCAGAGAAGTAATGAACATTAGAGATATTGGGGAATCACAACACACAGGACCCTGAACAATAAACCCACAAAAATTCCCACAAGCAACGTTAAAGGGACTACATAAACCAGCCCATAGAAACACTGCCAACTGTGCTGACAACTCCCAGAAAGGCAGGCCAATGAGCACCCAAAGGCAAACCTCACATCCCTTTGAACAACCACAACCTACATTCACAGCCACCAGGATTCCCAGAAACGGTTCTCACAGGCCATGGAAAGCACCTACAGCCCCAAACAAACAACTTTCTTGTACAAATATCAATCGCCAACAAGACCCCCACACACGAGAATTCCAACCTGAATGCCCCCCACATGCCATACTTGGCGGCACAATGGATGTCCCATGAAGCGCTCATAGCATATCTACTCCAAAATTCACACTTGACACACAACATCCCACCAAGAGCACTTCTGGCACATAAGACCCTTAAAACAGCTGAGTTCATACATGCAGAATCACACAGTCTGTGGTTGCCATTTTCTGTGTTTACTTTACTTCTAGACTTTCCACCTCAGTCCCCACCACCACCTCAGTCACCACCACCACCCCAGTCACCACAACCACCCATAGTAATATAACCCTGCTGACTTCACTTTTGGATTTTATGCAGTGGGCTGGAGGACAGATGTGACAGATTTGGCTGGGTGGGAGGTAAGTTGCTTGATGGAGTTAGCTAAATGATTAATCTGGGATTTTTTCTTGTCCCCTTTTTTTAGGAGAACAGTCTTCACCACATGAGCACATCTGCCTGAGTGATGAGGGAAACCTCAGAAACAGTGCAGCTTCCACCAAAGACAGAGGCACATCCACAGAAAGCCCTTGCCGCCGCAGCACAGCTACGCAGAGTGCAGCAGCCACAGCCAATGTGGGTTCCAGAGTCCCTGAGAAGCACCCTGGGACTAGCCGGACAACTCACCAACCATACCACCAACATCACCCCCAGCAGCAGGTGCACCACCACCCTGGAACCAGCTGTAGTACCAAGGGGTCTGAGGCCCACCGGGACCGCATCCGATATCAGGCCGATGTTCGGCTGGAGGCTACTGAGGAGATTTTCTTGACACCAGTGCAGAAGAACTCTGACCCACAGGAGCCAGACCGGCGCTTTCCTTCCCAGTCTAGCGAGAACCGCATGTCCACCAGTTCAGATGTTGACACCTTGAACTATCAGTCAATGTCAGGAAAACCTAACTCTTCAATCAGTGAGGAGGATGAGGTGCTAGACTTTCTATCCTCGCCGGAAAAGTGCAACATGGCCAAGGCATCCTGCAATGGTGGCCATGGCTACCGATCTTCTTATGGCACCCAGCGGGCATCAGTGAGTTCGGACACAAGTGCCCTGTCTTATGACTCTGTGAAATATACCCTAGTGGTGGACGAGAATGTCCAGCTGGAGCTGGTCAGCCTGAAGCAGTGCTACACAGGCTACAGCGATGAGAGCGACTCTGGCACAGTTTACGACAACTGCGTCTCCTCACCCTATGAGTCAGCCATTGGCGAGGAATATGAGGAGGACATGCTGAAGAGGGGCTCTGTCTGCCCATCCGATGACTCTTCCCCTGAGGACGACATCCCTTTTTCCAAGAAGTTCCTGAATGTCTTTATGAGTGGCCGATCACGGTCGTCCAGTGAGTGTATCTCTGTGGTGGTGATACTTGGTTTGTTCGGGCTGGTTTTCAGTGGAACAGAGTGAAGAATTTTGAATTAAGGGTTCCCAGTCATGCAACTGTCATTGTGTTGCTGCGCAGTGGTTGGGCTCCTTCTAAGTCATTGAGGGGGACGCAATGTAGCTTGGGGGACAGTCTGACCAAACTGGATTCTTGCTGTAGCTTTCCCGGCACATATTAATTACTGTGCTTGTATACAAATATAAATAATCTTAAGTTGCTGTGTAGTCTAGAGAAATGTAGGGAAAGGCGGTTTAAAAGAGATTCATATGTTAATTACCAGGTTCATTAGAATCTACAAAGCCTCTTGTCCTAAAGAAAATTCATTTCTCTGAAGCTTTCTGCTTTCCTTTAGTTTGGGAGAACCATGCACTAGGCTCTTCTTCACACTTCTGCATGCTCCATCTAGGTGTGTAATGCTCTAGCACAAGAATTGCCTGGTCTTAACCACAATCTCAGTGTGCAGTGTCGCAGATGGCCTCAAGAACACACAAATTCCCTTGAACGGGTCAGGAGGATAACTCTGGGGCAATGCTTTTGTCTTGGAAGCAAGACAATGCAGAGCATTTCAGGTTTGAATTCCGATCGTATGCTTAGAAGCTGGTCTCTGGCATGAAGCGCAATCTAAAAGCTACATTTCTTTTTTCAAAGTTTCTTTTTTTAACAGTTCAATGTTGTTTATTATAATTTTCATGGAGGTCCAACTAAGGGTTGACCCTCTCTCGTCTTCTCTTGGGATTCCCCCACCCTAGCTCAGACTTCGCTCAGACTAAGGATGGTCACTAAAGGTTGATAACCCATTCAATCTAAAATCTTACGGGCTAGTTGTGAGGGCCTAAAGGCAACAGCATTATCCATCTTATGGCCTCCATGGTCTGATAATTGAATCCTAGCCTGTGTCCCAATAGAATTACAATAGTTTTCCAAACATGAATTGGTGCCTACCAACCACTCAGGTCTCACTCTCTCATACTCTAATGTTCTTTACTTCCATTCCCTTCCTTCTACTCTTACCTTCTCTTCTTTACTGCTCTCTACTTTCTCTCCCTCGTTCTCTCCCTCTCTCCCCTGTCCCTCCAATGTTACTCTATCTCACGTCAGCGCCTTACTCTTACCTTCAACTCTACTGCCCCACTCCTCTACACTCCGCTCCACCCCTCCTTTCTCATACTCCGCCCATCCTTTCTCATACTATTGCCCGGCATTACCGTCCTTCTGGTGCCTGGTCGTTTGATCTGCCTCTTCGTTCTTTTACCTCACCCAAACAATCCACACTCTCCCGTTCTGCTCATCTGTTTTTATTGTCCCCCCCTTGCATTTGCTCTCGTGCTCCGATGTTTCTCGGGCCAATCTCTACCTCGCTCTTCCCCCAGGGGCCAGGTCACACACGCGGGAAGCCATAAGGTCCCAGTTAAGCTGTTCCACAATGGCAGCCCGGTACAGCAATTGTCAATTTTAGTGTTTGTGGCCAAGTGTAATTGAACGTCCTGATTTCTGGTCTGCAGTAAGCAATGCTCTGCCGGGTCTGTGTGCGCAGCTGCATCTTTCACCGGTGGGTTGAATGTAACTTCATTCGCCATAGGGAATTCTGGGTTTGGTAGTTCTGAAATGAAAAAGAGAAAACATTAGCCAGCATGTTGTATGGTAGGCATGGGCTGATTAAAAGTGGCACTTCCCACTTGCAACCAGGCCCATAAGGGGGTACAGAGACTTGGGCCCTCCCAAATCCCTCAACCCACCTTTGGAGTAGGGCTGACTCTGGCAAGTGCCCTGGTAGGCCTCTTGCCCATGTTGGGAGGGGTCCCCATTCCCCCATGGCAGGGTCAGATGCCTGGCCCTGTCGTGGTAGTTCCTATGGAATGCTTTTCTAGCCCCCAGCCATATACCATGCCTCTTGCCTGTATTAACCGGAAGTAAGTCTTTTTAATAGGACATAACACGTTGCATCCTACCTGTATCACATGCTCGTTATTTCTGTGGTATGGGTACAACAGGAAATAAAGCATGGGGCTCCTGCTATGTGTATTCCTCTATGCCCATGTCTGTCCCTCACCATCTGTGCGAGGGGTTCAATCGTTGGCGCAAACAGGAGGGGCGAGAAAGGGCAGCCCTGTCGGGTTCCCCTGGCTAATGGAATTGCTTCTGATGTGAGCCCATTGGTACGTACTGTCGCCGTCGGGTTATTGTAAAGTAGTCCCACATTTCTGCTGAAATGGCTCCCCAGCCCGAACTGCTTCAGTACGCTAAATAAGAAGTTCCAGGAAACTGAGTTGAAGGCTTTTTCAGCATCGAGCGAGGCAGCCACGGTGGATGCATTAGGGTCTATCTGTGAGATAATCCCAAATAGTCACCTCAAATTGAAGGCCGTGGGCCTTCCAGGATGAAACGCAATTGGTCGAGATGAACAAGTAGGGACATATATGGAAGTAGCCTGTTTGCCAAGACTTTGGCAAGTATTTTCGCATCAGAGTTGATTAATGATAATGGGAGATATGAGGCTACTTCCCTCAGTGGCTTGCCCGGTTTCAACGGCACTGTTATTATCACTTCAGTCATGGGCGGCGGGAGGTTGCCATTTGTGTAAGATTCTTCCCATACCTTAAGCAGCCGTGGGGCAAGAATATCTCTATATCTTTTATATAATTCTATTGTCAGCCCATCTGGGCCCAGTGTTTTGCCTGAGGCCAGAGAGGAGATGGCTTCTTCTATTTATTTTAGTGTAATCGGCTGATTAAGTGCCTCATGGGCTTCTGTGCCAATGTTAATGAGCGCTATCTCCCCCAAATACCGGTCTACCGCTCCCTTAGTACAGGTATCTGTTCTACCATATAGTTTCTTGTAGTACTTTGTGAATATTTCGTTAATCTGTTCTGTCTTCGTTGCAATTGTCCCTCTTCTTCCTCTATGCTTGTGATAATCTGTGTGTAATCTCACCCCGGGCCATCCTGGCCAGGTAACGGCCATGCCTGTCTTCCTCCCTGTATCTGCAGTCTTGGACCAGTTTCACCATAAAATGTGCCTCTTGATCCGCCAATTCGCGGAACTTTAGCAAATTTCCCTTGATAATTCCCAGGAGGACCACTACCTCCAGTGTTTCCATATTCATTTTCAAGTCTACGCAGTTCCTGTTCTAGGTCCCCCAAATCTCTCCTGGTGTTCTTTAGGATCCCTCATGTTACTGCTATCGCAGTGCCCTGTAACCAGACTTTAAATGTTTCCTATATTGTTGTGTATTGTGAGACCGTGCCCTCTTTGGTTTTGAAAAACATCTCTATTTTTTTTCTAGATTTGTTGCCGTCCCTTATTTGCATAAGTGTAGGTCTATCATCATTCTGCTGTTCCTCAAACATTTTACTTTTTAAAACCTCTCCTCTTTGATATGATTAGTCATAATATCACAGGGTAAACACAACCCAAAAATATAAACTGGCAAAGCCGATGGTTTTTGCTTATGCTAAATGAATGGGGATGATACACTCACCTCCCATGCACAGGCTTCCTAGAGGGGTAGGCTGTGCGAGAGGAGTACAGCATCCCCTGCATGCTACCAGCCCCGCCCCTCCCTGGAACCGTGTGCCCCTGTGGAGATTCTGGAGCCTCCACCTTGTTTTTATCATGTTCCACATGATGGCACGGCTTGCTACCTCAGACAGCGGAACCAGGAGGATGTGCGTGGCCACGGCATCAAAGCAAGCAAGGAGAAACATGCATGGGGATCCTCGTGTCTCTTCCTCTCTGAGTGGGCAGACCTTTCCTGCTCCCTCGTCTCCTCTACCTCTCAACTTCTCCTCCTCAGAGACCTGAACATCAACATGGATGCTACTTGCCCTTCTTCAGGACTCTTTCACAACCTCTGCGACTCTCTCTCTCTATTCTTCCCTCTGGCCCGACTCACTCTCCAGGGCTCACCCTGGATGTTTTGATCTCCTCAGACCTACCCCTCTCCAACCCTCTTACCACTCCTCTACCCTTGAGTGATCACGTTCTCCTTTCCTCTCAACTCTCTCTCTCTCTACCCCTCAGGCCAAACCCACTCCAGCACTGCCACCTACCTTCTCGGTCAACCAATCCATGAAGCGTGTGTCAGTTGAGGCTTTCGCTGCTACTTTCTCTCCTCCTTCTGCACCTTTGGATGACTCACACCCTGACACAGCCCTATCTAGCCTTCATCTTTCTATCTCTAACACTCTTGATGCACGGGCCCTTGTCATGATGATCCTCTTGAAGCCCAAATCCCAGTGCAACTCTTGGTATGACTCTGACCTCATCACCCTCAAACGCAAGTGCAGGGTGGCTGAGAGGAAGTGGAAGGCATCAGCTGCACCGTCTGACAAACTGGCCTGCCACCTGCTCCAAAGACAATACAGACTCTCTGTCCTCACCAAAAAGAGAGCCCACATCCGAGCCTGTGTCTCTGCGGCATCTAACAACTCGACTGAACTCTTCAAAATCTGCAAGGAGCTGGCCAATCCTGCTGCAGCCTCTACCTCTCTTGTCCCCTCCCAGGCCTTCTCTATGCCTTTAGCTAAAATATGGTAATGGAGTCCATGCTGCAATTTGATTAATTCATCATTAAATTGATTAATATTTTCAACTGGTACGTGTGTCAATCCAGATATCACGTTTATTTAGTCAAACACAATGAGAAAAGCATTTGCTTTTCTTATTGTGTTTGAATAAATATTTTCCAGTTTGAGTAAAGAAGTGACTGCATTCAGGTTTGTGTTGGGATCACTTTAAACGTTATAGCTGTACTGATACACACAACAGTTGAAAATATTAAATAATGTAATGAGGAATTAATCAAATTGCAGCGTGGACTCCATTACCGTGTTTTAGTTTCATGACCCCAACCACAGCTGCCTTCAGGGAAGCCCTGTATGTATATACACCTATGTATGCCCTTGGCTTCTCATTTTATCACTAAAACTCTGGAGATCCTGTCCACCCTCTCTTCTTCTTCCTCCTCCTCCTCCTCCACTCCTAACCCATCTGTGGCCATCCCTCCAACTCCCTTCTATTCCTTTCCCTTGTACAACCCAGACGATATTTCTAGACAAGTCCGATTTATGAAAGTCTCATCAAAACAGGGTTTCCCCTGTTCTTCCAGAACCATCAAGAAACACACACCCCATCCTTGGCTGATTTCTGCAATCACTCCTTTGCCACTGGAACCTTCCGCTGGAACACTCCCTTGTGCACCCCCTCCTCAAGCAGCCCTCTGCTGATCCTTCCTCTCCAGATAACTATCGCCCGATCTCCATCACTCCTTGCCTGAGCAAACTCTTGGAAAAGCTGGCCATCTCCCAGCTTAACCTACACACTTAATATGTTGGTTGTCTCCACGACCACCACTCTGACTTCAGAGCTGCCAGAAGCACGGAAACTGCTCTCCTGAACACCCGTGAAGACCTGCTCTCTAACTTTGATTCTAACCTTCCTTCTGTTCTCATTTTCCTCAATCTTTCTTCTGCTTTTGATACGGTCAACCATGCCATCCTGCTCAATCGCCTTCATGATAACCTGGGTATCACTGATCAGGCCCTGGCCTGGCTGAACTTCTTTCTCACTGACTGACCCTTTCAGGTCCAACTGGGGTCTTTCCTCTCTTCTGTCACTCTCTCTGCTTGTGGTGTTTCCCAGGGGTCTAATCTTTCTCCCTGGCTTTTCAACCAATACCTGGCACCTCTTGATCACTGAATCGCTGCTTTCTGCTCCAACTTTCAGTGTTATGTGGATGACACCCCGCTCTCTTTCAGGCTCTCCTTGGCCGATTCTTCTCCCTCTCTCATTCCAGATTGTCTGGCTGCAATTCAGGAATGGTGTGCCACCAATGATCTCTACCTTAATGCCAGTAAGACTGAGATCCTCCTTATCGGAACACCAGCTCCCTCCTTTCTGCTCTCTCTGGCTGCCCACTCTGGGCCCTCTTCCTGCTCCTACCTGTTAGACTAAGAACCTTGGGGTCATCTTTGACTCCACCCTCTGCTTCTCTCCTCACATCTGTGACGTTTCTAAGAAGTCAAACTATGAGCTGCATCTCCTCAGAGGTATTCTTCCTTTCCTCATTTTCCCTCAGAAGCT
The DNA here is from genome assembly GCF_040938575.1 of Ambystoma mexicanum. Lineage (NCBI taxonomy): Eukaryota > Metazoa > Chordata > Amphibia > Caudata > Ambystomatidae > Ambystoma > Ambystoma mexicanum. The sequence continues at coordinate 427,737,070 of NC_090934.1, read as the reverse complement.
CACTGTCTCCAGAGCACTGGTCCTCTCTAGGCTGGACTACTGAAACAGCCTCTTTCTAAATCTTCCTGCCTCTACTCTCCTACCTCTACAACTTATCCAGAGCAGGACAGCAAGACTTGTCCTTGACCTCAAGCCCAGGGATCGTATCTCTCAAGGCTTTCTGGGGGTGTCCGGACATTTCGTCGAAAGACATTTCGTCGAAAGACATTTGGTCGACGGAATTTGGTCGAAAACCAAATGGTCGAATTTTTTTATTTTATTTATATATATATATATATATATATATATATATATATATATATATATATATATATATATATATATATATATATATATATTTTAGATTTTTGTTTAGGGGAAAAAAAGGGTAAAAAAAGGGGGTTGGGGAGGGACCCCCCCAAAAAAAAAAAAAAAAAAAAAGTGAAAATAATAAAAACAAAAAATTTGACCATTTGGTTTTCGACCAAATGGTTTCGACCAAATGTCCTGTCGACCATTTTTTTTCGACGAAATGTCTGGTAACCCTTTCTGGGGCCTGCGACCGCACTACATCCAACTCTCTCTTTCTAAACATCTCCCTTCTCGAGCTCTCTGCTCATCCACTTTCAACTCTCTGGGGGTCAGTCGCTTTTCCAAGCAGAGAGTTGGGCGCAGATCTTTCTTTGGCTGGGGCCTCCCTCTGGAACAGCCTCCCTGCCTCTCTCAAACTTTAGCAGAAACACCTCCGGTTCTGGAAGCAACTCAAGACCTTCCTCTTCGCTTCCGCTTTCTCTCTTCCTCTCTCCTGCTGATGTCCCGACTGCCCTACTCACTGGTCACCTGGCTACCCTTTCAGCTTGGGTCCAGGCTCATGCATTTCCAGTTGCACTTCACACTGCCTCCCGGCTCCCCCAGCACTTGTGGTCTGTATCGGCAACGCTACAGTCCTTTCTCTCTGCACTTATGAGCTGCACCTTTTGAGTTACCTGCACTGAGCCACCCGCTGGCTGCACTTTTTGAGTGAGTTACCTGCCCTTTGCTCTCCCCCCCGGCACTTCTCCCCTTCCACTTCCCTGAACTTGCGCATTCTGAATGACAGAAGGCCTAGTAAGATCGTTGTTTTGTCCTCCCTCTGTTTCCCCCTCCTTGTCTTGTCACGCCTAGAAACACTTGTGTACAGGCTCATTATAAATGCCATATCATATCTCACATAACAAAAAACGGACATATGAAATGTGGTAAAAGTGAGAGTTTATAACAAATTCTTAAGATGTGGGGAATGAGAGATAGGAGGAAGGGCGCATAGTTCATGGGAAAGTGGGTAAGTGGAGCAGAAAATCAGAGTATCTGCACAACCAAAAGAGGCGCCTGGTCCAGAGTAGAGCAGTCCACCACGGCTAGGGCCACATGAGCGAGTAAGCTGACAGGGAGGAGATGCACCTCTAGCAGAGTGAGGCCTCTTAGGAGGCAGCCCAAAAGGGGCATGAACCCTCTTCCTCACTCTCCTGGTAGGGTCCACTCGGGGAGGCCCTTCTTTCCTCTGCTGCCTATGTACCGTTTGATGTGGGAAGTGTTAGAGGTGCTCTGCTACACGCCTGTCTGCTCACTGGGGGAAAAGCACAGGGGAGACAGCCCAGCACAAAGCCCCCAGCCAACAGTGGGGGTTTTGGCCACATGATACCACACTGGCGGCAAGGATCACACCCATGAGAAGCGTGTGTGTGGCAATTAGACCACGACGACACAGCTGATCCACCCAGAGCCGAGGCAGTGAAGGAAACTCGCAGAGAAAGCATGGGAAGTGTGCCATATGGTGCAAGATGACAAGCACCGAACCCGGTTATGGAAAGAAAGGATAATGAAACATAATAGCCAAAGTGGCAGTCCAGGAAACATGTACTGATCAGAAGTAGGGAGTGCACCACCCAGCCTAGCAAACAAAAGCAGTTAGAAGTCACTCCGATCAACAGCAGGTAACAAAACACAAGGCCACCCAGAACACTACAAAAGGAGCAAGCCACAATCATGTCAGAAGAGCAACAAGCATCAAGCTCCCACAACCCCAGAGCCCCAGCAGAACCCCCCAACCCGCCGGCAGCGCGAGTGGGGAGAAGCACGTGGCATGACTCCGCCCAAGGAGTGTTCATGAAGCCATTCGACCTATATGCGGAAGGGGCAGCCATTCGTTGGGAACTTTGGCTCCAGCAATTTGAACTACACATAAAGTCCAAACGAATTGTGGCGGAGGAGGAGAAGGGCACACTCCTCATGCTAAATTTAGGCACGCTCGCACTGCGACTTTTCAACACACCGCCATCCAGAGGCCAGGAAGATGACTACCAAGCGGCAATTGAATGGGACATTTCCGCCACAACTGAATCCAGACTATGAGCGGTTTCAGCTGAGCCTAGCAAGGCAGCAGCCGACAGAAACAATTGTTGACTTCCACTCAAGAATTCGGGAAATGGCCATAGGTTGTGAGTTCCCCAATGAAGAGTTTTCCATAAGATAGCAGGTAATCCACGGAGTACGGTCCGAGAAGTTTCGGAGAAACATTCTATCCGAGAGGAATATCCCGCTAGACCGCATTCTAGAGATGGGCCACCAGAGAGAGAGAACGGAAACACAACTGGCCATGATGGAAGCAGCCATCAGTTGTCTGCTGATAGACGCAGAGCCAGAAACAGAAACCGTTGCAGCGGTCAATGCTAGAAAGCTCCCACCAAGAGGAAAGCCCACTCTTCCAATATCGACTGGGCACAACCAAAGAACATGTAAGTGGTGTGGAGGAGCATGGCACTGTGATGAACCCTGCCCGCCGATCAGAGCCACGTGCCGGAAGTGCGACAAACTCAAGCATTTCACCTCAGTCTGTCTTAGTGCTAGGCCTCGGAGAGAAGGCGCAGAAACCCCCTCACAAGAGCGACACTGAACAAGAACTAGTCAGCAAGCAAACCGCAAAAGCAAAGCGAAAACAATCGAGCACAGAACACACACGAGCAGCAGTGAGAGCAAAGCGAGCAAGAGCTTAGAAGACGAGTTGCCCCAAAGACGACATGCAGGGCACCACAATCGACACTCGGAGAAGGTACACCTCATTTTGGCCGTGTTACCACACAGGAAGTCCAAAAAGACAACGCAGAAATCCCAGCCAACCTTCACGGTGCTCAAGGACGGCATGCCAACCAGAGTGATCATTGACACTGGGTCAACGGTCAACGTCCTGCCACTCACCAGTCTCTCGGCCATGCACGTGAAACCTGTGTTGCAATGCAAGACTGTCTGCCTGTATGCCTTTGGGAGCAAAACACCTCTCCCTGTAAAAGGATCATTTAAAGTGGCTGTAGTATACAACGGAGAAGCCTGTAGAACCAGATTCTATGTAGTGGACGCTGGCGTCGAAGCCCTACTGAGCTTCAGAACAGCAGAGAAACTGCGGATCATCCACTTCGCCCTCCAAATCCGACTACCAGAGTTAGACAACATCATTGCACACCACGTGAAACTCTTCAAAGGCATCGGTTGCCTCAGGAACTGTACAGGAAAGCTTCACATCGACCTGTCCATCGAGTCAAGAGCAGTCCGGCCTCCGAGTTTGCCATTCCATCTATGAGCAGCCGTTGAGGAGGAACTGAAAAAACTTGAAAACCTCCACATTATTGAAAAGAATTCTGGACCTACCCCCTGGGTCTCCCCGTTGGTAATCACCAAAAAACCCAAGCAGCCAAACACAGTCCGGATCTGCATTGATATGAGACTCCCAAACCTCGCCATCGGGCAGGAACATCACACTACATCAACGATTGATGAGCTGATTGTTGACTTCACCGGAGCGATGATTTTCAGCAAGCTAGATCTTTGATCTGGCTACCACCAGATCCGACTTGCGAAGGAGTCTTGATACATAATTAATTGTCATCACACCTGGGACTCAGATGATACCGCTGATTGAACTTTGGCATTTCATCAGCGGCAGAAGTTTTTCAACATGAGATCCGGAAAGTACTGCAAGACCTCCCGGAACAACAAATGTGAGTGATGACATCCTGGTCTATGGTACATCCGAGAAAGAGCACAAATCACGGCTAGCCGCTATTCTGGCATGCCCTAGAGGTGTACGGTATTAATCTGCATGCTGAAAAATTGACAAAACAGAACTCTCCTTCTTCGGCTATATCTTTAACGCAAAAGGATTGTCCCCGATCCAGCCAAAGTGGCGGACATACAGAAGGCTTGCCCACCAACCACTGTGTCAGAAGTGCAAAACTTTATGGGAATGGTGTCCTACTGCAGCCACTTCATCCCTGACCTGGCAACCACTGCAGCCCCACTCCGACACCTGACATGGAAGGACGCCCTTTGGACCTGGGGGCCAGAACAGGAAGAAGCGTTGCAGAAAATCAAAGTGTCCTTACTCCCCAACACCACCATGGCGTTCATGAACACAGCACACAAAACAGAACTGCTAGTTCACGCCAACCCAGTGGGGCTAGGGGCTGTACTCACCCAAACGGACCAAAGTGGGAACACGCACCCCATAGCTTTTTCCAGCCGAGCAATGACCAGCACGGAACAAAGATATGACCACATAGAGCATGAAGCCCTAGCTATCCTGTGGAGGTGTCACCTTTTTCAAGTGGACCTGCTGGGGAACCATGCAACTGTGTACATGGATCACAAACCACTTGTCCCCATATTTAAAGGCTCTGCCCTGCAACCACCAGCCAGGCTCGAGCGCTGTATGCTACAACTCCAGCCATTTGACATTGACATTGTATACCGCTCAGGAAGCGACAATCCAGCAGACTACCTGTCTCGGCACCCCTGGCCAGCAATGCAGGAGGAACAAGACAAAACCCACGAGACAGACAAACACATATGCCATGTAATTGTGTGCGCCAGACCAAAACAAATGAAATTGGAGAAGATCATCAAGGAAACTGAGACTCATGCCTCCAGTGAGTCAAGGAGTCCATCCTTTCAGGGACCCAGAAAACCCTATTAGCGGATACAGCCAACAAGACAGCAGCAGCCCAAAACCTCCTGCAACACCTACTAGGTGTGTGACGAACTATGTGTGTCTGCCGACGGGGTCATATTGAAAGGACACCGAATAGTATTACCATTGGCACTAGAGGAAAGAGCCCTGCAGTTAGCTCACGAGGGACATCAGGGCATCACTAAAACTCGAGCGTTCCTCAAATCGTGAGTGTGGCTGCCAAACATCCAGGCAAAAGTAATGGTGCTGGTAGGCGCATGTGCAGCCTGCCAAGCAACACAATGATCAAGCCCGCCGGAACCAATCGCCTGCCCCCCTCAGAGTCAACAGAGGTGGGACGCGATCAGCCTGGACTTCTGCTTAGTTGTAAATGAAGCATATCTGCTGGTTGCCATTGATGAATTCACCAGGTATCTCGAAGATGAACAAGTCTGGTCAATAGATTCAGCTTCCGTCATCGAAACCTTGGAGAAGATATTTGCAGTACATAGCATACCCAACAAAATCAAAAGTGACAATGGGCCCCCGTTTAAAGGGTGTGAGCTGCAGAACTTTCTTGACAACTTAAATGTCCAGCACCACCACATCACCCCATATCATATATATCATATCATATCATATATCATATCATATTAGTCCCAGGCGAATGGGGATGCGGAACGCTTTATTGCATCCTTGACCAAACTGATGCACATCGTGAAGAAGCAATGGAGCCCGTGGCTGCCTGCAGTGTATTGATTCCTGCGAATGTATCGACCGACACCTCTGTCATTCACCCAAGTTAGCCCAGCCACCCTAATGTTCGGCTTCCCAGCACAAGTAGAACTGCCGATACACAACAGCTGGATTGCCGCAGAACCGGACTGGCAGCGCATAGAAGAAAGCAGGAGAGCCAGAAACAAAAAATAAAGCCGCTCCCATGGAGCCTTCACCAGGGATATTACTCCAGAAGACGAAGTGATGGTGAAGAACAGAGACCCCCGGACCAAACTAGTGCTCCCCTATGAGTCGGATCCATGGACAGTGACGGAAAATAACCACGGAATGATAACAGCCCAACGGAAACAAGAGTCAGTAACGAGAAATGCATCTCACTTTCGGCTAGTGCCGGCCACCATGTGCGAAGAAGGTCACCCTCAAGTAGCACCACACGCTGTCATCCCAGCTGAATCTCAGATGATGCCTCAGCATAGCAACAGCAGGGAAAGAGATGAAGACACGGGCAGCCAAGCAAAGGAGTCCCCTAGCACGGCGAACCCTGAACAAGAGCAGGCAGTGTCACCCACCCCCCCTGCAGACCTCGAGGTACATCGTCATGGTACGTGCTGAGAGAACGCCCGCAGGTATCTACGAGACTGAGAGGTTTTGTCCTGCACAGTGTCTATCACCGAACAGTGACTACCATAGAAAAAAAAACCTAATCATCAGAGCAATGCGCTTCTATCCTAGGATGCTCTTGGGTTGCTCTCAGTGGGTTCTTGGTTGTTGCCCAGTTCGTGACTCCAGGAAAAAACAATCAAAAAGTATCAACAAAATAAAGTACGTTTGTTAATCTTAGAAATTTTCTTTTCATAGATATTCCTCAACCCAAATGCGTTTCTCATCAGGTTTCTCACTCCCCAAGAGTTGCAATAGTTCTTGATATACAGTTGGCTTTTTAGCTCCTCTTCCTTTGGGATAGTTCCTCTTCCCCGCGTTTCTCATCAGGTTTCTCACTCCCCAAGAGTTGCAATAGTTCTTGATATACAGTTGGCTTTTTAGCTCCTCTTCCTTTGGGGTAGTTCCTCTTCCCCGCTCTCACATTAAGTAAACAAGTATCTATCAATGTCTGATTCATGTTGCTGAACCCTTTTGGTTTGTATAGTCTACTGTGTTTACAGGGGTCCTCCAGACACGGGGCTTCTTCTTGACTTAAGCCTTTGTTTGGCCACTGTCATTCTATATTTTATATTTTTTGGGTTTCTTGGGCTCCCACAACCCACCACTTCCACTTGTGTAATTGTCCCACTTCCACACGCTAGCTGCCTTCTCCCCCAGAGTACCCTGCTACCTGTCGGAGCATCGGGTTTTCCACGTTGAAGCGCCAGCTTAGGTAGGCTTGCTGCGTTGTAGCCGCTGTCTTGCATACACATAGGCTTTCCGTGTGTGTAGCCTCCACCACTCTGCATGGAATAGAGGATTTGTTGCTTCTTGGGTGTCTGGTCTCTGCACTGGTAAACAGCCCACCAGCCCACCACAACCTCGGCGTGGTCACACCACCAGACGGGCCGGCATCTCCGTCTAGGTTACAGAAGCGGTTTCCCCACTTCTTTGCCCACTGGTTCTCTAGCGCCTTTTACTCTTTCTTCTCCTGCTCCATGATACCTCTGGATCTGCGGTACTGCCTAGCTTCGCTTCGCCAGGATGTTCTATGCCTCTGCATAGTATTCTCTCTTCTCCCCGTTTCCAAGTTCCTCATGGTTTTATTTATGGCATCACAGAAAAAAGAGGTGTGTCGTTCCTCTTTGACTGAAGTGTTCAGGCGGGATCCAGCATTTGCTGAAGCCAAATAAATTGAATACATTTCACTAACAGGAGAATCCAAAATAGAAGTAAGAACAGTCTCTCCGATTCCCATGTATACAGACAATATACTCTGGAAAGGGAGTCCCTTACCGGAATGGGAGTCCTTATCTCTGACAGGGAGTCACTCCCAATGGGGTCCCACTTGCCCAGACCCCTAGGGAGGGTCTAGTTGAGCATGCGCACCATCCAGATTCATCACAGGAACAATGGTAAAGTCTTATGATTATGTGTTTTGAACATAGGCCAGACAGCTCTATGGGTGCTACACAACATTGTAATCTGTGGTTGCTGAATGGGGCAGCTCACATGAGGCTTATTATGGCTTAGATGTGTGCTTTTATTTATCCAGGTGATGGCCTGGGTGAGCTGTTCTGGTCTCAATTCTATGCAGTTCTGTTTCTTTTGTATAGAAAGGGTAATGACTTCTGATTCGCTCATTTCCTTGAAGGCGAATGAAGGGGTGTCATCAGCAATGCTACTCTGTGATTCAGAAATTAGGTGACTGAGTGCCTGTTGATGGGCAATGATTTTATTTTGTAGGATGTCAAGTTTGTCGAGCATAGCAGATTGTATATTATTACACCAGTTTTCATCTTTGAGGAGGGTAGGCGGGGGGTGAGCAGGTGTTTCTAATTCCGTGAAGATAGCAAATATTTCTTTGGTTCCATATTTAGCATTTGATATCCTTGTGTTAAATGATGAAGCTTTTGCTTTAATTATGGCAACTTTATATTCTTTAGCGACAGACTTAAAAGCCAACTTCGAGGCGTCATTAGGGTTGGCTTTCCAATAAGAGCGCTGTCCTTTTCCTTGCATGTAGCTCAAGAAGCTCTTGGGAAAACCGGGAGTTGAAGTCCTTAACGCGCTTAGCTTTCCTTTGGGTCAATGGGGCGATTGCATTAACTGCTAGCGTGATGACCGATTTGTAGGCATTGGCCAGAATTTCTGGGTCACTAGCGAAGGGGGCCTGAAGGGTCGGCACTAAGAGGTAAGGTAGTGAGCTGGTGAGAACTTCTGGCGAGTGCCGCTTGGATTCTGTTGCTGACAGGAGCCGTTTGTGGTATTGAGTTCAAATTGAATGGCATGATGGTCAGACCAAGGGTGAGGGGAGATGTCAGTGACTGTAATGGAACAGTTATGGTGGGTGACCCAGTCAAGGGTACGGCCTTTCGAGTGAGTAGGCTCTGTGATGGCCTGGACGAACCGAAAGGGCTTTGTTAAGGGAGGCAGCTTGCGAGTCATTTGGATCATTAAGGCCAAGGTTAAGATCTCCAAGGAGAATTGATTGGATGGTTTTCTTCAGATTGTCAGACAAAACGTGAATTAAATCATCTTGGAAATCTGAGACTGACCCTGGTGGTCGATATACAATATGTAGGGCAATAGTGCCGTTAGATGAGAGGTTGACTTTAAGAGGAAGATAGTCACTATTATGGCTAAGTTTCCCTTCCACACTTCTGATAGAGATGGTCTCTTTGGCAATAAGAGCAGCCCGTCTGCCTTTCTGGAGAGAGCGATCTTGCCTGAAAATAGTATAATCTGGTGGTATAGCAAAGGCCAAGGCTGGGCCGGATGCTGCAGTAAGCCAGGTTTCGGTAATTATCAAAAGGTCAATGTTGTGGCTAATGATGAGCTTATGGACGTCCAATGCATGGACGGTGAGAGAACGGGGCGCAATTGAGAGGAACATTTGGTAGTCCTAAGGGTGAGACTGGGCCCAGCGCTATCAATATTGGACCCAGGCAAATCAGAAATCACAATGTTAGGCGCCTGCAGTTCAAGCTCCGCAGTATTTGGCAGCTCACCCTTAACAGTGTTTGACATAGACAGATCAACCTTAGTAGTATTAGGAGCAAGCAGTTCAGCATTAGCAGTGATTGGCACGGGCAATTTAGACATCATAGTATTGGGCCTAGGCATATCAGAAATCACAATGTTTGACACAGCCAGATCAAGCTCTGCAGTATTGGGGGCAGGCAGAACAAGCAGGTCAACATCAACAGCATTTGGCACATGCAGATCAAGCTCCGCGATATTGGGGCAGGCAGAACAAGCAGGTCAACATCAACAGCGTTTGGCACAGGCAGATCAAGCTCTGCAGTATTGGGGGCAGACAGAACAAGCAGGTCAATATCAATAGCGTTTGGCACAGGCAGATCAAGCTCTGCAGTATTGGGGTCAGGCAGAACAAGCAGGTCAATATCAACAGTGTTTGGCACAGGCAGATCAAGCTCTTAATTATTAAGGAGAGGCAGAACAACCTTGTCACTAAGCCTAGATCAGCATTCTCAGTGACTCTGGACCTCGAATAGCAGAGTCTTCAACAGCGTCGGAATTGCAAATGATTCACAGTATGCCTAAGGGCTACCAGCAATTAATTCCATACTTTACCAGTGCCAACAGCAAATGCCCAACCCCCAGCCCTACATAGACAAAATGTAGGAAGCACAACGAGACAAACATCCCCAAAGTGGAGCGACTGCCCGGGATATAAGGCAGATATTTGAATTGGAGGAAGTTCACTCCCTGCCGATTAATATGGCCAGTGGACCAAACAGAGGGATTTGAACTTGATCCTTTTGGCCACTGGGAGCCAGTGAAGAGAACAAAGTAAAGGGGCTGACATGAGAGCCATAGGGAGTAGATGTAGCAATTATAACACAATAAGGGAACAAAACCCCAAATTAAATTGACAATAGCAACAGTGGTCATACTATTCCACAGTAGCCCTCATGAGCAAACCAGTGCGGAATACAACAGGGGGTGCCCCAGTGTTCAGAGTGCAAACAAAGAGGACAGTAGGATAGGATGAAGTTCTATCTACAGCTACCTGAATTTCCTCTGTTGCTAGGTTGCGCTGGTGTGCCACTTATCTAAAAGCAGACAGGATAAGGAATGGAAATTTACCAAATTTCTAGCATGCAATTGAAAACCGATAGTATTTTCAAACTGGGGCAGTCTCCTGTTGGGAGAAAATGTAAACACACTGCGCAAGTAACGCGACGTGGGACGTGCCAGGCAGTGTTAAAAAAAAAAGAATAGAAAACACACGCACTAGGACAGTTTACTCGTGGTAACAATGCAATTGTAATAACCTGTAGTTCTGATCTAATGTGTATTGGTGTTTATAAATATAATCAAGGTTATAGATTTAGTAAAACAGGTTTTGTAATAACCCAAGGTGTTTTTATGAACATTGATTGTTCACACTAATGTTTCTGTCCTGAAACTGTTGAAGAAGACACAAAAGGGCTTGAACACACTTCGGGGGACGCCTCAAGAAAAGGTACTTGCTTGGTGTGAAAGCAAGAACATATGATTCCTTTGAGTTCTTAGTCTACCGGTTTCAGTGGTCTTTAAGTATATGTACTCACTTTCTTCAAGACAGTCTTCATATCAATACATCTACATCCGTGATATTAAGGATGGATCTCAGGATAGTTCAACCCTCCTTTTCAGTACTGTCGTAAGACCCGTGAACAGGTTGGTGACCCTGAAATGAATAAAATAATACCGGGGTAATTCCTATGTTGCAAGCCTAAACTAATTAGAATTAAAATGATGCTAATTATAGCATGTTTTTGAACACACCAACTGAATAATTTGACATACTTTCACACCAATTCAAATTTCTTTGTACCAGTAATTATGCATTCTCTGACATGAGCCCGAATTGGTAATTGCATCGATCTAGATGTGCTGATCGCCTGTGACATGCATTATGGGATTACCTCCATCCATAATGTTATAGTGCACCAATTATATATAACACGGAGCATGTGTGTGCAATGTGCAATCTTCCACCCATAACTGTTATGGAGGGTGTGCTGCTGGATACAATAGAAAAGGAGAAGTCCCCCTGGGGGCTGTATTATAGAGATTGAGTTAATGGTGGGGCGGATCCATATACAACTCACAACATTATGCTCGTAGTTCCACCTACCTGTTAGTCCTGGGTACGCATATTCACAGATATATGCAGAAGCGTAGGTTGACATTGGCTTGTAGCCGTTTTGTTCAGCCATTCAATTTGTGATTAATGCTCAAACGCGCGAGAACCATCACTCTGGAGAGCGAAATTCAGTACCCATTAAAGGGGGCTGGGAGGGAGGTTGGAGTGTATCCCTCACGAAAACTACAAGTAACTATAACTGAATATAGCTGAATAGAATGCGTTGAGGAAACACTCACCAGTCGCGGACTCACAATAATGATCCAGATGTTCGTATGACGCAACAGCAAGTCACGTGAACTCGCATACGTGGCTCACGTGATGTCTGTTGTTAGGGATCAGGCAAGCCAGGCAATACTACACTGGTGATTGTACTGCAACACCCAGTGGACTAAATAAGTATTACATCCAAAATCACTTAGATAGGCATTCATTGTGTGGAGTTGGAGCAATTCCGTCCTCCAGACCTGTGACAATCACAAGCCTATTGTCACTACAGCTGGAGTAAGGCCTCCAAAAGAAGTGGCTCATTGTTAACATTCAGCTGTATGATGAATGACATTCAGCTGTATGATGAATGACATGGGAACTGTTGGTCGGGGGTCAGACGCACCTGGTGAGAAGGGAGGAACCACTTTGAGTGTGCTGATAAGCCTATTGATTAGACCATCCCTTATGTGCTGTCATTGTGTAAGGTCCTTGTTGAAATAAGGCCCCAGCACGCACTTTAAAAGTGGCAGAATTGCACTTCACCAGAGGTAATGGCTCAAAATCCGCCAGTATTAATTCTTCCTCCTATGTTTTTCCTGTGGTCAGACTAGCCTACGGTACGTAGTCGTAGTTAAGTTAACATGGCCAAAGTCTGCCAAACTATTGACTCATTGAGGCCCTGCTTGTCAGTTTTAAGACAGAAGATCCAATTGTGTTCACGTTTAAGTAGTAGGGCTTCCATCTGCCCCGCTCTACAAGGGCGTACCACTTCAATAACAGACCATTTAAGTTCTAAAGAGGAATGATTGAATTCACAGAAATGTGCCACCATGGGGGCATTCTCCCTCTGTTTTCTAATGCACGACATAAGTTCTTGGATCCGCTTTTTTACCGGTCTGGTAGTCATGCCGATGTATTTGAGTCTGCATGGACACTCAATCAAGTATACTACATTGGAGGTGTTACAATTAGTGTAGTGCTTCTGTTTCCAAGGTGTATATTAACCCAGATCCAGTTATTTTGTCCAGGTTGTCAGATTGCAGACATTGCATTGGTCACACGGAGAATGGTCAACTGGGGCCACAGAGTCCCAAAGTAACCTTTGATGTGGTGAGGCATCAGCGGGTTGGTATGATTGTATGAAGATGTCCCAAAGATTTTTCCTTTTCTTTATTGCAAATCTCGGGGGTGGTAATTTGGTGTCCCCAGTATTTAGTATAGGCCAGAGCTTCAAAATCTCCTTTTTGATTCTGTTGGTGTTGTCGGAGTAGCTAAGAAAAGCAATAATAATCTGTTCCTTTGCTGGTTTATGGGTCTGTTGCAGTGTGACCTCATGTGCGATGTTGCGAGCTCACTTCCTAGCTTCCCTAATGATCTTTCTGGGGTAGCTTCTTTTCTGTAGTTGATCACTCAGAATGTCTGCTTGTGTGTCGTACTCGTGTATCGTGGAGCAGTTTCTCCTGTAATGCAAAAATTGCCCGAAAGGTAGATTTTGTATTAATCGTTGGGGGTGAAAACTAGAGTATTCCAACAGGGAGTTACGATCAGTTGGTTTTCTAAATATGGTGGTTGTGAGTCTGCCATCTTCTGCCCTAATTTCCACATCCAAAAAGTGTATTACCTCCCTATTCAGAGTATGTGAATTAAAGGTACCTGTTCCTTGATTGAGCCACTCCATGAAGATGAGAAATGCCTGTTCATCTCCAGTGAATAACACCAGGATATCATCTATATAGCGTTGTTAGCTGGTGACTGTGTGGATTGTCATCGCTAAATATGTGTTGGGCTTCGAAATCAGCCACATACAAGTTGGCCAGGGAAGGTGCAAAGGTACCGCCCATGGCTGTCTCTGAGCATTGTTGAAAAAAGTGTCATTATCCTTGAAAGGTTTTTCATCAGGGCTATTTTTCGCCAGTTGGCGTATGAAAAATATTGGGATTGGTAATGGTGGATTGATTGATTGATATTTTATTTCTATTGCGCTCGTACACAAGTGTTTCAGAGCGCGACAAGGCAAGGGAGGGGAATAGGGGAGAACAAAACAGCGATCTTACTAGGCCCAGTGACATTGAGAAACGCAAGTGCATGGGAGAGGGGGGAGGGGAAAAGTGCATGGAAGGGGGGAGAGGTGGAAAGTGCGAAGCAGAGGAGAAACAGATAAATAACAATAAATAATAAAGGCAACAAACAGTGGTAATGCAGCCAGCAATTTGCAAGTGCTAGGTTTAAGGCAGCAGACCGGGTAGGTCTGATAAGTGCAGGAAGAAAAAGGGGGGGCTGTATGGGTACAGATACAGACCCCAGTGCAAGGGGTGGCCCGGAGGCAGTGCGGGAGGGTGGCAGGATGAGCAGTTACCTGGGCCCAAAAGACAGAGGTTGGCCAGGTGCACAGTGTCAAGAGAGAACAGATCAGCAGGGGAGAGGGGGAGCGAAGGCAGAAGAAAAGAGGAAGGTTTTGAGGTGCTTCCGGAACCGGAGATGGTTCTCCTCAAGTTTTAGAGTGGCAGGGAGGCTGTTCCAGAGGGAGGCCCCAGCCGAAGACAGAGATCTACCCCCAGCTTGTTTCTTAGAAAAACGACTGACCCTGAGTGAGTTGGAGGAAGAGGAGCGAAGAGTTCGAGAGGGGAGGTATTTGCAGAGGGATAGTTGAAGGTATTTTGGACCCAGGCCCCAGAAAGCCTTGTGGACAATGCAGAGGGTTTTGAATTTAATCCTTGCATCCACTGGGAGCCAGTGGAGAGATTTCAGAGCTGGAGAGATACGATCCCAGGGCTTGAGGCCAAGGACAATTCTCGCAGTGCTGTTCTGGATTAGTTGCAGAGGGCAGAGAGTAGAGGCAAGTAGATTTAGATAGAGGCTGTTACAATAGTCCAAGCTAGAGAGACCAGAGTTTGAGATACTATGAGCTTCTGGGGGAGGGAGAGGAAAGGCAGAGTACCTCTGAGGAGGTGCAGTCGGAAATGTGACTTTTTAGAGACCTCAGAGATGTGGGCGGAGAAGGAAAGAGTGGAGTCAAAGATGACCCCGAGGTTCTTAGCCTCGCAGGTGGGGGTAGGAGGAGGGCCAAGGGAGGCTGGCCAGAGAGTGAGGGGAAAGGATGTTGAAGGTGTGCCGATGAGGAGGATCTCTGTCTTGCTGACATTCAGACAAAGATCATTGGCGGCACACCAATCTTGAATGGCAGTTAGGCAATCAGAGATGAGAGAGGGAGAGGAGGTGGCAGAGGGCAGCTTGAAAATTAGTTGAGTGTCGTCAGCGCAGCACTGAAACTTTGAGCAGAAAATGGCAATGCGGTGGGCAAGAGTTGCCAGGTATTGGTTGAAAAGCCAGGGCGAGAGGTTAGACCCCTAGGGAACACCACAGGTAGAGAGGAAGATAGATGAAAGGAAGGACCCAAGTTGGACCTGGGGGGGGTCGATCTGAGAGGAAAGAGGTCAGCCAGGCCAGAGCCTGATCAGTGATACCCAGGTTTTCATGGAGACAGTTGAGCAGGATGGTATGGTTGACCGTGTCGAAGGCAGAAGAGAGATCGAGGAGGATGAGGACAGAGGGAATGTTAGAGTCAAGGTTGGTGAGCAGTTCTTAACGGATGTTTAGGAGAGCAGTTTCCGTGCTTCTGGCAGCTCTGAAGCCAGACTGGTAGTCATGGAGACAGCCAACAGAATTGGAATGAAGGTTAAGCTGAGAGATGGCCAACTTTTCCAGGTGTTTGCCAAGAAAGGGAGTAATGGAAATTGGGCAATAATTAGCTGGACAAGTAGGATCAGCTGTGGGTTTCTTGAGAAGAGGATGCACAAAGGAGTGCTTCAGAGGGGAGGGGAAGGATCCAGAGGCAAAGGAGTGATTGCAAAAATTAGCAAGGGCCGGAGCGAGGGTGTCAATGTGGTCCTTGATGGTTTTAGAGGAACAGGGATGAACCTGTTTTGAAGAGGCTTTCATAGATCGGACTTGTCTAGCAACCTCATCAGGGGTTAAAAGAGGAAAGGATGAGAAGGATGTTGGGAGGGTGGCTAAAGGAGGGTCAGCAAGCACAGATGGAGAGGGAAGAGGAGTGTGGGTGGGGAGGGTGGACAGGATGTCCTGGGTTTTTTAAATGAAGTGAGAGGCAAGGGCATTGCAAAGAGCCTGGGAGGCAACAGGAGGGGTAGAGACTGCAGCAGGGTTGGCCAGCTCCTTGCAGATTTTAAAGAGTTTGGCCGAGTTGTTAGTGCCGCAGAGACACGAGCTTGAGTATGGACTCTCTTCTTGGTGAGGTCAGAGAGTCGGTATTGCCTTTGTAGCAGGCGACAGGCCAGTTTGTCAGAGGACAACTGTTAAGCTGAGAGATGACCAACTTTTCCAGGAGTTTGCCAAGAAAGGGAGTAATGGAAATTGGGCGATAGTTAGCTGGACAAGAAGGATCAGCTGTGAGTTTCTTGAGAAGAGGATGCACAAAGGAGTGCTTCAGAGGGGAGGGGAAGGATCCAGAGGCAAAGGAGTGGTTGCAAAAATCAGCAAGGGCCGGAGCGAGGGTGTCAATGTGGTCCTTGATGGTTTTAGAGGAACAGGGATGAACCTGTTTTGAAGAGGCATTCATAGATCAGACTTGTCTAGCAACCTCATCAGGGGTTAAAAGAGGAAAGGACGAGAAGGATGGTGGGAGGGTGGCTAAAGGAGGGTCAGCAAGCACAGATAGAGAGGGAAGAGGAGGAGTGTGGGTGGTGAGGGTGGACATGTCCTTGGTTTTTGAAATGAAGTGAGAGGCAAGGGCATTGCAAAGAGCCTGGGAGGCAACAGAAGGGGTAGAGACTGCAGCAGGGTTGGCCAGCCCTTGCAGATTTTAAAGAGTTTGACCAAGTTGTTAGATGCCGCAGAGACACAAGCTTGAGTATGGACTCTCTTCTTGGTGAGGACAGAGAGTCGGTATTGCCTTTGTAGCAGGCAACAGGCCAGTTTGTCAGAGGATGAACAGGAAGTCCTCCATTTCCTCTCAGCTGCCATACACTTACGTTTAAGTGTAGCTAGGTCAGAGTCATATCAGGAATTGCACTTGGCTTTGGACTTCAAACGGATCCTCATGACAGGGGCAAGAGCATCAAGTGTATCAGAAATTGAAGAGTAGAGCAGAGACAGAGCTGTATCAGGATGAGAGACACTGAGGTCTTGTAGAACTTGGTCAATGACTAGTAAAGTCTCCATTTGTGGGATATTGGTATATAGTGCCTCGATGTCAAGTGTGGCCAGAAACTGCATGGTGGGATCAAATTGTAGACCATTAAGCATGTTCAGTATTGCCGTAGTGTCTTTCAGATAAGAGCGTGCCTTTAGTATTTCATCTTTCAGGAAGAAGTCAACATATTGTGACAGTGGCTTTAGAATAGAGCTAATACCTGCCCAATTGGTCTGCCAGGAGGAGGGGAAGTACCCTTATGCACCTTTGGTAGTGCATAAAATGTGGGAGTTTTTGGATGTTTGGGGCATACAAATTCTGCCTCCTTCGGACTGATATATCCCTCGCAGAGTGCATCTTCTATGATACCAGTCATTAATACCCGCAGTGTGTTGGTCGGGTCTCCCGCTAAGGGCTGGTAGTTGTCCTGGTTATCCAGAAGGCTGGTGACCATATTATCATAGTTTGCGGTATTCATTATTATGATGGTGCCGCCCTTGCATATTCACAAATGTATGCGGAAGCGTAGGTTAACATCGACTCGTAGCCACTTTGTCCAGCCATTCAATTACTGGAATGCTGATTAATGCTCAAATGCGCTGGAACCATCATGCTGGAGAGAGAAATGCAGTACCCATTAAAGGGGACTGGGAGGGAGAGGGAGTTTATCCCTCACGAAAACTACAGTTAACTATAACTGAATATACCTGAATTGAATGTGTCGAGGAAACAATCACCAGCCGCGGACTCACAACAATGATCCAGTTGTTTGTATGATGCGTGCGGCTTTGCCAGTAAATGAATACAAATGCAATCCTAAATCGCAAGTCACATGAACTTGCGTACGCGGGTCAAGTGATGTCTGATGTTTGGGATCAGGCAAGCCAGGCAATACTACACTGGCGATTGTACTGCGACACCCGGTGGACTATATAAGTATTACATCAAAAATCACTTAGATAGGCATTCATTGTGTGAGTTGGAGCGATTCCGTGCTCCAAACATAGAGGTAGCAACCCAGGCAGCAATGTTCTGCAGAAGCTGCAGCCGGTGTATCAGGCCAAGATGCTCAGCCTAAAACAGGGCATTGCAATAGTCCAGGAGGCTAGTCGTCAATGAGGCGACTACCACAGGGTGCAGGCAAACTGGCATAAAATGTAGAAACTTGCAAAGAATTTTAAGCAAGAAGTGGCTTGTTTTGCAGACTGCACTCCCCTGGGGAGCCTTCGAAAATGAACAGATTCCCAAATTCTTCTTCCATCACTGGGATAGGAAGAGCAACCAGCACATGCGGCCAGAAAGAAGAAGGCCAAGAAAGAGAGTCAGTGAGTGAACCCACCACCAGAACCTCTGTTTTATCCCCATTTAACTTGAGACAATTGTTGTTCATCCAGCCCCTCATGGCCACCAGGGATTCACATATGTGAGACGACACCTCAGCCTGCTCAAGATCTAAACGGGCCAGAATCTGGGTGTCGCCAACAGACAAATAAAACCTGAAGCCCTGGGAGTGGATGAGAGCAACTAACGGCTGAACATAGATGTTAAACAACATTGGGGCCAGGGCGGACCCCTCGGGAACACCACATGAAAGCAAGTGAGAACAAGACAGAAAAGGTGGAAGAGACAGCGATTGGCTGCTGTCAGTCAGGAAGGATGCAAGCCAGGCTAGGACAGGACCCGAGATGTGTATCGAGGCCAGGCGTTAAAGCAGGCTAGAGTGGTCGGCAGTGTTGAAATCCGCTGAAAGATCTAATAATATCAGGGCACCCACTCCTCCGCAATCAACCAGCCTGGCCAGGGATGAAATTGAGGAGTATAATAAAGTAATTTGCCTCATTGACAAAAGACTAGTGGTGTCCTCAAGGTGGGAGGACAGTTGAGGTGGTGTAGCAAGCTGAGTGGATTCCTACTGTTAATCATCCACACTTGGATGAACTCCTGGCTGTTCGTTTGCATCGGTACCATTAGTTTTCTCCCAGATTAATCGTCAGGTGTGAATCATCGGCACATAGCAGGAATGTAAAGTTCCACTTTTTAATCACTGTGGTGAGGGTTCTCAAAGTGACCCTATGAAGTAGCGGTGCTAGGCGAGGGCCTTGGGGAACGCTGCATGACTACTTCCGCGGCACTGAGTGGAATTCGCCAGTTTTTACCTGGGGGGCGCTATCGTTCTTTAGGAAGGCTATCCAGTGCGGAGCCGATCCTAGGTTGCGTGTTTGATGATAAACATGTAACAGCAAGATAGAATGGTTTATGGCACTGTATGCCATAAAGGGAACAAGCAATATCAGGGCATGGCTTAAGTTGGCTACCAAAGATTAAGCATTTCTTCTCTCATATCACAAACCATGGTGCCATTTCTTTTAAGTGGCTTGTTCAACACGCCAGGGGCTTCAAAAGATAGATCATGTATATGTCTGTAATTGGATGAGATGGCGATGGCAGCGTTTGTTTTTTTCAACAATGGGGTGATGGCTGCTGCTTTAGGGTGGGAGGTTATGACCTTTATTTCATGGAGGCATTGGGGCGGAGGATCCCGCCAAATCTTTAAATAGTTTGGCATAGAAGGGGGGTGAGCGTCTTGGGCCTTTGTTTTCATGTCAGTAACCACTTTGTTTTTTTCCTGCGAGTGACTGGGAGAATTCTAAGAAGCTCCATGAGATGGACGTTGTAAAAGTTGCAGTTGCACTCTGTGATGATTCTGTGGAGGCTGAACAGGGCGATCAGGGTATGGCTCCGGAGATCACTGCCATCACTCCACTGCAAAAGCTGTCAGATTACTTTGTGCTCCATTCCTAATAAAAGGTTGAAACATTAAACAAAATATTCCAATCTGCAGCATAATAACAATAATAATGTATTTCTCCTATAGCGCTACGCTGCTGGGATTTGAACCTGCAACAAAAGGCAGCGCACAGATATCAGGGGCAAGCGCTTAGCTCACTGTGCTATCTGACCAGCGTAGACAAGCGCAACTGCAACTTTAGGACAGTTGGGGGGAGACCATACCAGTCAGAAAGCCCAGCAAGTCAATGTGCTAGTCAGTTGCAGGCTTAGAGGAATGCCTGTCCCCAAAATGGCAGAGGGAATACCTGTGGACAAAAAGGACAGTGAATGCTGGTTTTTGATGGGTAGCTTTCAGGGTGTGTGCTGTACATATAGCAGGAAATGCGATCCCCAATAGAGTGGGTTTTTTCTTACCCTATGTCCGGTAGGACTCTGGAGTGGGTGCACAAGGGACCCTCGCTAAGAGAGAGAGCGTGTCTGCATTTGGAGAGACTGGGTGGTAAATAAGTGGGCAATGCTGCCCCCCAAAACATTCTGCAAACGGGCCTAGATATGGTACTGTATTTGTTGCAAATGAATCTGTGGCAACAGTTAATGATGCCTGATGAGTTTACTAGGAATAGTGATTGGAGCGTTCTTTCCCAGGTTGCGTTTTTTGGTGGACCACATAAGGCTGTTGAGGTCATGCCAGAGTGGAAATGAGCAGCCCACAGTTTCACTGGTAAATTTGAGAGCACTGCTTTTTGGATTTCTTGCATCTCGGGACGATAGCTCAGGGGGAACGCTCTCGCCTTGGAAGCAGGATGATGCAGAGCAACACGGGTTCAATCCTGGCTCCGCGTTTAGAAACCTCTGGGTATAAAGCGCGTCATAAATAATCAATTATATAAAAAATATATTATATTGTTAACTAGTGAGATCAACAAGATGGAACATCGCTGAACAGTTAGGACTTATGTTAGCCCAGCCGAGGGAGTTCATGATCAGAGAGGGACCAAAGATTATCTCTTTCCCATAAAGTGGGCCTTAGCGTTTGGTATTACAGCCGAAGCTGTTCTTTTCTCAAACTTCTGTGCGCATAGATATAGGTAAGTGAAGGCAAATGGTTCACTTTGTTTCCATTTCGGTCATATCTCTTTACGCTTCGCTTATTGTAATGCAAACAGGGCTTTAATAACCAAGAGTATCCATATCCATGGTTCTCCTTTTTTTCACCAACACTCAGTCACTAAGTTCGCATGGGGTGACGAGGTGACAAAGGCGTCACATTTACAGTGGTTTTAAGTGACTCTAAACGGGCTAGCCCTAGTGAGGGAAATATTTCTGGGGACAGTATAGGAGATGTCTACTTTGTTTCCAGTTGCGTAATTTGGTGTTGCTTTGGGTTCGTTCATGCAGTTTCATTGGTATCATATGCACAAATGTGGAAACAAAAGTTGTGGTTTCTAAGATGAATGTCAAAAAGGCTATGTATAGACTGGGGCCCTCTCTCAACCTGTTTTACTTTCTATGAATGATGATGGATTTGTGGTTATGGGGGTTGGTAGTGGTATACAATGTGGGGGATAAATGACATTTTTCTTTCAAAGTGGATGAGGTTTTTCATGGTGGTTCATGGTGGATGGCCCTCGGTTGTCAGGAGAGAATGAGTGAAGGAGTTCCGGGAGGTCCTGTTTCATGTTTCCTTCTTGGCAACAATGCTCTCCTAACAGGTGGCAGTCTTGTATTTTATTTGACCTCTCCTTGTATATTGTTG
The DNA here is from genome assembly GCF_040938575.1 of Ambystoma mexicanum. NCBI lineage: Eukaryota > Metazoa > Chordata > Amphibia > Caudata > Ambystomatidae > Ambystoma > Ambystoma mexicanum. Next base: position 427,715,670 of record NC_090934.1, on the reverse strand, counting down.
ACCAGATCATGATCTGGCAAGGAGAGAAGCAGTCATATGATAACCTAAATCTCAGGATCTAGGAGAGTAGGAGGTTTTAGATGGTGAACGAGTGTGTTGGACACCAACTACCTGGGTCATGCCACAGTTGTTCATTTACTCAAGTTACTTGACTGGAAGCAGGTTCCCCAAAGGATCAGCTCCCAGTTGGAGATGATTAGGATGTACTGTGCAAAGTCATGAATGTCTGGAAGGTGGTGGGAATTTAATTCGGGCAGCAGATCGACTACCACACAAACTAAGCTCTAGTTAGGTCTTGATCTTAAGATGCATTTGATGAGACAGTATTCAAGTGATCTGTTTGTCGTTTCGTGGACCACCAATCATCATGCATGTTATTGGTCAAATCATAGGAATGCTGCTTTTCCATCCATTCCCACCGCTGCATTGTACATTTGGTGGTGTACTGTGTTCAAAGGTGGCTCATGCTTGCTGGAGCAGATATGTGGTTGGAGCCATATTTCTGTGAGCGCAGTATCCAGGATTGGGCTATGGATGCAAGCATCATTGTCGATGGGCTATGTGCATTGAACATGGCTCACATGAGATAGGTTGGAGGGAGGAGTTGGATATGCTGTACACAATACACATTAATGTCTGGCATCAGAAGAGGGACAGTGGAATCCAGATTAAGAAATTGATCCGGAGTCCCATGCAGAGCAAGACAGTTCTATTTCATACTGACAGTGGGAGGAAACTCTTAGGCTGCATGGAAGTATCCAGGGTATTTTATTCCAGTCTGAAATGCCACACATTGGAAAGTGTGTACATTTCTAGGGGTGACAACGATACACCTGTATACAGTTCTGTGGGCCACACGTATAGCATTGTTTACTTTTGGCAGCCACAAATGGATTAGTCCCATGTGTGGTATTGTGCTCTATTGTTGCTGTCCCATCTTAAGAATTCAGGTTGTGGGGTGCACATCTGGAATATCTAGTGCAGTTGTGAATACATCTTGTGTTTTGTAACCAGTTGGTGAGCTCACAGCTGGCATAAGTCCCACTTGTGTAGATCATATCTGGAATATAAAATTCGACACTATGGTGTGATGCTTTCATCTGCAGTTTTGTGTTCGTCTAGTTGTGGAAGCCAAATCTCGAGTATCATGCAATTGCGGATGCCACATCCGACGTGTTGTATTCAGTTGTTGAAATGAAACCTGGAATATTGTCCAGTTGCGGAGGCCACATTTGGGGTACTGCGCCCGACTCAATCTGGATGCCTCATCAGTAATATTATGTCCATCAGTTGAGCCACCAATACAGCATTTTGTGGTTGTGGAATACTGATCCAGAGAATTGTCAAGTTTATTCTGGAGGCCACATCTGGTGCATTATGCTCCCTAAATGAGGCCAGCATGGCTGACTGTAAAGGCATTGTGCCAAATACCATTCTCACGGAGGATTTGATACCACAATATTTTGTCCTCAAAATATGTGTAATCTCTGAGGTACTGGGCTTGGATTGTTTTTTGGACAGTCCTAGAAATCACATTGTTTGATCTTCGCACAATCTGGACACGGAGTGTTATCGTTATGCCTGTAGTGTCAAAAAGTGTTGTCTCTATATGACCTGTTGTGTACCCTTTGGATTCCAAGGGGCAAAGATGATGCACGCCCTCAACCATTAAATGGCTCTAAACTACTAATGACTCTCTTTGACCGCTGCCACCAAAGCCAGACTGAGCTTCTTAAACAGTAGACAAATCTGCTCACACCTTGCATTCCAGAAAGATCTGCTCACACCTCACACGCCACTCATCTAAAACATTTATCTTTACTCTTGTGAAAGCCTACTTTTTGATCTACTCCTCTGCTCTCATGCTTCCCTCAACCAATCCCTAACATTGCAGCCTGCACCTTTTTACTTTTCCAGATCCCCCTCCACCTATTTCTACCGTCACCACACAGTATGGCTCCCCATGCCAAATTGCTTAAAATATTCCCTCCTTCAGCCCTTGTCCCTGGTATATGTGCCCACTATCCGGTATAGACCACTCAATCAAACCTGCTCCTATTTAAAGGACTGCCTCGTTCTGTTATCAGCTACTTTATGCATCATTTCTGTTTGAAATGGCACCCAGTTCTTCAATAAATGAAAAAATACATGGCAACCTAGGTTAAGTATTTGACTGCTACGTGCCCTTTGACTAAGAGAATGGACTTTAAATGCTGCAGGAATTAGGTATTTTGATGCCCTTGGAGAAAGAACGTGTAGTGGAGTGACACTATTAGGTTTTATGTTGAACATGTGGACATGCTGGGGGAGCTGTCTTGCAGTGTGGCACTTGGAGTGGTGTTTAATTCACCATTCGGCAGGAGATTGATTAATCTATGCTTCATTAAGGTGTTGTAGGTTTTGGCCAACTCTGAGACTGGATGGCTGATGTCTCACACATTGGATAGAATTGTTTTCTTTGGCTCAACATTAGCGTGGCAGTGTTCTCTTTGGCTTTACCTTATAATGGGAATGTGATATTGTTTCACCATTAGAGTAGGAGAATATTTGCATCATTTTTAAGGTATTTGTGTGATCTTGGGCTGGCTGGGGTTTCCAAGCCACCTCATTAGGGATTGGGTTAACCAATGGGCGGTACGTATGATCTGTGTGTGACTCACGTCAAACTGCACTCCCAGTCCCTGCACCATCATTTTGGGTTATGTACTCCAATAGAAGACCTTTTTGAGCAAACTATGGTTGAGCGTGTAGTCTATGAATAACATTTGGAGCATTAGTCAGGCATTTTGGTGGATAACTGAACGATATAGCCTTTATAACATTAAGATTGAATGTCTGCATACTAGTAATGAACATGTAATCATAAACCATAGGATGGGATTCTGGGGTATATTTCGAGGTTTCCCAGGTCTTGACCTCACAAGGCAAACGACACATTTGTTGGGAACGCCTCCGCTGATGGTGTTCATCTCTGTTATACATAAACAAAGATTAATTGTACTCTGACGAGAGCTTCTCAATCACCAATGTGAATTTAAGAAGAGTTCCTGCAGTTCTCCTATGGAGCGGGTTCAACATAGTGCAATGTTAAAATTCAATGTGATGGGCTGTGCCAATCCCCTCGGAGCCAACAAAAAAAATTGGAATGCCCATTACAAGGTCACTTACTACAGTGGACGCCTCCACTAGCAGCCTTAAGCAAAATGCCTTACCAGCGCAAATGGAAGCCTCACAAACACTCCACCTTGACATCTCTAATTAAAGGAAAGTCACCGGGGGACAGCATCGAGACACCACATTGCAAGGCTGTGATATAGTCTGCTGTCTGCAAATGTTTTCCAGCAGATATCAACATGACTGCTCAGGTCATACTTCAGTCCTTGCATGCTGAACGTGTATTCGCTAGTCTCAAAGGCACTGACAACAATCCTCAGCCATCTTAGTTCAGAGTAACTCAGACTTTACCTGGGATGGATTTCTTTTTGTGGCCTGGCATCCCATGTGCATGCCCACTACCATTGCCTCAGTGCCTGACCAGTCCTCTCCTTTTGGACACCGCAGTACTGTATATGCTACCACCCAGCGGCAGTATCCAGGCCCTCCCGTGGCTCTGCAAGAGCGGGGAGGTGGGGAGGTTAGTGGGGATAGAGTGAGCGGATAGGTTCAGAACCAGGAGGAACTGACATCAGTGAATGTCGTTTTGCATGTAGTAGTATGTGCGAGAGGCCTTGTGTATTGTAACCGTATGGGTAAGAGTCAGTGCTTCGAATGTGTGGTAGTGTTTGTGTTAGTGTGTTGTGTAGGTTATGGTGGGTTTGGTCGTGTGCGCTCGTTAGATAGTATCCATAGTAGTGTCCATGGTACGTAGACTATGAAAACCTCCGTCCCCAAGCACCAGTCAAAGAGATTACTAATAAACTCGCTGACCGGTTATTGGGGCCACAGGTAGCTAAAGCAGGAACACAGGACACCGGGCCGCTGCAAGGAAAGGACAATAGTAAACAGGTGACAGGAAACCTATCATGCAACAATGGATCAGGGCAAGACACAACGGGCACCTACCTAGGTGGGTGTTGTAGGGTGCCTAGAAGGAGGTGAGGGGAATCTAACCCCGATGTGCAGTTGTAAAACGCCAAGGAATACCAGAGGACAGGAAGGCAAACCCAGCAGCTGCAGGTTGGTGATGGCATGCAGATATTGTGGAGGAATTCTGCTTCGTGTTCCAGCAGGAAGGTACAAGGTTCTGCCAATACACAGAGGAGGACAGAAGGCAGCAAGAGGTACTTCCATAGTACACAAAGTTCACTGAAGAGGCAATCCGTTAAGCAGTCCGAGGTCGGCAACTAAACATCAAAGATAAGGGTGAAGACAAGAGCAATCCGATTAACAGTCCGTGGTCATCAGTAGTAAAGGGCAGATCAATCCAGTCGTAAGGCAAAAGCAATCCAGGGGCGTAAGCGAAGGTTCAAAATTCCAAAAGATCCGTGATAACAAGGTCAAGGAAGCGCATAGCAACTGCAGAGCACTGATAAGCACTGCACTATGGAACCGGCTTCCTTATGAGCATACGATTACAATCACGTGAGCAGAGCTTTACGTGATCACGTGATCGGATCCATGACGCTCGGATATTGCGAGTTGTACTGTTGCTTGGGTTTCGTTTCCATGGAAACCGCAGTTTCCTTTGTGGCCACAATCGCCACGGTCGAGGGAAATGATGCGTTGGTAAATCATCTGCAACAGGAGAACCGAAGTGCCGTACATCAAGATGCCGCTACTGGGTGTGCACAGGAGACTTCAGGTAGGTGTATGGATGTCAGGGGGGCTGCCTGGGGTAACTGGGTACAAGGGAGAAGGCGTGCCAAGGGAGCTGCTAGGGGTAACTGAGTGCCTTGAGGAAGGCGTGACAGTAAGATAATCCAGTATCTTGGTGTAGTTGCGTTGTTGATGGTTTTATGGACTATGTGGGTGGTTCACTCTAGGTGTGCTTCACCATCAAGAGATGCTGGGTGTGAACATAGTATTGATTCTCTGTTTCACACAATAACTGTGCCACAAATAATTCAAGACCTTATCTGGTTTTATTCATTTGTATTTATGAACTCCCGTATGAGGGCCCTTTGTGATTGTATTTGTGAACTCCCATAGGAGGGCCCTTTGTGAGACACGTGTTTCGGCACGACCTGTGCCTTCATCAAATCCCACCGGCAAAGTATCTGATCTTGACCGTTCATGTCGGTTATCCGATCCTAGATTAGAATCGGAACGTCGATGCGAACGGACGAGATCAAATAATTTGCAGGTGGGATTAACCCAGGATTTGCAGACAATAAAAGACAAAAGAACACAACAACCCAAGCAAACACAGACAGAAGACAATGTACTGTGTGATATTGTAACACTGAATTTGCCCTGATTTGAAGAAGGCACCGGTCAAATAATGCCTCTAATTGGTGGTTCACTAATCCTCTTCTTCCAATGCCTATTCAGCTTTGATTTTCCCATTAACCCGCTCGGGTGTGCTTTCCTGTTCTGCCCTCTCCCCTTCTGTCATAACTCATTGTCTCTGCAGGCCAGCCTAGCCTTAACGGTATGCAGTCTATTCCATCGAAATAATTTCCATCGAATCATTATCCATGGAAAATATATTCATTGAAATGGTTTTCCATCGAAAAGCAGATACCTTGAATTTTTTTTCATTGAATTTCCAACTGAAACATACCATTAAAATAGATGTATGGATGTTTGGGTTGGAAATTCAATGGGTTGAGGAAAGGGTTACATTTTGAGAATGGAGGATTGGGGGGAACCCCCCCAATAAAAAATAAACACTACACAAGTTAGAGGGAGCTGTCCAGCGCTGAAATACATTATAGATTTCAGCACTGGACAGCTCCCTCTGACTTGTGTAGTGTGCACTTTTATTTTCTAGGACTGGGGACCTTTATTGTATTGGAGGTGTGGGGGGACCCCCACCCCATAAAAAATAAAATAAGTGCATACTACACAAGTTGGGGAGCTGTCCAGTGCTGAAATACATTGCATCTGTATTGAATCGATTTCAGCACTGCAAAGCTCCCTGAAACGTTATAATGTTATTCAATGAAAGAACTTTGTTAAAATTACTTTATGGTTCAGCTGCACTAACAAAGTTTTTTCACTGAATTTAATGGGTTTTTACCAGTGCATGCTATTTTCCTACAACTTATTAATATCATACTCACCCCAATATAGCAACACTTCTGTCCAATTTACTATGTTTCACCTTAAAACTCTGCCATATCCCACTTTCTAGCATCATTTTTAAGTCTTCTTTACACTTTTTGCAACTTTCTCCACTGTTTTTGCATCTGTCGACGTCCACAAACTTCTGATATCATCACAGACCTTCCGGTCAGTGCCATATGACCATGCACTCGCACGCAGCATGATGACATGTCTGCGAAGGCGTCCGCACTTCGGAATCGGGTCCATGCTTGGAAGACAGTTTAGAACTGCATTTTCCGACTGATCTAGGAACTTTCAAGCTCAAAATGTACCCTTGCACAGCTCCTACACCTATACGTACTCATTATCCATTAACAATCTAGTGCAAAACACATATTTGGAAGAATATTAAAACTGCTATTTCTCTTAAAAATGGCATCAGATATTGCCCTCCCTCTTCCCCAAGAGCCACCACCACCACCAGCTGGAAGACCTACATAACAGAAAAAGTGCATTACTTCCAAAGACAATGAAGAGGACCAAGAAGATGAGGTAGAGGAAGTGCCTACCTCTAGCATCCAGAGAGAATCATGGGTGTGGCAGTTCTTTACCACTGTTGGGGGTGTACCAAAGGCTTAAGATACCAAAGTGAAATGCACAAAGCGGGAACCTGGGGTGCTAAAGAATTTTCTTCCTACAGCGGGATGCTTTTCCAAGATTGCCACCTTGGAAAGAGAAGGCGGTGCTCCGTACAGAGCCACTCTCCCCTTTCTATAGCAGCCTGCAGAACCCTATGACCATATTACCACAAGCACATTTTGTTTCCCTTTCAAACCTATCCTACTTTCGAATAACTTTACCACAAAGTCGATCCCAGGTGGACATGGCCACTTTAACACCATTATATGTCCCTGACGGTCATGGCCAGTAGCTAGATTGTCTGCATAATGACCTTATGCCATGACCCAGACAATCTGGCTACTGCCCACGGCCACAGGCTATACCTCAGTCACCAAAGGTATATGAATATTTTTTGTACCTACATTATGACACTTGTCAAAAAATAAAACACAGGCACATTTGCAAAACCATGCTTTAATGTCCTTCCCAATGCTCCTCACAAGTTTGCTCAAAATCCGCCCATGTTTTATTTTTTCAAAAGCGTCAAAATGTATGTACATGCAATAGTCATATAATTTAGCCCCCACTTGACAAAATCCATTCAGTCTTTATACAACCATTGAAGGTTGGGTCTATAATCTTCACATTCGTCAAATAGCAACAAAGTTATGAGCCATCTAAAAATGTTGAGACCCCCTCTCTAATTTCGCCCCTCTTGAGAAAATCCCACCAAACTTTAGAAAACCATTTATATCTAGATCCAAAATCGTTTTTCCAAATGTTGTGCAGATTCATCAAATGACACCACATTTATATGCCTTTAAAATATTTTGGGATCCCCCCTCTAATTTTGCCCCCTCTTGACAGAATCCCACAATACCTTGCAAAACCATTCAGGATTAGGTCTAGAATAAAATTGCAAAATTACATGCAGTTTCATTGAGTGGCGCAAAAGTTATAAGCCATCCAAAAACTGCTTTTCCCCAACCCTGTAATGCAGAAATAGGTACAGATCCCTAGGACATCTGAAGCGTCCGCGGTCACCACAGGACTGCCCCAGGACATCTGGAGTGTTTGCGGACTGTCGGGGGTGAAACAACCCGTTTTGGCTTCCTATGGCCATATCCCATCCCATCCCTTCCTCATCCCCCCACCTCCCCAGAGATTGTTGATTTTGACAAGTGCAATGTTGCTTTTTTTAAATGTTTTCGCCACACTGTCCACGGACCCCAAAAAAGTCTGCGAATCCAACATGGCGGGCGTTTCGCGGAAATCGGCCCATTTCACATTTTCTCACCACCCAATATTCCGATGTCCGTGGACCACGCAAAAGTCCGCAAATGTGCTGGGCCAATTAGAGGCCAGTCCGTGGACCAAACTGGAAAGTGAGTCTGCGGACCAGACATAGATATCAGTAATTTTTTTGCCTTACGTTTTGGTCTTTAAAAAAAACTACTGGATGGATTTACACCAAATTATCAAAGGCACGCTTTCGGGACAAAACCGCCACTCCTGCTGCAAATTTGGTGAAAATCTGTCCAGCGGTTTGGGCTGTAGGCGTGAGCAAAGTGTTTTCCCATTATGTCTATGGGAAAAAAAATAATTTTGGCACCCCCTATAACTTTGCCCCCCCTTGACCAAACCTCACCAAACTTTGCAATAAAATTCAAAGTGGGGCATATACTTTTTCTGCAAAGTTTGGCTTGGATTCGTCCAGGGGGAGCGAAGCTCTAAGCCACCCAAAAAGTGCTCTTTCTATGGATTTAGCAACTTAACCATAACTACATGGCCACTACCGCAGGCTATGTAATGCATGTTTCACCGACTTTCCATGCAAAAAATGTAAAGTGTTTATATAACGAAACCCTATTCGATGAAAGGGTCTCGATGCATAAACCCTTTGCACTTTATGTATGGCAATTCGATGAAACACCTTTCAATGAAAAAGATTCCATGGAACATAGCCTTCATGGAAACATTTTGATGGAAAGACATGTAACCGGGCTTAACGGCATAAGTGCCTGACTCAGCAGCTCCATGACCCCATTAAATGCTGGTGCCTGCATGCACCACTCAACAGTTTCAAACAGGTAATGTGTTAGTGTTACTTTTCACGAGCCAGCCCTTGCGCATGCTGGTGTCTCACTGTGGAAACTGGGGTCTCGCATGCAAGCTCGTCTACCTCTTTGCCTGCCCTCAATCATTCATAGGAGACTACTGTGCCCATCCTAGGGTCCGGATATGTGGCTTTCCTGGTTCTGGTGGTGAACTGTGGGAATGATTTGATTTGGTAAGCACCTTAACGTCATCCACTCTCCCCTTCCCCTGGCTAGAAGGTAGGGTTTTCAGCAGCGGCTGACGTGAGCAGGAACGGTCGGGAGCAGTTTTCCACTACTTTTCATTTTTACTGTTAACAGTTCCACCACTTTTTGCAACCATTTTCACCATTCCAGAACAGTTTTTTGTGAAGTTAAATTACAAGTCTCCATTTTACCACCAGATATCAGTTACAACTAAACTTAAATCTGTTTCAACTCAATTAGGTGTCAACCAGCATGACTACAACCCTTGAAAAATCTCGCTTTCTTCCTACTCTGTCCCCCGCCGGAGTCACAGTTCCACTACTCTTTTGCTACACTTCTGTCACAGACTTTGAGGCAAATATACCGGTTATGAGGCTTAAGGGTTTGAGGAGGGTGGAAGTACTTTGGCGGACCCACTGCATTCTCCCAATAGACGGCACTTCACGTAGCTTGTAGGCTCCACTGCCCCCAGAGTGCCGCATTCCATAGGCGACCCATGCAATGTGATATTGCCCAAAAATCCCGAAACAAAAATATGATAGATTTGATTGCATTTCGGCTGCACGAAAATTTTGTGAAGCCGAAAAATTCGATCGAATTCACCATACGTTACCATTGTAGTGGACAAGGACAGCAGTGGTGTCCCGCGCACCCTTTTTTGCTACAATGGTACCGGGGATTGTGGGGGTGTCCCACGCTTCATGTACATAAAGTTGTACAAAAAAAAGATGACCCTGCTGTGCCGGTTCCCAACCATGTAAGTAAAGGGAACCGGCGTGCCATGGGGATGGGGGAATCGGCGGCACACAATGAGTTGTGCCGCCAACAGTTAAGTAGGGTGGTGGGTGGGGTGTGGGTTAGGGGAATGCATCTGAAATCATGCGTGATTTCACCGCAGCAGCATTTCAAATTTGGCTTTTTCAAAGTCGAAATTTTGCGATGCGGTGAAATCACTAGTTACTGCAATGTGACTTTGTCTCAGAAGACATTGAGCTAGAGGAGGTACAAAATCCAAAGATAACACATCTGCCTCCTATAGCAAGGAGATGACACATACACTTGACGCGGGTTGTGCAGGTGGGAACTAACTGAATGGTGAAGCACCACATTCCAGTGGTACACGCTGGGAAACCGAGTCCATCCTGAAGCAATACTGACCTTAAGGAAAACAGGCCAATCATGGAAGGTCTACAGAGTCAGAGTCTCAGTAGGAAGTTAAAGCACTCAAGTCACATTCTAAGGAGTAACACTGTGTGTTGGCGACACAGAGTAAAACCGCTATGTGCGGCACAACAAGCATGTACTGACTACTGAAACAAAACACTGCCATTTAGGAAATGAGGAAAAGTACCTTTGTGTGACCAAACAAGCAAGTATAGAAGAAAAACTTCCTCTAATGTGGGAAAAAGGATACAATCTAAAAGTATAACTCCATATCTGCATACAGCATGAACTAATACTACGAGACTAAATATCTTGAGAAATGAATTGAACCATCTCTGGATAATGCAAACCAAGCTATCTCATGAAAGACTCTGCAGGTCCTGACAAATGGATTAATAGATCTTTGAACTATACTAGCTCTGAAAGTGTTGAAGTGTGAAATTACGTGCCCATTGGTTCACATGGGCATCAACCCTCATACTTTTTCTTGCTAAAAAGGGCACAAAAATAATGTAGCTTTTTCTCCAAACAGCGACCTTTGAACACACCTTTATTGTAACGGGTGGAACCTAAAGTCTTATTGGATAGTTACTTGTATTTCCTCTGCTTGGGTTTCTATCGCTTTTGTGTGGGTATGATGTAGATCATGTTTAAAAAAAGGCTTCCTTTAAAATTAATGGGCCTGGCGTATCCCGTCGTTTTGCCGACAGGAATTCCACCAACTTCTTTTACTTCACTGGAATTCCGCAGACAAAAACACATTGAAAAATAAAGGGGGTGGGGATAAGGGGTTAAAATGGGTGGGAGGGGCTTAGGGCAGGGGGACTAGCATAGGAAAAGTGGGGGTTTGGGAGGAACCCCTCTGCCCCCCAATTTGTTTAAAAAAAAAATGGAATAAAATCGATGTGTTTTTTGGGTGGGATTCCGGCAAAGTAAAAGACTTCGGCGGAATTCCTGTGTAACCGGGACATTGAGTTCTTTATCCACTAATCTATTTTATATTGTGATGGTTGGTTTGTTGCTTCTCCAATAATATCTTTGACTCGCCTCTACCTGTGAATAGCTGATTGGGTGTTTGTGATACTCGTGAGTGATTCCGAATGTGATAAGGTACATTTTACAGGCAATTCACCTCTAGAGCCTGTTCAGTTAGCAGTCAGTGATTTAAGGTTTGAAGCTAAACGTTGGTCAGATGAACAGGTGGGATTTTAGAGCTCTTCTGGATGTCATCAGGCAGGATCATTCGTCATAACGGGAAATAGGAATGACTGGTCTTCACTTCACTGCAGCCAGGCGTTATTGGCTAAAGTTGGGGGCTTTTGGCAACATATGTTTGTTTTATTTGTCTTCTAGGCAGGGGGTTTCTCTACCATCCAATGTTGTAATGCACAGCATGTCGCCTTAAGTCTGTATGGCTCATGTAGCCAGTGTTGGCTTTGCTGAGTCCAGGACAGATAACCCAGACTACAACTATAATGTGGCCTAGACTTCATCATCAACTTGACCAATACTGGTCCGTCTACTGGTGGAATATGAAGTTTTGAATCTTAAAAAAGACCCTTTCTATTCACATGGAGAATTTAACAAAGGAAAAACATGTGGTCTGCATTCGCGACTATTCAATGGTTGAGCATGCGGTTTGTGAGTGTGTGGTCTATGTAGACCATTGGGCTGGGATCCTTTAGTCTATGTATAATATTGGATCAGTTACAAGAAGGAATAACTCTGTGAGTCTGCGCCAATCCGTTATCACACACTTTGTGTTTTATTCAATCCAAAGTTACATTAAACAAAATAAGGATGCTATTCTGGTCATCTATGGTTGAGTTAAACAAAAATAAGAATGCCCTTTGTGTTATAAGAATGCCCTTTGTGTTGACACGTGTTTCAGCTAAATAAAGCCTTATTTTGTTTAATGTAACTTTGGATTGAATAAAACACAAAGTGTGTGATAACGGATTGGCGCAGACTCACGGAGTTATTCCTTCTTGTATGTTATAATTTCACGGTATAGGCTGAATACCGATAATTCCGAGGAATTGCGACACCATTTAAGAAGAGTGACATTCAGATTATATGTAAAATGCACATGACTCAAGGGATATAATAGGAGTCGCCCACAAGACCAACTGTAGACAGTAGAAGCCAATTTCTTACTCTAATATTGGATCAGGTTTTGGCTAAACCTTTGAATGTGTGGTCTACGTGCACAAATATGGATGGACTTGTTAGGGATAATGATAAAGAATGTGTGCTCTAGATACATTTTTCATATGAGAGAGAGAGAGAGAGAGAGAGAGCGAGAGAGAGAGATCTTAAATAGGATTTTGCTGGGGTTGATAGTAGAGATACGCTATTGGTCTATGTACCTCTGAAGGATGAGCATTGGTTCATCCCTTCAACACTGAATTGGAATTGGAGGCATACTACAAACTACAGTGTGTTCTGTGCAAACGATTTGGATGGGATAGTTGGACATTCCACAGATGACCATATGATATGATAGGTTATTTATAATGCGCTTAATACCCAGAGGTTTCTAAACACGGACCTGGGGATTGATCCTGTGTTGCTCCGTGTCGTCTTGATTCCAAGGTAAGCACGTTGCCCCTGAGCTATCCTCCCGAGACGACCATGTGGCCAATATGCACGGGTGAGATCACTGGTACCGTTAAGGAGAAGCACTTGTGCATCATCCATTACATTGCAATGGTTGGGTATAATAGGTCTGAGTGTGTGGTTAGGTATACTTTTGCACTGAATTGCTGGACATAGTATGGGTGTACCTCTAGTTACATACACAATTGTATATTTTTCTTGAACATATTACCTGCATCCAACTGGGCATGAACTTGGAGTTCAGGGTAGCCTCCCTCTGTATAGTTGCCAAGTGCTCCACAAAACCCTACCCATCCCAGCCTGTGCGTTATCTGCTGTGTCTGCTACTTACATTTCCTTTTCTTCTTGACCCAGGTGCAGAGTCATTTGGCCTCTTCTCTTGCATCATCAATGGGGAGGAGAGAGAGCAGACGCATCGAGCAGTCTTCAGGTCAGTGTCTGTTGCTCAAGTCTTCGTCTTCTTCCCTTCTGCTAACCCAAGCCTTGAATGTGAGATTAGCAAAAGCCCTATCGGAGTTTGAATCCTTCACAGAACCATGGGTTGTACCCACGGATGTCTTGGCCAGAGCCTGTTCTGCTAGTCCAGTGGCTCACTAAATGTGCATAGGAGTCTGTCTAGACACTACCCCTGCAATGCGAGCAAGTAAAGTGTGTTACAGAGAGACCCACTGGCTGTGCTGTGACTTTATTCTGAACGCTCCAAAGGAGGTGCTTAGGCAACACGTGTTTTCTTTTTCAGTTCCTGTAATGTTTTAAAGTTCACAATAAGACACTCAACTGTTGATTTGGATCCCTCTGGCACGAGGATCACTCCTTGGGCACTCCGTGTCCCTGGATCTTGATTGCATGAACCCAGTTCAGCCCTCTTTGAAGTTTCACTGCGATTCCATGTTTGCGTTGCTTTATACTTAATCCCCTCAGAGACCATAGCAATGTGGAACACATGTTGCCCAAAGCTGTTGCTGCCGTCCAACATGGGGAGCGCAAGACCACCCCTCCCCGGCTCCCCGCACCCCTTCCACTACTGCTTCCTCGCCTCCAGCTGGACAGGAATGTTCACAGTAATTACTGAAAATATAGAATGAAAAGGAATGCTAAAAAATATTGAATGAAAAATCTAGAAAACACAAAGGGCCTCTTTATAACTCAGGCGGTCCGGAAATAACGGTGGCGGTAAACCCGCCGCCACCGTTGTTTCCGGACCGCCTGATCCCGACTCCTGCAGGTGGGAGGTGATGTACCCGGCGGGTCTGACCTGGCGGGTTTAGCACCGCCCGCCTGCAGGCAGACGAGGAAACACCGGCAGCATTACGAGATGCTGCCGGTGTTTCCATGATCCCCATTCCCATCGAGTCCCAGAGGACTCGATGGGAATGGGGATTAACAATTCCGCCTCCGTGATTCCCGGAAAACCGGGGTTGTAACGCCCCGGTAATTCCGGGAATCACGGAGGCGGAATGGTAATAGGAGTCCGGCGGTAACCAGGCGGTTTTACCGCCAGACTCATAATGAGGCCCAAAGTCTAGAATGTGAAAATGCAGACTAAGTTGAATTGCAGGGGTGTGGTGAAAGACTGCTGAGGAAACCATGAACAATGTGGTCAGGTAAGGAACAGGGGAGTGTAGACGGGTCACAGGGACTTTTACCCACTTTGCTCCTTTTAGGAAGTGGCCTATAGTAGGTACAGATATGGTAGTGGTAAGCATGGTAGGCATTAGTTGGCCCAATATGTGTTTTAAAGCCCAATCATGCAACAGCTTGTTTGCTATTACATTATCGATGTTATTGTACTTCTAATGAACTAGTTATCAATTGCATAATTTGTTTGACTTTTTTCACTTATCCTTTTGATCTTGTTATTTTGAAGATTTTCCCATATAACCCTTTGAATGCTCATACCAGTCAAATGAGGGAATTTGGGGTTGTAGGGACGGTAAATTAGGTATCTCTTATGATCCAGCAATGGCAAAGGAATGCTGCATTGCGAGCAGCTCTACTGTGGTCAGGTACTGAACTTCAGAATTCATGTCCAAGAAAAGGAAACTAGGCCAAATCGTTCTTTTTTTTAAATATAATTTTGTAAATTAACCTAACATTCACTGTCATTTACTTTAAAAAATACCAATGATCACAAAACTATAACAAGGTTCTCAAGTCAAATCAGCAATAGCTTGTTCAGATTACATCTTCATATGTGTTTCTCCGTGTGCTTACTTGTGCCCGGTGAATACACCTCTGGTTAAATTGACATTCTAAAGAACAACACAGAGAACGGGGTGGTAGGTGCACCTGGTGCCTGACATGTATGGCCATATTAGTAGCTGATACAAAGGCTCTGGACCCTTAACCAGCTATGTTGTTCCAGATTTGCCAAACCAATGAGGTTCTCGAACCATGTACCATTCTAGGGTTTGGTGGGTATTTCCATTTCCTCAAGACTCTCCTTTCGCAGATGAAACGGCCCCAGAAAGCCAGAATATCCTGTACGCTCACTTGCTTGCACACATAGGATTGCCCCATTTAGATCTGTTGCAGGATTAAGTTCTTACATTAAGCATCACTGTGATTGTCTTGTTGAACTAAGAAAAGGGAGAAGAGCAGGTCACTATGTTCCTGGTAGAGCTCAAACTGGTGCTGAGGATTGGATCAGGCTCTCCACTGCCTCCCGAAGATGCCCCAAACCATGTTCTGTTGGACTCCAATGCATAAGTAAACATTGCAAGAAGGTTGATGACATGGACTAATGTTGTACATAAGGGACTCCCCTTGAATCATGAATCATGTAACTACCACTGCTGCTTTGTTATTCTGTCATTTCATCATCTAAGCAAGAAAATTGCATTATGTACAATGGGCGAACTAAT
The DNA here is from genome assembly GCF_040938575.1 of Ambystoma mexicanum. Lineage (NCBI taxonomy): Eukaryota > Metazoa > Chordata > Amphibia > Caudata > Ambystomatidae > Ambystoma > Ambystoma mexicanum. Next base: position 427,699,892 of record NC_090934.1, on the reverse strand, counting down.
AGAGCCCGCCCTGAAGATGGCACACAGAAATGCATCGGCAAGGGTCGCTGCACGCCAATATTGAAGAATAAAACAAAAGATGTCTTTTAACAAAACTATAAGACTACAGAATTATTTGAAATTGACTGACTGTATTGTAATTGTCTACATGGTCTAATATATAGTAGTATTCACCACACCCTAGGCATCCCCAGGTCTAGTGAATGTTTCGCTAGACACTCTGTTAATTGTATTTGTACTGATGTATTGTACATCCGGTCTCAGGAGGAAACCTTTAAGCTTCAAGTTACTATTGCATCTAATTATTATTAAGAACAATCACCTCAGTGGTGCCCACCCCAACCTCCCCCCGATTTTCAGAACATCTTAGAGGACCATTCCAACATTCCCAAAAGTTGTCTGAGTTTTAAAGAACTAGATTTTCTCTTTCCGGGATCAATGCAGCAGGGTATAAGAGGGCCTCTGTTCTCAGCCCCTTAGCTAATACCTAATGAACTTCCAACACACACCGTGCCCCACTAACCTTCCTGACTCCCTCTCTCTGCTTGTGTTATTGGCTTTCACTAGGTTTGTACCTCGCCACGACGATGAGTTGGAGTTGGAAGTAGATGACCCACTGCTAGTGGAGGTCCAGGCCGAGGATTTCTGGTATGAGGCCTTCAACATGAGGACAGGAGATCGGGGAATCTTCCCTGCATATTACGCCATCGAGGTCGCCAAGGAACAAGATCACATGACAGGTATGTTATGATAATGTATTTTTATAGAGCACTCATTCACCCTATTGTCCATTTCTGCTGGTACAGATTGATCAGAATAGCATATTTGTAGGTCTTCTGGGACCAGCCAGGTCTTACTAGGCTTGTGCAAGATCAGGTGGTCAGGATTCAAAAGTTATGTGATAAGACTCATGAATGCACAAACACCCTTTTTACTGCATCTTTCAGGGAGACCTACCTTGGTTATACCTGTGACGTTTGCTTAAGTAGAAGGAAGGGTGGTACCATAATAGAGTATATGAGCAATGCAGAATGTCTTCAAATGTCGTCCCTGATGAAAATGCAGCCTGAGCAGCAAGATTACGGAGATGTTATCTGGCCTTCTGATCCTTGACAGCAGTTCTGCAGCTGTGTCCTGGATAAGTTGAAGATGCCAGATCAGAAATGTTGGACTGCCTAGTAACAGTGAGTTACCATTGTTCCAGTACTTGGGAAATGGTGGCAGTTACCACTGAGCATGAAAGAGAAGGGTCCAGAAATGGCAAAGTGATAAGCAGAAAAAACAGCCACTCAAGGCTGCATTTATATTAGGGGTAGGACACAAGGGGTTGTCAAGGTCGGGTGTAAGCTCTTGAGCCATGAGGGTGTGGGTGGAGTTCTCATCACAGTAGGCCACGTTAGTACTTCTGGCCATTGACCTAAATGACAACCTAAAATGGTGAACATCAATGAAGAATCATACTGTGTACAGTAACTAATTCTCTGGAAGCATGTCAGCCATCTTGGATTATAACTTGCTGTAGGTGAAAAGCACATTAATTAAATATTTATTCAGAATATAAATGTGTAAAAAAGTAAATGTTACATTTTCAACAACCAACATTTAGTCACTTAAACCACACATTTTGTTAGAAATATTGTTAATGATGAGATTCGTGAAAATATTTTAAAATATAGCAACTTAGTTGTCTTTTTGGTATTGAAAATCTTTTCCCAAGTATTTCATGATATGTCGCCGTATTGCAGTAAATTGGAAAAAGTTCCAATTCAAAGCAGAACACAATTTTCCTACTCCTGTTGTTTTGAGTGTCATGAAGTCAGTACTTTCAAGGCTTTTGTTAGATAAATGTTGCACCGAGGTAGTGCTATTTTTCATGCTATTAGTAATGTAGCAAAAATTTCCCCGTGAAAAGTGCATTAAAATCATTCTTATTTGTACAAGGGAGATTTTGCCCACGTACAAAATTGTACTGTCAGTGAAAAGGTTCTTTAATGAAAGCCCTAATGCGAAGACCATATTGGTTTTCTGGTCTGTAAAGTACGTTGCAAAGTGCAGGCTTGTGTCTAATATGAAAGTGTAAAAATCGCAAGTAGCTGCATGAGGAAAAGTGCAAAGATTCCCCGGAGGGCGTTTGTTGAATGCTGTTTCAGAGGGCTAAGTTGTGATGGTAAACCATCTCTTGGTACTGTATTCTCACAGTTCTACTCCACCAGGGGGATACTTCTCTTCCCCTGGTCTTACTTTTACCTTGCTTTTCTAGCCTGCAAGTGTGGGTCCCAGAGACCTGTACGATTCTGCTGCTTTCCTTTAGCAGACCTGGTTCACTTTCCTGCCAGGTGCTGTGCCATAGAAGAGGATTCATGATGCTCTTCTCAGGTGGGTGTGGGTAGTAGGAAAGGAAGAGATACAGCTCTTGGGTCCTAGATTCCATAGGGAGAGGAAAGGAGAGTATGTTCAGTCTCTTTCTTAACTTCATTCAGCCTGGTCCAAGTTAGAGCTAGAGGGGGAAAGCTATTCTAGGAGGATGAACTTTGGCTAGTGTATGGCTTGCAGGTTTTGGGAGATTGAGTTTAGTCGTCAGGTTGACTTGTGGATAGATGATATAGTGACAATATATTGAGGCGGGGGAGGTACTAAGGTGGTATGTGTGACAAAATGGCTGCTGTTTTGCAGGAGTACAGTGATGAGTAGTGGCTAAAATGCTTACTCAGCCCCACATTACTGCTAAACTAGCAGTGATCCCAATCACAAAGGCGAATCACGCACAGCCCGATGGGTACCCCTCATTAGCCTCTTTTGGTAAACTGGGCCGAAGGCATGCTATACTCTCCAGGAGGGTTGTGAGCCAGTACAGAAGCAACCATGACAACCAACAAGACTGTCCAACCAAGTGTATTTAACGAAAGTATTTTTAATGAGCCTAGCAAAAATACACACAGCTAATCAAAAAAACAATACTGGCCCACCAGGGTAAAGAAAACACAGAGAAGCAGACTTTCAGAATAACAGGCACTCTGGGTTGACAGGCTGGGGAGATTTTAGGCAAACGATTTCAGGAACAAATGTCAATGTTCCAGGATATGTCTTTCAAAAAAGTAAAGAAGGGTGGTTTAACAGTCACTAGGGTCCTTGCGATGGGTATGGAGAAGGACGTTCCTCTTCCTTCGAGCCGTCTGTCTTCATATCTATGGCAGAGGACTTTGTAATAGACTGTATCCCCAACATAGTTCCAGGCAAATCCTTACATTGAAGTCCAAACCTGACTTAACTAAGGAGAGGCTCTCTTCACCCTACCCTTCTATATTGGTCAAATGCTACATTTTATTGGTCTAGAGCAAGTCTCTTGTCAAGGGTCAATCCAGGATGCTATAACCAAGAGTCCTTTGCATGGTGATGGTATATCCACAATGCCTGTGTTCAGAAAGTGGTGATGGGGAATAGGAAGTTTGGGGAGCTCCAACAAATTCAAGATGGTGAGACCCCACTATGTCCTCAAGCTCTCCTCTAAGCTACTCTAACTCTGTCTACTTAAAAAGGACTCCGGTAAACAGAACCCTGGTATGAGAGGGCCATGATAGGACTATTTTTGAAGCACCAGTTCTTGAGGTACCGCCCAGTGTCTGGGTTCCTGTTTCCTGGAAGGTGTCACCTCTCCTAGGGGGAATCGTAGAAAAAAGGTTCTCGGCTAGGTGCCAAATGGTTGTTGTGGGTATAGCCAGGCCAGTTAGCTCATATACACCAAGCTATGTCATGCATGAGCCACTGCGCACCAAGCTGACCATAATATGTCATCTAAATGCTTGTGGCTGTATGTTGCCTGACCTCAGTATGTTAAAACCAAACATGGTTTATATTTGGATATGAACATGCCACTGGGCTGCTGGTGTTGTGACAAATCTTTGGTTGTCGTCCCTTCTCTCTGAGGGGGAGCCCCTTCCCATGAGACCGGAGAGGTGAGTTTGCTACCCGATAATCCCCCATGGGGGTGGTACTCAGTGGGTGCATCTCATGGGGAGGGATCCCCCCATTGGACTACGGATGACTATCCGGGGAGAACACAGTATGACCACACTACACCACAACCTCCCTCATCCTCCTACATATACAGGGTACCCTAGTTTCCTACACTTCCATGTATTTGTGTATGGTAGATAACACAACCCCCATGAGAAACACTTAGACAAGGAAGAGTGAGGACTACCCACCTGAAGTACACTGGAAGACTGCGACAAGGAAGAATCCAACTAACCACGTAGAGATTGACCATATTAATACTGGAATGAAGACGATGCGTGGAGCCATGAGAACGCCCATCAAAACCAAAGTAAGTATTCCAGCCAGCGTAGACACTGTACGAGCACATAAAGTGAGGAGGAATTCAAAATGTTGTTCGACTCTCTGTGGAGGAACCCAGAGACAAGTAATTCCTGGTGGAGCTGTTATCGTGAGAGCCGGAAAGCAGAGGAACACGAAGACAGTGTCTGGGACACTTATCAATCTGCTGGGAAGCTCACTCACCATTCGCCAAGGTCACATGGACTGGAAAGCTAGAGTAGCCAACCTCCAGACGATCAAGGGGCGGTCTGAGGTACACACTCTGCCAGCGCGGAGCAGATGGAAAGGTGAACAAAGCCTGCAGGAATCCAACCGGAAACACGACAAAGACACACACCAACCGGAGAACGTAGGCAAGGCCCTTAAAGGTTCCAGTGTTGCCTGGATGCCGGGTGGGGCTTTGGAAAGGTTCACGAAATATAAGAGTTGGGTCTGAAACCTGTACCCAAGTGAGAAGAGCATCACAAATCCTCTTCATCGCAGTACCTGGCAGAGGGGTGAGCCAGGCAGACCAGAGCAATCGGATGAGAGAAACACAAGTGTGGGACCGACACCCAATTGTGAAGAGCATCACAAATCCTCTTCTTCAGCACAGTACCTGGTAGAGGGGTGAGCCAGACTCACCATATCACTCAGAGAGAGAAGTACGGGTCTGGGACCCACACCCACCTGAGAAGAGCATCATGAATCCTCTTCTTTGGCACAGCACCTGGCAGGAAAGTGAACCAGGTCTGCTAAAGGAAAGCAGCAGAATCGTACAGGTCTCTGGGACCCACACTTGCAGGCTAGAAAAACAAGGTAAAAGGAAGACCAGGGGAAGAGAAGTATCCCCCTGGTGGAGTAGAACTGTGAGAATACAGTACCAAGAGTTGTGAGACATTTTCTTGGTACCCCAAATTAAGGGGAAGGAAGTAATTCCTTCTGGCACTGAAAACTGCTCCAGAAAGCGTGAGGACGGCCTAGGGAAGGAAGTCAATTCCCCAGCCTTTGTGAACTATGACAAAGGGCCTGAGAAGGGCCAGGTGAAGGGAGACATTCCACATAAGTGAAACTACAAGCCAAGAGAGATCAAGGGAAGGAAGTCATACCATCTGGTCATGTGTGCCGTGAAGTAAAGCCAAGGAAGGCCCGGGGAAGGGAATCATTCCCATGGCACTGTGAAAGTACTGATAACAAGATACCCAGAGAAGGCATTCTCCAGGAACCCAATGATGGAGAAACCACTGCGCAATAAGGAGTGTTGACCTTTGAGCTAGAACCTTTACTTTTTGAGTTGGAACTGAGAACTTTACAGCATCACAAACAGGAACTTTGTTTTGTATCTTGGAAAAGAATGAGACCTGGGGAAGGGAGTCATTCTCCCAGGAGAAGTTCCCACCTGCAATTGGAGCTATAGATCATTGTCCAGAAGAAGGGAACCATTCTTCTGGACCAAGAAAATCTACTACCTCTATAGTATTAGTTACAAGTGTGAAGGACAGAAGTAGGCATTTTGACACATGACCATGGACTCTTATAATTTATTTTGGCATTCTGACCGAACTCTTGGTTCCTTATTTGAGGCAGGGAAACCCCTCTTAGAGTTAGGGAGGGATATGGGCTCATCTTTATTTGGATCAAATTAGTGTATGCCAACAAGCATGCCACCTGTGTGTCAGTCTCCTCCTTCTACACCCTTACAGGGTACACAATTAAAAAATGTGACCGCAGAGGTGCCAACGGTTAAAAAGCCACCTCCAGCTGTTGGAACTTTGTGTTACAGCGGCTGTGTCCTGGAATCCACATGTAACCTTTTCACCTGCCCTGCTGCCACATCAGGACCATCACTGGGGATATCAGGAGACTGTCCCAGCTGAGGTACATGGGATGGGTGAACAGTGTTTTTTGCACAGAGGATTATGAAAAGAGTGTATGATTAGCTGGCCTTCCTTTCAGAAACAGAATTACCTGCATCATGATAGTATTTAAAAAGCGATGTTTAGGCTTCCCATCCTTGCATGTGGCATTCTGTCGCAGTGCTCATCAAGCAAAGCATCTTAAAATGGATCTGATCCTTCTTCGGTAGCTTGTGAAAGATCAAGCTGGCTGGGAAGATGTGATCTGAGCCCTTCAAACCAACAATAAGGTAGGTGTCATGGTTCTGTGTTTGCTGTATTTTCTTCAACATGCTGGCAGTCAGAGCTTTTAAGATTCCGTGGAAGTGCATTAGTTCCACAACTGAGCACAACGCAATGTCCTCAAGCACACAACGTGAAGAGCGTGTGAAACCCATGCCAAAGCACACTTCCACTAGCTGACCGCTATATATAATGTGATATCCACCAGTAGGTCTGGAAGATTATCAGGCAAATCTCAAAAGCAGATGTACACTTATAAACCACTCGAAAACATCCACCTACCCCAAATATACAGAGAGTGCAATACCTGTGCGATGCAGGGTTTGCAAGGCCCAACGACAAAAGGAAACTGAAAATCCAACTATTCCAACCCCTGTTTGCCTGATCTCGATTGCACCCCAAGGGGAGAATTGGGAAACTGCATTGAGAACAGCTGCACTATAAAAGAACCTTCTGGAAATCCGCAACAGTTGGCAGAAACAGGCGAATAAATCTTTGCGCACTCCATGCATCACTTTTTTAAAAAATCATAACGGAATCAATGTCACCTCAGGGAACTGCAACACATTACAAAAACATGTTTTTTGACCTTTAAAAAGACTTGCAAATGGACGAGAAAAGAATGCCAATTCTCTTAGGCCCTTGCGATTTGTTATCATTATCCTGAACACTTACTGCGGGAATAATGATACAATTGAAGGCCTCAACGCCAACATTGTGTGCTCCTGTCTTACACATCACTGTCTCACATCTCACAAATGCCCACATATTTGGTGCTCTTTGCATTACTTTTTTCTTTCCGTCCACATTTCTTTCATTCCTTTTTACTATCTCTTGTTTTCTTTTTCATTTCTCGTTTCTTTCTCCCTAGTTTCCTTCGTCATACTCTTGTTCAATTTGTCGTACGTTCTTTCATTATGTCTTTCCTTTACTTCCTTCTTTCATTTTGTTAATCTTTCCTCCCTTCCTGCTTCCTTTCTCTCTTTTTTCCTTCCTGTTCTTTCATTCACGCCTTCCTTCTTTCCCCTTTTCCTTTCTGTGAAAATAGGGGATTTATAAAGCGCACCTAGTTAAGAAGTATAAGAAAAAGGGGCTCATTTTCGTTGGGGTGTAACATAAGCCTGGTTTTACACTGTTTTTTCACGCCACATTTTAATTCATTTGTATGGCGGAGAGGAGGGGCGGAACGCAACTTGCATTTCTGCGACCTCCCTTCCTCTGCGCCTTACAAATGCCGTAGCATTTGCACTGACATGTATTGTCATGGTGGGGCAAATGCTGGGAAACCCCAGACACCATAGGGATCCATTGTAAATGCTGCCTGTCATATGAGGTACTGGGGTATATTGAAAGAACCTCTCCCAGGTATTCTACTCCAGCAAAGATAACATTATCAGGTGCACTCCTCTGTGTGCACACAGACCCAATGGGTTTATTCTATCGTAGTGGAAGCTGACTCACAGATACATTTATAAGCGGGGAATTTTGTTGATACTAAATCCTGGTCAATGATTTAATTTTCAGGCGTTGCTCGTGCAGCATTTTGCTCCTGGGTAAACTGCAGCACACGCCTCCCTGGTCAGTGCTTTTTTGTCTTATTTAACACAGCAATGCCACAGATAACGAGTACTTCTGTGTCTATAGCTGGTTCAATGCCAGGTCTGTCACTGCTCTTGACACTCTCCTTCCTGAGGGCTACAAAATCCTCTCCGATCCCAGACCCAAGAGGCCTGAGGGTGGAGGGTCCCTGATCTTCCCCCTTTGGGTCCCTGCCTCCATCATTCCTACTCCATCCTACTCCTCTTTTGAATGCCTCGTTTGTAGGAAAGGGTTCTCCTCCTCTTTCTCACCCTTGCCACTATCTACAGTACCCCTGGCCCTATCTCCCACTTCCTCTCTGAATGGACCTACCTTGCCTCATCTCTTTCAACCTCTTCTTCCAAACTCCTCCTTCGAGGTGATTTCAACATCCACCTCGACTCCCCTGAGTAATACGCCACTCAGTTCCAGGTCCTCTGTGACTCCCTCTCCCTCACCTTCTGGCCCGACTCACTATACTGGCCACACTCTTGATACCCTCATCTTTGGTGACATCCCTATCTCTAATCCAATTACCAGCCCCCTCCCTGGTCTGACAACTCTTTCCTTTCCCCCTTTCTGGGGCCCCTTGGCCCTCTTTCCGAGCCACCCCCTGCACTGCCAGCCTCCTTCACCATCATTCAACCAATGAAACGAGTGTCAGTTGCTGCTTTGCCTCCATCTTCATCCACGATCTCAGGATTGCAATTATATCGATCGTATTGCGATGGCGGAGTACAGCTCCCCCAACTGGAAATATATTACCTGGCTGCCCAGCTACGCTGGGTAACAATGTGGTTGTCAGATGAAATCACCCCTGAAAATGCCCTCTTACAAGCGGCAGTGAAACCAGCTAGGCTTAAGGAAATTCTGTGGGTCTCTAGACACTGTATGGACTCTTATAGCTTAATAGTGGAATTGGGTTGGCAGATTTGGGCCACAATGCTGAAAACAGTTCGCTCACCACACCCCACCCATACTCGCAATGTTCCCATCATAGCAGATGTTTGTACTAAGTTGAAAGAAATGAGGGTGGCTAGACACTGGAAAATATTTGCTATTTCCACTTGGGGGACATGTTTGACAACAGGAGGTTCCGGGACCTGAACAGTTTGACACAGAATGAAGGTAGATAAAATATATGATGGTCGAGAGGGCGGCCAGATGAAAAAGGGGGGATGGCCTGCTGAGCCAGAGGAGATTGTGCTTTTAACTCTATTATATTGTCTAGAAGATGATTGGAGACTGATGTCTTGGATTTAGAGATGCTTGTTGGAAATGGTCAGCATAAGAAATGTGCAATTGAAAAGCAAATGGGAAGCAGGACTGCAGATTATGAGGTACAGTGGGACCAGGCCTTGATCTTTGTCAAAAATGTGTCTTGAACGCACGGTTCTGTCTTATTCAACTTAATGTATTGCATTGTACATACATAACTCCCAGCAGAGTGGCTAAATTCAATGCATATGTGACTCCAACCTGCCCCAGGTGTAGCAGTGAGGGGACGATCCGATGCATATGCTCTGGAAATGCAACTGTGTGCAGAAATTCTGGTTTAGTATAGAGCAGGCATGTAATAAAAGCTGGAATCGCTAGGTTTGAATGGAAGCCATTAGAGAGTCTTTTGGGAATGTATGCAAGACCAAGTAACTATAGACGTGTAACTAAGTTCATGGACCTAGCGTGTGTATTGGCAAAGAGACGTCTAGCTATGTCATGGAAAGGCAGGCACGGCCCCCAATACAAACAGTGGCACAAAGAATTTGAACGTTGGTGTCTGGCTGAAAGGAGAGCATTGGCTGGGGCTGCGAGAGAGAGGGAGGCAGAGCTGGCTGACACGTTTGAAGCTTGGAAAAGTCTTAATGTAGCAATGTTCCACCCCTCCGATGATAAATCACCTTGAGGGGATAGATGTATAAAAGCAATGACAACAAAAATGGAAATGACTCTGCAGATGTCCAGCACTGTCACAATTGCACAATGCTCGGAAAGTTCCCTAAGTGCCTGATTGTATTGCACTTGCCTCTCCCCCAGGCCTGCAAACATACTGGTGGAAAACGATTACCTGGGCTCCTTCTGTGTTTGTTTTTGTTTTGTTCTCCCCTTTATTGTGGTTAAACTGTTCAACAACCGGTTATGTACATGTAATATAATGTGATGATACAACATAATAATTACGTTGTACTAAGAAGTGGATGCCATCACTAAACATCCTAGTTGTGCTGATGTAATGATATTTCTTAAGCAATCTAATGAATAAAACACATTTAAAAATAAATTCATCCCCCATCTCACCCCCGCTACAGACTCTCCCTCTGACTCGGCCCTTGCTAATCTGCATCTTGCCATCTCCAACAGTCTCAACATCCTTACCCCTGCCATGGGGATCCATCTAAAACCTGCCACCAAGAACAGCTGGTATGACTCTGTTCTAGCTTCTCTGAAACGCAAGTGCAGAGTTGCTGAACGGAAGTGGCAGACCTTGGGCTCATCTTCTGACAAACTGGCCTGTCGCCTGCTCCAAAGGCAGTAGCGTGCCTCTGTCCGCTCAAAAAATCAGGCCCACATCAAAGCCTGTATCACTGGAGCCTCCAGCAACATGACCACATTTTTCAAAATCTGCAAGGAACTTGCCGATCCACTTGCAGTCTCCACTTCTTTCCTTCCTTCCCAGATCCTCTGTACTGCATTGGCCTCCCATTTCCAATCCAAAACTCAGAACATCCTGTCCACACTCTCCACCACTCCCATCTCCTCTCCTACTCCTACTCCCCTGTCTCCCTTGGGCCCCTCCCCCCTGCCCCTTCACTCCTCTCCATGCTGCATGTTTCCTCAGAACAAGGTCTCTTAAGTGCTCTGCTGTATGAAGGCCTCCTCCAAACAGGTGCTACCCTCCTCCTCCAGAACCATTAAAGACAATGTCTCCTCTCTCTCCGGCCCTTGCAGACCTCTGTAACCACTCCTTCACCTCTGGCTCTTTCCCCCATCCCTACATCCCTCAAGCACTCCCTTGTGCACCTTCTCTTAAAAAAGCCATCTACTAACCCCCTCCGGACCAGCTAACTATTGCCCCATCTCTATTACCCCCTTCCTGGGTAAACTCTTGGAAATGTTGGCCCTCCCCCAACTGACCCTCCACACTGATCTTGTTGGGTGCCTTCATGACCACCAATCTGGATTCCGAGCATCCAGAGGCATGAAAACTGCTCTCCTGAATACCTGTGAAACCATGCTCGCAAATCTCGACTCCACTCTCCTGCCGTTTTCATTCTCCTCGATCTTTCCTCTGCCTTTGACACAGTCAACCATGCCATCCTCTTAAAACGACTCTGTGACACCGTCAGCATCACTGACCGGGCACTGCACTGGCTGACATCTTTTCTCACTAACCTCTCTTCCCACTTGCAATTGGGCCCTTTCTCTTCCTTCACCACCTTCTCTACCTGTGGTGCCCCCCAGGGTTCTATCCTTTTGCCCTGGTTCTTCAATATCTATCTTACCCCTCTTGCTCATCTGATCTCCTCCTGCTATTCTCATTTCCAGTTTTATGCCAATGACACAGAGCTTTCCTTCAAACTTCCCTCTACTTCCCCCTCTTCCTCCTCTCTCATCCCTGATTGGCTGTCCGTCATTAAGGCATGGCGCTCAGCGAATGATCTCTCTCTCAATGCCAGCAAGACGGACATACTCCTCATCGGGATACCTGTGCCCTCTTTTCCTCCTACCCTCTGGCCAACCTCCTTGGGTCCTCTATCCCCGCCATCCTGTGAGGCCAAAAACATTGGGTCATCTTCCACTCTGCTCTCTCCTTCACCGCTCACATCATGGACCTTACCAAAATGCCCCACTTCCAACGCCACCTCCTCAGAGGCACTCTTCCTTTTCTCACCTTCCCCCAGAAGCTCAATGTCTCCAAAGTTCTGGTCCTTTCCTGGCTTGACTATTGCAACAGCCTCTTTCTCAACCTCCCTCTCTCCTCTCTTCGCCTCCTCCAGCTAATCCAGAACAAGGCTGCAAGACTTATCCTTGGCCTCAAGCCCAGGAACCGTATCTCCCCAGCCGTAAAATCTCTCCACTGGCTCCCTGTGGCTGCAAGGATCAAATTCAAGACCCTCTGCATCATCCATAAGACCTTCTAGGGCTTGGGGTCACATTATCTGTAACTTTCCCTCCCTAAATACTCCCCTGCTAGAGCCCTACACTCCTCTAATTCCAATTCTCTGGCTGTTAAAAGTTTATCTAAGCCGAGATTGGGGGAATGATCTCTCTCGGCGGCTGGTGCCTCCCTTTGGAACAGATTTGAGCCGGATCGCATTAAGTTCCGGAAACTGCTCAAAACTCTGCTCTTCTCTACCTCGGTTCCTCTTCCCCTTCCTTGCTAATCACCCTACTGCCACTGTGACCGGTGGCCTGATCCTCATGAACCCCACAGGCTCTCAGGCTCTTCCTCCGAATCATCACCAGCACCCCCAGCCCACTGTATTGCCCTGCTGGCCCTTAACTGGTGGTTCCATATTCCACCCTTGAGAGCTGCCTGTAATAGCACTTAGCCAGAAGGTCTCCTCCTGGCTCCCCTTAGCACTTCCCTCATGGGCCCTCGTCCAGCACTTGTCCGCTCCTCTGGCCCCCCTCTTCATCCCCCTCCCCAGCACTTCTCTTCAATGCACTTGCACGACCGAATGCCACAAGGCCTAGTAGGACCACAACTGTACATATATTGTTGTTGCTTTTTGTTTCCTGCCCCTGTTATTATCTCACCTGTTCCCTTCCCATTGAGCCTTGTGGGCTTTGAAACACAATTCTCTTATATAAAGCACCTAACAAATGACAGATAAATAAATAGATGTTTCGTACACTAGCTGTAGCCTGCGTTAGAGATTTCAGTTATCCTGTTACAAGTACTGCATTATGTGTGTTTTACATATAGACCCCACGTCGAATATGGAAAATGACATCCCCCATATGTATTTATTTATTGAATTTATAAAGCGTGCATGCAACCCAGAGGCATTGACGCGCTGTTACAGGTACATGTCAGGTAGGCTTGCTTAGTCATACAGTAAGGTTTTGGTGGAAAGACAATGAATAGGTAAAGATTACATTGGTTACATGGAGACAAAGGGCCTCGTTACGACCCTGGCGGAAGACCATGGTGCTATTAGCACCATGGTCCATGCCGGTAAGTTACCGACTCCGCCATGGAGAAAGGGGGAATTACCACCCCATTACAAGGTTGGCGGGGCGGTAATTCCTCCTTCCTCCATGGCCCTTCCCCGTTCCCATTTTTGCCCCATAGGGCTCATTGGGAATGGGGAAGGCTGCAATTTGCGGCACCGTAATTAGCACCAAGGTCCCTTTGCGGGTCCCTACTTTAACGGCTGGTCTACACCAGCCGTTAAGGTCGGGTCCCGCAAAGGGACCTCGTAATTAGGCGCTAATAGGTTAACGGCGCCGCAGCCTTTTACGGCGCCGTTAACCCATTAGCGCCTGGGTCGTAATGAGGCCCAAAGTATTCTCATACATATTGGTCGTACTGTACATACTGAAGGTAAAGGTGTGGAAGAAACTGACTTGAAGGTAAGAGTGGGGTGGTTAGGGGAAGAGCTGGTTTTTGAGGGCTATCTGAAAGATCCAGTAGGATTTCTCAGCCCTCGAGGAAGTGGAGAGGTAATTCCAGAGTTTAGCAGCATGGTAGGCGAAGCTGGAGCCTCCAGCTTTACATCTTCTCACTTTAGGAACAAGAAGTCTGTCCACTTAGGGGGTCCTAGTTGCTCTAGAGGAATGGGCTTTGGTGATTCTTTGTGTGAGGTACGGGGGTGCTGTATTGGAGAGGCACTTATGGGCAATGGATAATATTTGAAATGTGATCCATTCCTGGATGCGCAACCAGTGAGCTTCCCTTCTGGCTTTTGGAAATGTGTGATCGTGGACAAATCATGCCTCCCTCTGTGCCCTGGTTCTTATGTCTGGGTGGAATGAGAGCGCCTGGAAACACGGGTGCTAGACGCATCTGAGAAATCTGGAGGTTGCTTGCCATCACTTCCCTTGATGTCACTTGGGGGCGGTGTCAAATTACATCACTTTGTGATGTCATGAAGGATCAACGGTCATGTAATGTCACTTCCTCTGCTCCTGGGTTTTTGGTGAAATGATGTCCCTGCCACGACCCACCTCGGCCCCCCTATCTACCTACCTCGCACCCACTGACACCCCTGGCCTACCCCACTATCAATCTCCACAACTGAAATAAACGTCTGTCAGGCTCAATTCGGGTGTTAAATCATTATTTTTCTCTACTTCTCCCTGACTGTGGCCGGTGGTGGTTTTCAGTGTTCATTGCGAAGTGGTAAAGAACATCGAAAACGGACCACTTTCTTCCGAATGCAGAAAGTGAGAGTCCATCATGGCTCAGGTAAGTGTGTGTAATCTTTTGTGTGGAACCTGCATTATCACCTGCGTCTTGGTGGGGGACATTGTGCCCGAGCCCTTAACTCGGGCTGGCCGTTACCAATAGGGACAACCCAGGCTTTTATCATCTAAATTAGGTTAGAGCGGGCTGAATGGTTCACAAGTTGTGACCGTAATGTGCTTAAATTGTGAAACAGGCTACGTCAAAAACAAGGGAGCATTTTCTATAGTTTTACTGTTTTGTAAGCCCAGGTTCACCTTTAAAAAAAATGTTTTAGAATAATTCTGATCTTCATAGAACAATTAAATAATGTAAACAATCTCTGGGTTACGTTGGCGTGATGGACAGAGAGTTCTGTCATCATTGCACCCACCTTACAAATCGCTTACTTGGATCACCACTCTCTTTCAGCGTCTGTCAAGAACAGTGACTGGGTGGAAAGGTTTTGTGTGAAGTTTCTGGGTTCTGTGCAAGTTCCATACCACAAGGGGAATGACGTGATGTGTGCAGCCATGCAGAAGGTACGTGAATAAGGAATGGGACATTTCTCATTACTTTGCACCTGCAAACGAATCTATGTGACCACTGCGACTTTTAAATGCCAAAGCACGTTTTCGTGTCGTCCAATTGGGGGGAGACGCCGGCAGCACCCCATACTCACCCTACATTATATATTACTCTAACCCCCCTCCCTACACATAATTGCGGCAAAAACCACAAAAAAAACGACAAAAAAATCTACATGTTCGGATTCAGCATTTTCAGGTGCTTGTATGATCCCCTGCAAACATGCTTCTGTGTTTCCAGTGCCATGGAGACAGCCCCCATCTAACATTAGCTCTGACACCATGAATAGTGTAGAATGCTGAAGTACATGCAACTAGGGACATGCGGACCTGCCTGTCCATTCCCTCAGCCATTACACTGGCGATGAAGTGAACTCCTGCCCGTCTCCCAATGTCAGGTGGGCTCCTTGCCTACACCTGACCTGCATTGTAGCATTAGAATATTCGCTCCCCTGTGCTGTCCTACACTGTGTGCATTAGGACAGCGTTTCCCCTGTCTGTCCTGAAGTGCCTATATAATAGCAGCACCTACTCTAGTCATCTAGTGCCTCCATTGGGGCAGCCATATTCATGTCCCTCAGTGGTGGCACTAGGGTAGCATCTCCATGCCCTGTCTTGCACCAGCATCCTTTAAAAACCTTCCTGTGCTCTCGGCATTAGTATAGCACGCACCATGTACTACCTTATAGTATCCGTTTTAGGACAACACCCCTTTTCCTGCCCCGTCCATGTTTACGTTGGGACAGCACCTGCCTCCTACCCTATGTAACGATAGCACCACCCTCGGTCCAGTAATGTGTACATTACCCTGACACCTTCCCTAGCCCTGCCCTGCAATGTCTTCTTTAGCCTAGCACCTCTAGTCTTGCCCGGCTTATTCTTCACTGGGACAAGAACGTCCTTCAACATTAGGACACAAACTTTCCTACCCCTGATATTTGCAGTATTTGCATTAGGACAACATTTATTATGTATGCCCTGTTGTGGTATATGAATGAAGACATCACTTGCCCTGTGTATCTGCCTTAGAGGTACAACACGACCTTTAGTCCTGCCTTGGAATATCAGCAGGGAAATGGTAGCCCCAGCCTCCTGTCATGCACCATGACTTCCTCCAGTTCAGCACTGCACTGGGAGCCTTAGGACAGCACTTACTATATCGTACCACACACCTCCCCCATATCCATCTCCCCCATTGCCAATTGTACGAGCACAGCATGTTCCCTAGTCCTGCTCGGAAATGTCTCACCGCCACATGCCCTGTCATGTAGGGCATTGCATTGGAAATAGTGGAACATAAGCCATCCCTTAATGCTATACCCCACCCTCCCCATCACAGAATCATCCAGTCTGGGCCCATGAAGACTGCACTCTGCACATGGAAGCCTGTACCCAGAGGTGTGCCTAACCTTCAATGCGGCTAAACTCTAGGATTCCTGTTGTGCTTAAAGACTAGCCAGTTTGCTTGTGCTTTTTAGGTCGCCAACTCCCGGAGGTTGACGGTACATTTCAACCCCCCATCCAGCTGTATCCTGGAAATCAGCATGCGTGGAGTGAAGATTGTGGTCACATCGGATGATTCCAGGGACCAGTCCAAGGTAAGAAGATGCTTCCACCTGAATACAATGAACTTGTGACTCGTAGCTGCTCATCAGTTGCACACTTGCATTCTTCGCTCCCTGGCAGGGAGAGATTCAGATCAATATCACCCACTTAAGTCTACGCTTAGGCCTCAGTGGAGTCATTGCAGATTGGCATTTTTCCTGATAATTCTGCCCTGTTCACCGGGAAGGAGCCTGTCCGGTGACAAAGCAACATGAATAGTCTTTTGTTCAACAATTAACAATTCCACCCCATGCTTGGCGATTATTAAAAGTGCTAGGCTATTATGCAAGTCTATGCAAAAAGGACGAGCATACTCGTCCTTGGCACTTAAGAGGTTAAAGGAAATAATTATAAACCAAGAGACAGATTGGTCGCTAGGAAAATATGGGGATTCCTTGACTTACCACTGTCTGGACAGTTGTTTTGCCTGAACAGAGGATCACACATCCCAGAAACACTTGTACATATAACCCACCAATCCAGGAGATGGGACATTGCCCAGAGGAAACGCGCCCCTTGCACATCGCGTGCTGCACCATTGAGAAAGGAGGTCCCGGGATAGATTATTTCTAGAAGTAGCCACATCGCAAGTGATTCACTGACGCATGCAGAGGCGTAGCCAGGATTGTCTAACAAGTGCGGTCTGAAGCTAATGTAGCTGGGCCCCCCACAGTGACATTACCATATGTAAATGCCCACACAGTGCTGCTCACTGGGCATTTACAGATTTGGGGTGGGCCTTGCCTGCTTAGTCCCTATTTATGTATTTATTGGGTATTCATAATGCGCCTGTACAGCAAAGGTGTACCCTACCCTGTCTACGCCTCTGGACGCATGTTGTGAAAGGAACTTTAACAAGTGTTCTGGCCAAAGTATTCGCAGTGTTTCTGTCACAGGTTTCGCTAGTGGTTTGCGACCTATGTTGTATAAAAGGCACTGGCAAGATTTCTACAGATGGTCTGGTATGGGCTCCGATATCATTCACTCATTAGGGATAATTAACCCGGTCCGTGTCAATGAATTCTTCAATGATAAAGGTATGCACCACTACAGGAACTGTGGGTTTCAAAATGCCAGTGCACAGGATGCAAAGTACCAATTGCATCCAATGAAGCAGTAGCAATGTCCACCTTCACCCAAAAAGGGAGAACTAGTAAATGAAACCCATTTCACCCATGCAGGTAGCTTTATTTTGAAAATGAACGTACAATGTTTAAGCACATTTGACTGATCAGAGATACAGAAACCAATCCGATCAATAGCAGTGCGTGCAGCACCATGCAAATAATTCTAAGATCTGATTAAATATTTGTGTTAATCCATCAACTGTGGATGGTTCCCAAGGATCAATGCAGACAAAAGATAGAAAATCTAAGCACAAAATGTTTTGGGTAGAAATGTAAAAATGGAGCTAGGGAGCAAATGCGTAAGAGAAAGCTCCCTTAATGAGTTTAATTTTCTCTTAACAATGGGGCTTCTTTCCAATGATCTAGACAATGAGAATTGAATAAAAGGGTCAATTATCACACGGACAAAAGTACCATTTGAGTGTCTGGGCTTCCAATTATACCCATGTATTTTAGACCAGTGCCTTGTTGGCGGTCCCCTGTTGAAACTAGTGTCCTCTTCTGCTGGCTGTAGTGGTGTCCCGCCACTATAGGGGTGGGGAGAAGGGGGTGCCGACCCCTGCCTGGGCGGCGGCAGGCTTCCACCTCGCCTGAGTGTAAGGCAGGACAGTCTCCCGTGTCCTTTATTTTCGTGGGGGACTGTGCCGCCGGCTCTCATTATTACACCAGCAGTGTAGACATGCTGCCTGACAGGAGAGGATAACTCTCCTGTCAGTCAGCTTGTTTAGGTTGCAGAGTCCCACAACGTGAACATGCTGACTGACAGGAGAGGCATCCTATCCTGTCAGGCAGCGTGTCTACATCCCTAGAGGAGTGGAGGGTCATCCAGTCCTACCTGTGGCTGCGCGGCTGCGTGTGGATGCATGCAAGCAGTTAAAGTTGTGTATTTTTTTAATTTAATGTGTATGTATGCATGCATGCGTGGATTGTATGCATGCATGTATGTATTTATTGTTTGTTGTGTGTGAATGGTGTGTGAATGTGCGGGTCAAAGTGGTTCTGAGTGTTCCGTGTGCGTGCGTGTGTGCGTCAGCCTCCACCCCACCACTAAATGTAACTCAGCAAGGGCACCTACATTTAGGGGTGGGGGCTGCTTTGGGCAATGCATTTCTCACGCTTTACCCTGGATGCACACACTACCATGCATTCAGGCTAAAGCAAAAATGGTAAGTTAAGGTGTATTACGTGGCTAGACTGCATTGAATGTAGGCCAGTCTATCCATGTAATAACACTTGCCTTTGCTTTACACTTAATGCACAATTACTGTCCAATAAGAGTAAAGCAAACATGATTTGGCAAGACTGGCCTATTTTCAGGGCTGGCCTTAGGGGTAAGGGACCTGGGCAGTCACCCAGGACGCCAAACTAACATAATTTACATAGGGCGCCATATCCACGGCAACGCCAGCATGAAGGAGCCTTTAAAAAGCTCCTTTGTACTGGCGCGGCAACAGCTGTGGCGTCGTATATAAAATAAAAGTCCTCCCATGCTGGCGCTCCAGTGCTGTCCTATGTAGGTGAAAAGCCTCCCACCCCCTTGGGAGAAGCTTTTCATTTATTTTGGGCACCGTGCCTGCATGGCATGGGGGGAGGGGCAGCATTTTTATTACAAAGGATGCTGCTGTCACCTCCTCTCGGGGAGCCCTCCTCTAGGGTGCCTCCGCCATGCGAGCTGGCATGGCGGAGGCACCCTATTTAAATGAAAAGTGGCACACTCTCATGGTGGCGCTGGGTGCTCCAGCACAGGGACGGGTAGCTTTTCATTTGAATATTTGAATAGGATGCAACTGCCATGCTAGCACGGAACAGCCTTTGAAAGGCTTTCCTGAGCTGGCGCAGTGGTGGCGCCTTATTTAAGTGAACAGCTCTCCGCTCCGTTGCTGGAGCGGGAGGATTTTCACTGAAATAAGGAGCGGTTGCCCAAAAATAAAATACTCTGGGCTTCCCCTTCTCATTGGGATAGGTGAAGCCCAGGGCCGAGGGTCGTGGCTAAACCTGGCATTTTTATTAAAAACAAATAGCAGTTTGGGAACATTTTGTACCCAAAATGTTCTTTGCTTTTATGCAAAATGCATGTTTTAAATTTAAAATTGTGTGTATTCTTGACTGTTAAGAATGGCAACAATTTTAAATGTGAAACATGTCTGTGATAGTGATTCAGCAAGAGATCCTTTCGAGTTAGTAATGGAAGTTGGACTCTGCTGTTTTCTGTTTTCATTGGTCACAATACTCGTCCTAACAAAAAAAAAGTCTTTAAATTGCAAGGCATATATACCGATTTGGACAACTTTTGAACAGGATGTGAGGCGGGTTGTTTCTGCATTCAGTCTCATGTCAAGTCTTCTGAAACAGATCTGGGAGTTTCCTGGGTGATCCCTGGCCCTCAGGACAGAAAATCTTCCTGTGCTGGTGCTGGGAGGTTTCCTTTTTACATAGGGCACCTCCCTGAGCTGGCACGGAAGTGGAGCCAGCCTCAATTTATTTTTGACGGGTGGCTGGAGGACAGTTTTGAAAGCTGTTCATTATAGCGGTAGGGTACATATATCGCCTTGGTGAGCTTTTGTCGGCTGCAACTGTATCTTTGCTGCTGCTGCTATCGTAATGAATGTTTAAATGTAAATAGTCTTCTCTCCCAGGTGATAAATCTGACAGGATCCTGGTAGCCCCACTTTCTGATCGAAAACCAGGGCTTAGCACTCAGACATCAAGCAGAGTGCTGCCTTCTTCCTGCAACCTCCTCAAAGTGTGAGGCTTGAACCCTCCCAAAGCAGGAGCCGGTCATTAAGTGAAAAGCCACCAGCTGCCCTGCTGACTCCGGGGGCACCAAACTTTGCTTTACCCTTGATGCACAGCTACTTTGCATCTTAACTGTGCATCAAGGGTAACACAAACATGACAAATCTTGTCACTGGCCCACATCCAATGTAGGCCAGTCTCCTCAGTTGGATATACTTTCTTTCTTTGGCAGGGCATTTATTTACTGACTGTGAGTCCGTATATGGTAATACTCACATATTGGTTCAGCATGCATGAACATATTTGATATTCTAGCATAAGTTGTTTGCAAAGGCATTATTTAAAACATTTTTTCGGGGGCAGAACACGCCCCCCAGCCGGACCTGCTCGGAACCCATGAGCGATACACACATTGCTAGAAAGAGCAAAATAACCTGTTGCTTCTGTTTAATCAAATTGTTGCTAAAATGTATGCACTTGAAACCTTTTGGTTAAGTTATTTCTCAAAATTACAAAATCTGCATTTTAGTTGAAATAATCACCTGTTATTGCACTGCAAATGCATTTTTAATAAGCAATTACCTTGGTGTGCAGTGCTTTAAGTGGGATATTAAATCAATGGGGGTTGTCTCTGGAAAGGGGTGGGGTGGCCATATTATGCTGGGCATGAGCCAAAAGGTTGGGCAGGTGACTTAGGCAAGGGCCACTTATCCCAATTCAGCCATATAACATGAGGCCCACTAAACATATACTTTGAGCCGCCCAGCATAGCCTCAGGTGGTTTTGTTTGCATCCAGTCTGCATACAGTAAATAAACCCCTCTGTCGCTCAGTTTCCAAATAAACTGCTGTCTGTATATAGATCCCTTTCTGACACTGGATATAAGCAATTAAATCAGGAGTAAATCATTCTATAAATAAATGACCCAGGTCCAGTTTGCATAATAGCTCTTAAGTGCTTACTTATTTAGGGTTTAACTCCCCTGATGTCTGCTTGCCCCATATTAACCCCCTGCAAGGAAGGGCTTATAGTATGCACATTTTGTCCTAGGGTGGCACCTGTCCTCTCAGACTAAAGTCTCTGTAACTTTAAATGTGTTTTTTTCTGGCCAGAGAAAGACCTCAAGGTGTTAATTTATCCCCCTACATCTTCAGGAGAGCACGTGTGAGAAAATGGATGAGAAAATATAGCACCAATGTAAACTGGTGGGTGCTTTGCATAAAATGATTGAGCAGTTTGGGAGTATAAGAACAAACACACATTTTTCTACATGGCAAATGTGGGACAGTGATCCAAGCCTGCAACCCTTCCGAGCACATAATGCACAATGTCCTTTCTACTTGCATGATAACACCTTACCAGTGAAGTGGTGGTGAACTACAGCTCATGTGTATATACATTTGAATCGAGTGTTGCTATGAGAGTCAGGTGCTGGTTGACCTGCTTTAGCTTCCCTGCATGCATTTCTTTCACAGCTTCACTGCAGTGCACCCACAGGCTCGAATCCCACTGTGTGCCGCTTGTGGCAATTGGAGGGATTCCTGTCTCAAGGACAGTTTTAGAGAGTGACGCGGCTCTGCCCCAGTCCGCTAAATGTCCTGTTATGCTAATGTCCGAGAAAACTGAATTCAAATATGAATTAATTAGCGTCATGAAGGCGTCCTGTAGTGCAGAGGCAGTCTCTGAACCCAGCACCGATGACTACCATGCTCAGAAGAGCTTGAAACGTATACATGATCTGTTAGTTCTTTACAGCACATTTCTGTTAGTGTAAATATATTTTCTTTCAAAAAAATTACTAAATGCGCTGGCAACATAAACTTTAAATTCGTTTTCAATATTACACAATCTGTATTGGCATTTGTATTAAAAGATATGAACACACAAAATATTAATCTGTGAACATGCTTTTTGAATCATTTAATTATCTTAGTATCTAAATGTCTGTGACATTTGAATACCAATATGGTGCTTTGGAGAGATACCGCTTACACTATGTTGCTAAGCTCAGCCCCCTGGTGGCCATCATGGAATGGGGATGTCTCCTATTATGAGTTGAGACATGAATCACCTGAATAAGAGATGGCCATGATAGCTTGGGTAGGACTTCAAGTGGAGTGGAGACTGGATGCAGGAGTTAGAGCAATTGAATGTAGCACATAAGGAAAGGGAGCAATGGGGGAGTATGGGCACTTACAGGCAAAGTCCTTCAGCATAGGAACAAAACAACACTTTAAAGCAACATTCAGCAAAACCCCTACCAGCTGTAAGGGTGTTGGAGATTCTGTCCTGTGAGAAGTGAGGGACTTTGAAGACTCACTAGGGGTCCTTAATAATCAGAAGGTGGTCAGCAAATTCTACAGACAGGGGTTCCCCTTTTGGGGTCTCTTGGGTAGATTTCTCTGTTAAGGATTCCAATCGGGCGTCACACACCAGCCCAGGACTCTTGCCACTGGCTTAGGATGTAGCGCACAATTAAAACACTCTTACTTTATTTCCTAAGAATTCAGATTGAGATGGCACCCAACCCATCTCACACCCCCTTTTACAAATACCCTGGGTCACAATGGACCATGAACCAGAGTGGTGGGTGGTAATACAATATTTATTTATTTTAAATTCAAATAAAATCACACACATGTAATATTGGGCTGCAATCACCAATGGGGTGATAAGTACAAGGTAAATTGATGAAATACACTTAGTTTTACCTTCTAATATAACATACACAAAGCACAAATGAATGAGAGCAACATTACTGTTCGGGTAGATAGCACCCCAGTTAAAATTTCCCCCACCAATACTCCCTCAAACCTCTATTACCCCGAATTGTGTGTGAGTAGCAAGAAGTAGCAAGGAGCCAGGTATCGTAGGCAATAAACAGAATTAAAATCCCACCTTCCCCCACGAAATGAGAGGCAAAATTGGATTAAAAACCCTTTGCAATTGATCAAAATAGCACTCGGAATTGTAGATTAAATATGGAATATCTGGATGTGCAGGAGCTGGAAAATTCAGAAGAGTGTCTTTTGTCTCTGTGAGCCTCTACCTTTATAAGGTGGGTGACATCACAGGATTTACTATGGGGGCAGACCTTTGGCTTGACATGCCTCTAACAACTGGATTGGTCTGGGGTTACTGTTACCGCCTTCCTGCCAGCTAGTTGGACTTCAGGGACATGCCATCAGTTTTATGGGGTGTGCTTACAAGGCCCATGGCCCTCCCACAGTTCTTTTTGCCAAAATCAGTTATGACATAAATTGCACATTTTTACAGTTACAGCACTTTTGAAAATCACATGGGCAGATTCCAGATTTTACACTGAACATGTCATTCCATTTCTGACATTTGTACGATCTCGTTTGGCCGTGCTAATAATCTTTCACTATTTCTAGTGGCAACCGCTTCACCTAAAATTCTACAATTTTAGATGTGTACCTATTATCACAAAGCATGTTTGCATTACATTTCAAAGTTATACCATGTATACTTTACCCACGATTTACATTGTTCTGCCATTTGCGTCCCCCCACATGCTAGGGAAAGCTGCAATGTCTTGTTTTAATGCTGCCAAAATTGTATTTAAACTGTTAAACTGTCGTATTACTGCATTTTCAGGTTGCAGACATAAGTCTTAAAGTTCATTTATTCAGAACAGGCTTTTGCCCCAAATGGGCCAGCATTGTCTTCCAAATAAGAGCATACTTCCCAACCCCCAGCTAAATGTCAGGCTTTAGCCAGCCTGAATCTAATGATGCTCTGGAGTGGCCTTTGAAGCTCCCCAGTTTGAGTTGAGGGGAGGTGCTGCTAAAAAGTCACACCTATGTGTACCAGAAATCCATTGTACCAGGCTAGAGCACTGCCACAGAATCTGACGAGGATACAAGATCCACCAACCTTGCCTATTGATATGCCCCGGTGGCTGGTCCACTTGAAGGGAGACAGGTCCCGTTCCCAGAAAGCAAAGTCCTTTGAAGCCAGGCCAGGAAAAAACCTGTTCTGTGCCTTCAGAAAATTCATTTTTTTTTCTTTCTGAACCAGAAAGCAAAACTGTTGGAATTAAATATCCTACATATGTTTCAAAACCAATCCCCCTCACCTTTCTATGCACGGACAGGGCCTTAATTCAACAATTTAATTTTAAGCAGACATTTCCTTGGTTGTAAAAAGCACAATTTTACACATGGTTAATTTTCCTTTGCTGTCACTTCACAATGCGGTTTTCTCTTACATCTAGATTCTAAAATGTTTTGTAGCTGTTGTCAATTTCTCATACACAGAAATCTGTTCAAGGCAAAGATCCACTGAAACTGATATAAGCACAGAGAGACAGGGCTTCTTGTGAAGAGTTTAGCTGTGATATATTGTTGCAAAAAGTCAAGCGTTTTTCCATGCAGCTTGGAGTGAAGTTCTTTGTTATTTCACAGATCTTGCCTGACACAGCCTGTCATTCAGTGAGAAATGCCCCCTTTTGTTGTAGCACAACCTGAATATGGATGGACATAGCTGGGTCTCACTGGAACAGATCTGTGTACTGTTGAAATGGTGGAAAAGAGCATCAGGGTGCAGTCATTTTAAATGCAAAATATTTCCTTTTTCAATGAGAAATTCCGAGCTAGCAGCATAGCAGCGTTGCTTTTCAATTCTTTTCTTTGGTGCATATAAGGAAAACAATGGCAGCCTTTCCCGGGTGTTTCATGTTCCATCTCGCCCCATATGTGCAAAGACAGCACAGCCACTTTTACGGTGACTGTAAAATACAGTTTTGGTGCAATGCAATGGTGCTCAACAGAGCCAGCACAGCCATTCTGCTGGTACTGCTGAAAAATGCAGTTTGGTGATGTAGGGGAGTTCTGCTGGGCGGATAAATGTACCCCACATGTCTGGATCCTCTCTGCTATCTGAACTACCTGGTACAGAGGAAGTAAAGGATGTCTTTAAGGGAGTTGTAGTGGGTGGTCGCCTTAAACTGGGTTTCATCACGAATAAGCCTACAGGAGGTAATTGTCCTCCTGCTCTGACCATGGGTAAATCCACTTTTTCTCAGGTGGACCAGCATCCCACTCTAACACCATATGTAAGGGTGTCAAAGGAGGAGTCCAACAAGGAGATGGCATGTTTTGGGTTATAGACTTTTATTTAAAACCACATAACCGAACTATCCCTGTCTGAATGTACGTCTGAATGATAGTCCGTCCTTGTCAAAAACCCTTTACACTTAAACCTAAGAAGTTCTAAATAAAATAAAGCTCTTCCACAAGGAGAATGCCTCCTTTGTCCTGGTATCCAGTAAGGTAAAAGTCCAGGAAAATGCCTCCCTTTGTCCTTGGTTTTCTTCTGTAGCAAATAGCTGTCTCTATAACTGGTGTAGCTCCTGCCAAGCTTTCTTCACTAGGCCCAAAGGCTTCCTTGATCCAGCCTCTGCTCTTAATGCCTTCTTGCTAAAGGATATTATTCCCTATGAACAGTTCCCTTGAGATTTGATAAGTGGTCTTTTGACTACCACTGTGAAAAGGAGATACTTCTCTGATGCGTTCTTTATATTCTTGATTTGAGTTTTGGTAATTGGCTTTAGGATTGCCACTGTGGTGAGGAAACACTTACTTACAGTAATATCACAGTCACCTTCATGTCTTCTGTGCTCTTCTTCATCCTAGTACTTTCTGTTTTGTCTGTATCGCATTTAGCACATTCATACATTGGTCTACGTTTAAGAAAGTGGTTTGGAATGGTGGAGGAATGTTGGGGTCTGATGTTCAACGACCTGTACCCCAGGTGGCCGTCCATCTCGCCAGAGGGGGAGTCCCTCCCCATGAGGTCCTCCCACATTAAAGCATCCCTAGGGGAACTATTGGGTAGCGGCCTCACCTCGCTAGTCTCGGGGGGGGGGGAGGGCTCCCACGTAGGGAGAAGTGACAACACCTAGTGAATTGTCGTACAGATCAAACAGCTCCACTGGCCCTTAGGAAAAAGCCACTGCTCTAATTAGGTTTGCAATTAAACTAAACTTTCAGTGGGAACTAACTCTTCACATTTTGGGAGCAGGTCTAAATTCAGAGACTGTGGAGGCACACCTACTTGATTGGGCCCATCTAATATCTTTACACATTTTAATAGACTGTTCTGTTTCAGCTTAAGTGTTATAAGCTTTTAACTCTTTTTCTGAAACCGTACATCTAAGGACTGCTGTGAAAATTACCAGTCTCCTGCCCCTCCTTTCATTCACTCCCTGACAAGCAAGTACTAAAACCCCATAACTTTTTCAATTGCCTAAAAATGTATGCATATGAATGCTGGTGCTAACAATGGAATGCTTTTCATTAGTAATTGCCTGGCATTTGTTAACTGTGCGTCCGCAGGCAATGTTTGTCTGTGTCTGTCCTGCCACAGCGCTGTAGGTCAGCCAGGTAAATTCAAATTAACCCAACATTTTGGGGTTGAGGGGATTAAGTCCAATATGCCCCATGGTGTTGCATCACTGAGTCTAACAGAGCTTTGAGCAGAATGCATTGGGCTAGACTGCACAAAAACAACCAGACTGTTTTATAGTGGAAAAAGGAACTTTAATGTGAGAGGCCACAGCTTACAAAACCATGCTAACCTGGCTCATCTGCCTTACAGACTACCAAACCATTAACAAATGTACCAAAACAATTAATTCATCAGCTCCCCATTGGCCCTCGCTCATGCCTCCCTTTCCCCAATAGCTCCCCTCACCATCCTTCCCACCTCCCTCCCCATCTTCTCCCTGAGCCAACGCCCGTCCTTCTTCCATACCTCTTCCCCATTCTTGTACCCACAGGTTAACCTGTCCATCCAAGCAACACTAACCCTCTCCTTCACTGCGCTAATAACCCTGTTCGCTTCCCCCAATCAGCCCTCAAAGGACCATGTCCCCGGTTCCCGCCCAACTCTTGCCTGCCCCACATCACTTTACATGTCTTTCAACTTACTCTTGGCCACACAGTCCGGTTTACCTGCCACACCAGCAATACACACATTCCTCAAACATTACCATGCCCTGTTACTGCCCCAGCCTGTCACAAAATTTCCATCAACTATCTAATTAATGCTCCATCCCTTGTCTCCTTTCACAACCCCAGGAAACCCCCAAAACTAAAAAAGTGGGGCTTTAAAAAACCCAGGTGGGTGCATGATGAACTTGCTACGGTCTTCACAACTGACCCTTGTTCCCGAACCTTCCCTGGCCCTGCCTATAATGCGGGGGCACTTGGGCCCCAGAAAACAGCTTGTGCCTCCTCGTGCAGTGCCCAAATTCCCCCCACCCGAGGGAGGAATATGATTTACATGCCCCCGGGACCCTCTTTTGGGCTAGACTGCACAGCATATTGTGGAAAAGGTTGCTTTAATTTGACAGGCCACAGCTTACAAAACCCCACGTGGTCCTTAACTTGCATGCCCAATAACCAAAAATCTGCCAGATGCACCAGCAATAACCTAAACGCAGATTTGGTCATAAATGCTTCGTGGCCACTCTCCTGTACCAGCTCTATCACCTGGTCCATACTTGCGTATGACACTTGTAAGGAAGGCATGGTGTCAAAGTAAGACAGACACAAGTGATCACAGTTCAAGGGTGTTTATTAAACTGTAAAATGGGTGAGATAAACACCTAATCTAAATCTAAATCTAAGATGGGAGCAAACTACGAGCATCAAATAATAATAATGCAGTCCTAGTAGAGACCAGTCAAATAAAAAAGGGCCTATACTAAAAAAATAAATATTGGCAATCCTTACCGCTATGCTACAAAATAGTGTAGGGTAATGTTCACTAGAAAAGAAAGAAGTTTTCACAAAATGATAAGTCAGGATATTTTTAGCACGGGACAAGGCAGGACTCTTGAGCACAAAACACTCCTGGGCTTCTCTGGCACCAGTTTAGAGTTCCTTTTCTCTATATCAGGGCCTTCTGTGCCAAAGTCTCTTCTCGTGCAAAGTCTCTTGCTTCAGAGGGCCTGATGTGCCAAAAACAACAAAACAAAAACTTCCTTCTGCTAATCTTGACGTCGGGAGATTACCCTTCACCCTTCAATCCCCTTCAGCCGGGCTGCGATTCTTCTTTGTCATCAGCCTCCCTCAGTCAGGCTCAGACCAACCACTCACTGTGGACATCCCTCAATCGGATTCATACTTGTTGCCACAGTGGTGTTCACTTAAGCTTCTTCACAATGTGGAATTCACTTCCCTTAGTTTTTCTCTTGAGGTCCCTCAGTCGGGTTCACTACCACCTTTCAATCACAATCTCCTCATTTGTAATATTCAAAAGTCTCAATGTCTTTTTAAAAAACCATCTAGTTTTTGTTAGGTCCCCTCATCCGGTCTCAGACCTTTCAAAGCACTTGCCAATTTTAAACAGAGACTTCCGAAAGGCATTCACGTCTCGCCCGGTCACTCTGTTAGCATATGGCAAGTGCAGACTTCACAAAATCACAGTTCGTACAGTGTTCCCCGCAGCCGGGCGCACACGCCTGTTCCACATTTCCCTCTGTCGGGTTCACAATTTCACAATCATCAAAACTTCTACAACGTGTCAAGGACTTTCGATTGTACAAGGGGTTTGGCTTGACCCGTCTATGACCACCTTGACACCTCACGTGGCCTTCCCTATGGCCTTCTGGTACTTGTAGTTTCAATACTTTTGTAATTCCACATTCTCTTTGTTCAGGTGAGGGGTACCAGCTAGAGACCTTAGAATGAGCACCCACGTGACACCAGACCACTCTCTCTGGTACCAAGTTTGTTCACAACACAAAAAGACCTCTGTCTTAATGTTGCCACTGCAACTTTGAGCCTGACACAGTCCGGTCCACTATCAGGTTCTTCCCACTCACCGGCTTTGCTGAACTCTGCATTTGTTTTGCCGCTGGAGTCAAGAACGGTACCACGATGGCAACCGCGTCTCCCCGCACTGGCTATCACTGTGGGAGGGTTCCATGTACCGCTGACATCCGTCACACCATTCGCCAGCTGTGATTCCCTGTCTTATGTTTCCTTTGTCGGAGGCTTTGCGGCTCGGATTTGAAAAGGGCAAGGGCAACAGATTTCTTGATGTCCTTTAAGGTCTTGCCGCCTTCATCCTGCGTGTGAACTGTCAGACTAGATGCATCCTCGTACGTTCAGCCTTGCTCAGAGTGTGCTCTTGTGCTCCGCCTTTTATCCCTATGGGGAAGGGAAAGGGCAGTCAGGTGTGTGTAGTTGTCGGCAATTGCCTGACTCTGCCTGACCCTTGTGTTGGGATATGTCAGGTAAATGGCTCTGGTATTAGTCCGTTGTCGCTAACGGTGTGAGAAAGAGTTTGTGTTTAAAAAGGCAATGGGGTAGAGTTTCTAAATATCATACTGGGCAGGATGGGGAAAAGGTAACATAAGGAAAGGGATACCGCGTCTCACCCTTCGGTGTCCCACTTCCGCTCCCCAAAAATCCCTCATCTAGGTGATCCTCCCACACTGGTCCACCCCCAGGAACTGGATCCAATAGTGATGGCTGTGTCCTGGCCACCTGGATGTCAGATCCCAGGGGACTAGTGAGTGACACACCTTCAGGTTTCTCACACACCGCACAATGTTCTTCTGCAACAAAGTCATTCACTGACATCCCCTCCGGTCATGACAAATGATGAATCAGAGTAAACTCCCCTTCCATATTTTAAGGCACAACTCCCAATGGTGACACTACTAAATGCCCTTCCAACTCTTTAAATGGGCCCACCACTCTCCTTTTGACAATTGCTTTTGCCAGTTTCCTTTCCACTATCTCTGGTTTTTCCTTAGCCGACCTTAAATTCTCTGGCCATCTTCGCACCCTAGGCCCTTGATACCGCAACCTAAAACCCTCCCTAAAACCATCCCCCAGAATCTTTGCACCTGCGCTATCTGGACAGAAGTTCAGTCATTCTTCCAGCTGCTCAATTGTAACTGGCGTAAGAGCTTTTTCCCACAACACCTCTACCCGTACACCTTCCCCTACCCCTAGCCACATTTCCTGCCATGAAACATTGAGTCACTGGGTGGCATCCCGCATACTTTCTGCACTTGTGTCAAAATTTACAAATTTCCCTGAAACATGTCTACTTATTGAAGGCCCGGCATGCTGTTGATTGCTGTTCCCTGACTGCTGACCCCACCCCGTCCGGGGCGGGGCGACCAAGGAAGGGCCAGTATGGAGCGGGCAGGCCGATCACTGTATGTAATGTTGGCACTGGGAGCACTGGAGCCATCCATTGCAGCCAAGGATCCATGTCACCCGCCACCCCAACCGCACTCTGATCCTCTCCCATCATTGCCCTAAATTCCTCATTGTATCTCACCCATGCAAAACTCACAAAAGTCTTTCGAATGACGTCCATGTACTTAAAAAGCGCTATACTCCTCTATGTATGCTTCTCACAATATACTCTGGCATTTATACTAAATACTGATGTCCAATTCTTAATCATCACTGGTATCCTGGGTCTAGATGCCAGTTCCTTTTGCTCCTCCTTAGACCCTTCTTTCGCCCTCACCTCTCTATGAAGCAGCTTAAAAACGTCAACAAACTCCCCCCCCCTCATATTTTCTCGTTTGTTGCTGCCATTAGATGCACCCCTAATGGCTTAGTTATGCCCAGGTATGGAAATTTCTTTGCATTCTCCACGCTCTTTTCTTCTCCGTCCTTCACCTGCTTCACCTTATCTTGGGCTCCCAGGTTCCGTTTGTACCTCCACTGTGTTTTGTCCAATACCCATGGCATGTACGAGTGTGCATGCCCCTCCCCACATTCATTATCCCCCCTTCTCTGCTCCTTCCCGCACCTTTCCGGTGACTCCCACTGCACCCCAACCTTACCAGGCTGCTGACCATTCTCTCCCATACTCACCTCTTAGCGGCTGTGCCGCCCCACCCATCTGCGGAATCCTGGTTACACCACCTCCTTTCCTCCGATAGGAATCCTGCTGCAGAAATAAACACATCAGCAGACCTACTCTGCTTGTTAGCTTGCCTCCTAGGCCTAACTTCCCTTCTTGCCTCCCTTTCCTTTGCTGTGCTCCTGTCCACCCTCCCCACCTCTTCCTGCTGCACTACTTCACCCTCTTCACTACTTTCTCCTTGAGCTCCTTCTTCCCACACCGTCCACTCCTCTTCCCACAAATCCTTCTCCCTTGCTGTATACCAGTCCTGTTCTCCTAAACCACTTGGTCCTAGTTAGTCCTCTGCTTCCCAGCATGGGGCGTCCACCCTGATGCTACTGCATCCTCTGCCAGGCAGAGCCATCAGTCTGCTCCACTGGCTGTGCATACGGATAAGGGCATCCCACCCTTTACTCCTCCTTCCACTGCCATTGGGGCCGCACTGAGCCATTCTCGCTATCCATTGTCGGTTTTTGGGGCAACCGCCCTTGCTCCCACTGCTCTGTGGATCGCTGATGGGGATGGTGTCCCACCTCTTCCCCCTGCGCTCATGTGCAAGTACTTCCTCCCCTGCCCTTTCTTTACCTCTGAAAGCTGCTGAGGTCTCCCCCCACTGCCTCCTTCTTGACCTCTATCTCAACCACCCTCCCCAATTCCTCGCCCCTTCCCATGTCAACCATGGTCTCCTGACTAACAGCTGAATGCAACGTATTACTTTGACCCCTAGTCATATTGCTTACCTGCCCCAGAGGTAGTCCTCTCCCCCTGGATGCCCTCTGTGGAATGTCCCCTCTGCTTCTTCTAACCCCCCTCATAAACTCATTGTGCCTTCCTGATTCCCTGTCTGCCTACGGGTTACACGCAAACACTGCCATGAGGGCCTCGTCCTTGGCTGCCCACATAGGGGTCTCCCTTCCCTTAACTCCCCTCCCCATTTCTTCATAATGTCTAACACTGCCTCTGACAATTGAACCTTGCTCACCCTGCTAATCAAGCTCAGGGCACTCCTGTGCATCCACCCGCTCCCTCTACATGTTGGCCTCAACTTACTATAAAAGAACACCAACCACACTGGCCGGAAACCAATAACAAGTCAGAAACTATCTGCCACTTTGAACTAATTTACTTATTATCAAAACAATTATATATTTTAGATAATACTGCAATTTATCTTACTAATTTCATAATTTATTTATTTATTTTAAAGCTCCTAAAATAATAGACTGGGAATGAAAAACTTCCCCACAAAAAGCATCAGCCCACAAAACATACAGGGAGGCCTTGCCGAACTGGAAAAGGGACCTGCTGCCCCCTGTTGGTGAAAAAGCACAATGGACCCTTATTTATTTATTTTGACATTTATATACCAAGGAGGAAGTGACATGCCAAGGAGGAAGTGAAACGCCCAACGACCTCCACCTCACTGCTTGCCTATAGTGAAGCCAATAACCAGGAAAGTGCATGGCAAAGAGAATCAGGCAACAAAGCTTGCTGCACACCGCCCTTAAATGAAGGGCAGGCACTCCAAGGAGCTGACACTGGAACCCACAGAAACATAAAATAACCAGTAGAACGGGGCCCCAACACTGAGGAGAAAAAAGGTAGGTAAGACACCTCCACCCCCACACACCGTGTCACACCATGTGCCCTCACTGCTCTCAGGCTCATATACAATTTAGTTAATTCTACTCACATTTTATTGTGTATTTATATTTATTTTCACCTGCCCATACTTATCCAGGCCTGTCAACGAGGGAGATCCACACCAGCACGCCCCCTAGAACATCTTGCCAAGCCCCCAGGGAGAGTCAAAGTATTCTTACCAACTATCATGCACTCTACAACCCCCACCAGGCCAAACTAAACTCCCAGAAGGGCCGGAGAAAGGATCAGCAACAGCTTGCAAAGGTCTTAACCAACGCTTGTTCCTAACGACGAGAAACATTTATCTTGCTCAGTTTTGATCCATCCATGGGGGTTGTTGGATATCGAGGCTATGCCTTGTTACTCCAATTTCTCTGGTTGAGAGTGTAGTTGCGGTTTGAAATGCTTCTTGATCTGTGTTCTTGTTACAATGGAGATGGTTTCACAGGGTCGACGTTGTGATGGACCGGGGGTAGCGGTCAAAAGGATTTGCAGAAGTCATAGCAAGTTTCTTGATCAGAGAGTTTGTGTTCTGATCCAGTCAGTCCTTGGCAGAAATTCCTGGTTAGCTTTGCTAGATGTTCATCCAACATCTTGATTTCCAGATCCCTTATCAGGTCGGATGTTCTTGTAAAATGTGGGGCTCCAGCTGCTATTGTCAAGGCTTTGTTCTGCACCTTTTGAAGAGCCCTCTGGTGGGTTTCTTCACAGGTGCCCCATGCCATAGAGGCATAAATCAGGGTGGGTCTAATAATCATCTTGTAGATGTTGACTTTACACTGGATAGGCATGGACCTTGACTTCAAAAGTGGAAGCTTTCTGTTGGGTGTTTTCAGTGTGGCTCCTCCAGGTGAGCTTGCTGTCCAGGGTCACTCTCAGGTAACTGCTGCTGTTCTCCCACTTGATGTTCTCTCCATTGAGGCTAAAACCTAGGTGCTCCCTGGTGATCTTTTTCATCAACAGCGTAGCAGTCGTCTTGCTGGTGTTCAGTGCAATCAGCCAGTCACTGTACAATGTTGACATTTTGTCCAAGGATTTTCGTAGATTCTTCACCACTTACTTTTCCTTGAAAGACTGTGAGATGAGTGCAGCATCATCTGCATACAATTCCAAGTTTTTTTGTGAAGATCCGTAGGGATATAGTTGGTGAAGATGTTAAACAGGAATGGTCCAAAGATTGATACCTGTGTCACGCCTGCTCGGATAGGGTATGTTGTTGAAAGTTCTGCCCCTATGGTCATGTGGAAGGATCGAGCGTCCAAGTAACTTGCAATCAGGTTCACCAAATAGTTTGGGAATTCAAGGTAAATCATCCCGTGCAGAAGACCTTTTTGCCATATTCAGTAAAAGGCTTTGGCCACATCCAAGAAGACAATCCCGGTACAGTTGTGGATGTTGAATCCATGGGTAATTTTGTCCACCACTCTCAGTAGCTGATGGTTCGTCACAAGCTCTTTACAAAATCCAAATTGTTTGTTGAGGAGAAGATTCCTTTCAGCGGCAAAGTTTCTCAGGCAGGTGGGAAGGGTCCTTTCCAAGAGCTTAGACAGTCCCGAGAGCAGGCTGATAGGGCTTGTTCCCAAACCTTCCCCGGCCTTTCTTATGGTACAGGGGAACTCAGGCCCCAGGAAATGACCCACTGCCTCCTCGTGCAGCACCCAAATATCCCTGGGGTAATGCGATCCGCATGACCACAGGGCCCCCTTCGGTTAAACATGATGGAGCAGCTGAGTTATAGCAGAGTCCCTATCTTGTATCTTCATTATCTCTCTCTGGCTTTGAGCAAAGCTTGCACCTGCCAGACTTAAAGTTGTTTCTGTGTCATATTAACAGAGCCATCCGTTCTCAGTTATACTATATTATGCCATGTTACGTATTTATATTTTCTATACTTATTTTTATGTGTCTCACTCCCATGTCCCCTCCCTGTTGCACTGTGGGTGCTTTGAAACAGAATGTACATGCTGTATAAGCGCCTAACAAGCAAACAATAAATAAATAAATGTTATATTATGGTGTTTTATGTTATTGTTCAGTTGTTAAATTGCATTACGATATGATGCGTTTGCAGCAAGTTTGGGTATATCCTTCCTAGATTAAGTTTCAAAGGGCTGGATAGATTCGCACTGAAGATCACAGAAAGTGTCTGTGTAAAGCGGGAGCTCGGGGAGGTAGGAACAAGGCTTTATGGGCATATACAACTGAAGTACTTGTACACTTTTATTGAATGTAATCAGACCTGAGAAAGTCAAGAAATCGGAAAGCTTTAAC
This sequence comes from Ambystoma mexicanum, assembly GCF_040938575.1. Classification (NCBI taxonomy): domain Eukaryota; kingdom Metazoa; phylum Chordata; class Amphibia; order Caudata; family Ambystomatidae; genus Ambystoma; species Ambystoma mexicanum. The sequence goes on along the minus strand of NC_090934.1, from coordinate 427,664,596 downwards.
AACCATACATATAAAGCACATTCCAGGGTCAGAATGCCAAACCAGGAAACATTACATATATCAATCTTTGATTGGAGCTGTAAGGAAGGTAATGTATCACAAGTATGCCACTGACACAAGAGCTAAACATTCCAAAACCTTTATTAAATTCTTGGGCTTTGGAAAAACTCCTACTTTGCCCTATAGTTACGATGGGAGTAGTGTCTACCATCAAATAATAAAGAAGACAGTCCTAGTCAGTCTATGTCCAATCAAAATGGCATATACTAAAAAAAAACAAATGCCTGCCCTATCTCTTATACAAAAATTGTGTACAGAGAAACGTGTATGCAAAGGAAAGTCAGCCTTATAACATATAGGATCAAAGTGGCTGAGTCAGCTCTCCTCCCCAAGTTGGACAGCACAGCACAGTAAGAGTAAGGCAGCCCTCATAGACAGGATGACGCACTCTGGCTCAGGTTATCAAAAAAAAGGCAGTGCAAAACGTGGGTCAAGGCCCTGTTGGCTTTCCACGTTAAAGTCACTTATTTTCAATTCACCAAAGTTTTTTCAGTTCAGCAAAGGTTCACGTAGGTCTCCCTCAGTCGAGCTCTGACCTCTCAACAAAAAGTAGCTGATACAACATAGATCTCCCTCATGCGGGCTCCGACCTCACAATCACAGCACTTGCAGGGGTTCCCTTCCCCAAGCTTCATTCACATTCATCAGGGGTTCCCTTCCCATAACTTATTTCATATTCCAGGTCTCCCTCAGTCAAGCTCAGACCTATCAAAGATGTCGAAAGGCTTTCGAGTGTGTGAAGTTTTCTATAGACCTCTGCAGGACCACTTCGACTTTCACTTCAGCTCTCCCTTATATTATTTGCCCCAGTGTCTCTTGGTCTTGGTAGTTCCATAACACAATCAGAAAAGTTCAAAGAAATCTTTCTCTTAAAGCAATCACCTTTTACCTTCCCCTTTCGTCAGCATTAATTTTGACCATTGCGCATTTCATAGTCCATTCACTTTGTCGCTTTATAACAAAACATCAAACATTTCGCAGAGACTTTCGAGTGGGCTATTTCCTTTTGCCAGACCCCTCTGCTACTCTGTAACACTAGCTTCACAGTTATCGGTAGATTTAAAGTTCACTACTTGTTTTCTTTCTTTCGCGTCTCATCAGCACGTGCACAGCCTTTAATTGTGAGATACACTGTTGTGGCCTCAATCTTTCCTTGACACAAACTGGCCTTTAATGTCTTTCGCTGACTCACCGGTTCTGTGCATTTCTTTCTTTTCTCTATGGCTTTGATTCATGAGTCAAGATTGATACCACAGACTTGGCCTTGCCTCCCAAACTCTGCCGTTCACCCGGAAGGGTTGCTTGTATCCTTGAAACACAATGCAGGTTTCTTCTTGTCTGGGATTTAGCTTTCTCCACATATCCTTCCCGGTTTCCTGGAGGCAACGACCTCCTGCAGGGCTCTTCAGGTTTTCCCTACCCCTTGCTCTGGTCCCTCGATCGGTCATCCTGCTCCAGTGGGTTTGCCTTTGCCCTGGAAGATCTGCTCCTTCTTGTGTCTCACCTTGCTCAGAGTGTGTCTCAATGTTCTGCCTTTTATCTTTGTGTGCGGAGCTAATGGGTATCAGATGTATATGATTAAGGTCAAGTGCCTGACTTTGCCTTACCTTAATAACGGGACATGTCCAATGGGATATGCAATTGTTAGCCTCTTTACTCTCAGTCCTCCTCTTCCTCAGCCGAGTGTTTGTGTAGAAAGGTGGGGTAGTTGGAACGTTGGACAATCCAATAAAATAGGATGAGTTATGGGCATGGGAAAGGGGGGGATACTGCGTCTCACCATCGGTTGCCTCACCCCACTCCCCAAAGATCCCTCACCCAGGTGATCCTTCTGCACTGGTCCACCCCCAGGGTCTGGATCCAAAGGCAATGGTTGTGCCTGGCCACCTGAGAGAGAGAGAGAGATCCCTAGGGACTAGCAAATGTGACACCCTTTGGTTTCTCACAGAGCACACAGGAGAAGCAGTGGGTCAATGGGCTTGGCTTGCATCACCAAAAGTGAATATTAGGGCTGAGAGTAAAACTTGACCCTCGAAATGATGGTATTTTAAGTATGTTGGCAATTGAACTCTTCATTTAGAATAATATATGTATGGATCTACCCCATGAGGTTGGAAGGTTAACATTTCCCTTTTCGAGGGGTTGCTGATTTAACTCTCTTCAGTCCAAAAATACATTCTCTTTAAGATGTCAATTTGGACACATTTTCCAACATGTAATGATTTCAAACATGTTTATTAGAGCAATTCACCACTGGATTGTATTCCCATGTGGCTCAGCCTGTAGGTCACTTTAGGTTTGTCTGAAGATGGCGGCTACGGGTAATAGTAGGGATGTGCATGTGCAACTCTGCACAGTAACTCTCAAGGTATCGACCGGAATGTACAGGAATGCACAGACTGGTGAGGAAGACAAATTGCCGGGATATGAGAGGGCGCTGCTGAGCAGTGGGATTCAACAGATATTGATCTTTGAGAGCCTTGGAAAGATGTGTACTTTTAGAATATTTTCTTTTAATTTTTAAAATGGTGAGATCGACATTTTCGAAAGTTGATGATTTGTTTGTGCAAGGACAACTTGTCACTGTAGACATTATTTACGGCTATTAATCGATCTGAAGTCTTGTCATTGATCTCAGAAGCAGAAGAGGTGAGTAGGGGAGCAGCTGCAGAGGAAGGATGGTAAGCGTGGAATGAACAGCTAAATATACCACCTCTCCTAAATGCTGTACCCCTGCTGCATCATTACCCCACCCAGGGGTGTAAACCGGTTCCTAAAGCCCAGGGGTCTGCAACCAGTGCTCTCCAGATGTTTTGGACTAAGGATCCCATGATCCCTCACCATTGGCTGTGCTGGCTACAGTTAATGGGGTGTGTAGTCCATAACATCTGGACAGCCATTGGTTGCAGTCCTCTGATATAGGCACCAAGTCTGCTTTTACCTAGCCCCATTCCAGATCTCATAGCAAGCTCATTTGTCCTGATCACTGGTGGGACACCACCCACACCCGGGACCCACTGCACTTACCCGCACCTTAGGTCCACCCAGTAGGATTGCCAAGACTCGATCTACACCGGAGACCTTGCAAACGCGCAGCTAAGCACCTAATTTATATGTACATTTCTATTTCCATGCAGTATTTTATAACCTGCCTGTAAGCAGTGCCAATTTAGGCTGTAAAGGTAGCGGTCACACAAAAAGAAAGTATTTTGTCAAGAATCCAATAAATTAGGGACAGCCGGAATTGGTGCTCTCGAACTCCTGCTTACATAGCCGACATCTTTCCCACAACATATAAGGCAAAAGAGCTAGCACGTGATCATTCAAATAAAATCTTTGCTTCATGGCGTGCTCTTGGCTTGTTTTCTATTGGCACCTACCTTCGTATGAGTTTTTCTCTATTCTAGGGCTAGCGGGAGTGGCCTCACACACCGGATGACGCAATAGGATGCGTAATCACGTTACCTTTGACCCCGATGACATCACAGGAATTCATGTCATATGACCGTTGCCATTTCTGATGTTCCAGCAAGTGACATCACAACTAGTACTAAAGCAAACTGAAGGCTATTTTAGTTTTTAAATATATAAGAACATGAGTTGTGATGTTGCTTTGAAATGCAATTAGTGCAGTTATGTTATGCCAGGGGCACGAAAAGGAAAACCATGAAAGGCCAGTAGATGTTTGTTTGTTTTTTTATTTATTTGGTAATGCGCACCAAACCCTTGGGTAGCCGGGCACAGTAATACAATGTGCAACAAGAAGTCTTAAGCTTGTTTACAGTGCTTAGCACAGGTATATACAACAGATATGCAGGCATGTTATGTTATGTGTTGTTATGTTTATTATTTATAATGCGCGAGAGTACCCAAGGGTATCAGGGTGCAGCATTTACAAGAATTTTCAAAGCTTAGTTGCAGTCATAAAATATACATACAGACAATGAGGTAAACCAATGTTACATACAAAGCAGCAGTGAGTCAGATAGGAATTATATACATGTAAACAGGTAGGCACACGTGGTTACAGTGTGTGCGGGTAGCGCAGCATTTAGTAATCCTAGTGGGCCTCCGATTGCAGCCATGAGACTACCTTGGAACGGAAGTTCTGGTAGGGCAAGTCCATTCTGAGGTTTGGAGGCAAGGAGTTCCACAGTTTGGCTGCTTTCACCAGGAAGCTGTTTCCTCCTATGGTGGCGCGTTTGTAGTTGGGGACGGATAGGCAGTCTTTATATGCTGTTCTAACGGGTCTTAGAGAGGACTGTCTGTGGAATCTATTGATCAGGTATGTTGGGGCAGCATTGTTAAGAGATTTGTGGGTGAGTAATGCCGTTTTTTAGTGGAGAGCCAGTTGTTCTGTTGGTTGATTCCTGTGATATGTTCTCTTCTAGAGATGCCCAAGGCTGCTCTGAGAGCGTTGTTCTGGAGGGTTTGTATCTTGCTGATTGTGGCCTTGGACGATCCCAGGTAGAGGGTGTTGCAGTAGTCGAGGTGGGACAGGATGAGGGCTCTAGCGAGTGTAAGGCAACTAGTGTCTGACAGAAATGGTTTGGCTGCTCGGATTAATTTGCATGTGTATGCCGTGGAGGATGCTAGGGAGCTCACTTGTCTTTTGAAGGAAAAGTTGGAATCCAAGTAGAATCCCAATGTTTTGACCTCCTGTCCGACTGTGATGTTGTTCCCGTTAATCATAAAAGAATTGTAGGCCGGGCTCAGTTTCCTTAGGTTGGACTGTGAAAATTGAAACATAATATGAGGCCGGGAAACCCAAAGGAAACACACCAAACACTAGTTACAAAGGAACATACAAAGTACTTTATTTTAAGGTCAAGCAATGGCAAAGTCAATGACAGGTCAGATAGCTATCGGCCCTCAGTACAACACAACAAACTTCAACGGGGTTTGATGTATTCAGTGAGAGACTGTACATTGGGACATTCAGGCTTTTATACATTTCTCCAGCCTGTTGTCCAACCCCTTCGCGGGTTAACCATTCCATGAATGTATTACTGGTCTAGGGTCTCTGCCAGGTCAATCTTCTAATACATACATCAGTATGCGCATAGATCAGTTCCGTTGATACAGGTAATCCATTTACATGCAGGTCAACAGAAGCACAAGGTCTCGGTTCACGACCCTAACAAGTGGCTTGCAGGCAAGTTATACATTAGCTGTATGGAGGTCATGTCGACCAGATTCTGTTCGAAATGGCATCGTCCACCATTTTGATGTACAGGGTGACTTTTACACAACAAGAGAACCTAAAATGGCGGTTTGATTCAAGATGGCGACTTACATCAATTTCTAAGGTCAAGACCTTGCCATAGAGAGTTATTCGCGTACAGTTTTATGCAACTTGGCGTAGGCCAATATACATACAATCGTTTACAATAGGAGGCATGATTTAATATCCAGTTTGACCGGACATGGTACCTAGGATGATGAGCTCTGTTTTATCATCATTCAGGCATAGTCCATGAGTGGCCATCCATGCCTGGATGATGATGTATACCCTATTTAGCAAGGCCAAATCCTTTCCATAATCTCCAGAAAGCGGAAGGAGGATCTGAATATCATCTGCATAGTTAGTGTAGGTGATACCGAGATGATCCAAATCATCAAAAAGGGGCTTGGTAAATATGTTATACAATGTGGGGGAGACACAGGAGCCCTTTGGTACCCCACAGGTGATCGGTACAGGGTCTGCTGCAGCAGTGGGAGAGAAGACCCTCATGGTTCTGCCATTAAGGAATGATGTGATCCAGGTGATGGCATCAGTAGAGAAGTGCGCTGAAGAGTGGAGGTGTGTACATAGGACAGAGTGATCGACCAAATCGAAAGCTGCAGATAAATCGAGGAGGAGGAGTAGGGCAGCTTGTCCATTGTCTCTGAGCGTGTCAATCTGGGCTTTTCAGTCCCGTGTTGAGGACGCAATCCTGATTGTCTGGATCCTATGCAGACGTACAAAGCAGAGCTAGTGTGTCAGGGGACACTAACATGTTTAACTGTAAGGACATATATACAAATCATATTTATAAAATTTACATCATAAAATTATGTAATTCTGCAACATGTACAACCGTTTAGGTGCTCATGCATGCAAGGTTACCTAGAGTGCGTATTTAGATCTCCAAAGCAGATTGAGTGGGAGGCCGGAAGTAGTGGGAGAGATGGGGATCTGGTTATGTGTCGTTGGCGCGTAGCATTTGAGTACCTTGTGTCTAAATTTAGGGTAGGGTTGTTCACGTCTAAGGTCAAGTGGCAACTTATTCCAGCATGCGCAGCTTTGACAGGAAAGCTAGTTCCTCCCGCAGTCGATCGTTTGAACCTAGGTGTCTCTAGCATAAATGTGTTGGCAGATCTAGTAGGGCGAGTGGCTATTCTTCTAGTAATTTTGTCCATGAGGTGGGGGGGGCTAGGGCTATTTTGAGGAGGATTCTATCCGTTATCTTCAGCCAGTTGACCACTTTTCTGAATTTAGTAATATGCTCTCTATAAGGGATGTCCAATGCTGCTCTTAAGGCATTGTTCTGCAGTCTTTGAATTTTATCTGTGATATATTTATTGGCTCCTGAGTACAGGGCATCACAGTAATCTAGTCTTGACATAATCAAAGCATTGGCTAGTGTGATGCAGCTGGCCATAGAGAGATACGGTCTAGCTGCTCGGATAAGTTTGCAGGTGTATGTTGTGGAGGAGGCAAGGGAGTTGCCTTGCATTTTAAGTGTGAGGAAGGTATCAAAGTAGAATCCAAGAGTTTTAACCACTGACATCACCTTGATTGATTGTTATCAATGTTGAAGAATGCGTAGTTGGGGCTTAGTTTTTGGATATTTGCTTCAGAGCCTAAACTAAAATTAGTAACTCTGTTTTATCGTCATTCAGGCAGAGGCCATGAGATGCCATCCATGACTGAATGAGGGTGTAGATCTTGTTCACCAAGGCTAAGTCTACCACGAAGTCACCCGAAAGGGGTATGAGGATCTGGATGTCATCTGCATAATTTGTGTAGGTGACACCCAGACTGTCCAACTTGTCAAAGGCTTGGTGAAGATATTGTACATGGTTGGGGAGAGACAAGATCCCTGTGGGACACCGCAGGTTATTTGGATGGGGTCAGCAGAGGCAGAAGTGGAAAAGACTTGCATAGTGCGGTTGGCTTAGAATGATTGGACCCAGGCTATGGCATCTCCGGTGAAGTTGGCGGCAGATTTGAGGTGATTGCATAATACTGCATGGTCCACCAAGTTGAAGGCTGCCAACAAGTCTAGTAAGAGAAGCAGAACTGTTTTCCTATTATCCTTTAGTTCCTCAATTTGTGTCTTAAGGTCTAGCAGAGCTGTTTCCGTGCCATGGAGGGGGCGGAAGCCAAAATGCCGTGAACCAAGTAGGTAATTTGCTTCCAGGTAGTCCTGAATTTGTATGTAGGCAGCTTTATCTAGGATTTTAAGTAAAAATGGCACAGTCGTGATTGGTCTATAGTTGGTGGGGATAGTGGGGTCCAAGGTTTGTTTTTTGAGTAAAGGAAGAACCCAGGAGTCTTTGAGGATGGCAGGTACTGTATTAGATTTGAAGGAAGAGTTTGAGTTTAGAGATAAAGGGAGCCAGGTCCCTGGCTGCATCCTATATGATTTGTGCTGGGCAAATGTTGCCCTTACAATTTGATGGTTTAAGGGAAAGTATTATTTTCTCTGTGTCAATGATAGAGATAGTTTTGAATCTAAAGGGTGTGGTTGTTCTAGTCTCCGGAAGTTGAGGTACTTGTTGATCAGGCGAAGATAATGTGTTTTTTTCTTTGCAATTTTGCATTGGAGAGAGGATATTTTGTTAGATAAGGCATTTTGTATGTTGGTACACCTTTCTTTGTTTTTAGGGGCATTGTCTATCGGTTGAATTGGGGATTACAATTCACGAAGGATAGAGAATAACTCTTTAGTGTTAGTTAGCTTTCGCAATTCTGTCATTGAAGGAGTTCTTCTTGGATATAGTTATTTCTTTTTTGTAAAGTTTGGCAAATTCAGTTAGGTAGTTTTTGTTCTTTTCAGTGTGGGAGTGCCACCAAATAGATTAGAGTTTTCTTTTTTGTAGTCTTAGAGATTTCAGATGGGGGGGGTAAACCAGGCATTTAATTGGATTTCCTGTTTAGCTTTGCGCAGTTTGGCAGAAGCAATTACATTCAGTGCATTGGTCATTGCATCATTAAAGGTATTTACCAATGTATCCGGGTTATTACTTTCTGAACCAGAGATAGCAGGGAGGAGAATAGGGATAAGTTTTTAAGCCGTAATATCCTTCTTGCTTCTGGTCATGAGGGGGGGTACCATATTGTTAGTCTTAGGACTGATAAGATCTAATGTGGCGGAGAAGATTATTAGATAATGATCTGTCCATGTTTGTGTTACAATGTCGGTAATGTTAATATTGCAGTTCAGTTCAGATACCCAGTCAAGGGTTCTTCCTTGAGTGTGGGTAGGGAAGAGGACTTTCTGATTAAGACCGTGGTCCTTTAACAAAGCTGCGACTGACTGTGCATGTTTGTTGTCGATATCATTGAAGCCGAGATTAAAGTCTCCCATCAGTAGAGTTTGGGAGTGGTCCTTGGTATTGTTGGCTATAATGCTAGTTAGGTCGTCTTCAAATGTGCCTAATGGCCGATCTCTCTTCTTATGCCAGAACAGTATTGTATGGCCAGCTACTGTCATCTTATCCAGGTTAAAGCCTCACATGCCAGCAATAGTGATCATGCACTAAATACTGCCTTGCATGTAATGTTAATGTTATATGATAGTTGTAGCCTCATGTACCTAAATAATGCCATCTTGTGTCCGGTTAAGCCTCATACGCCATTTATAGTCATCATGTGCAAGGTACAGCATCACCAGATCAAGTGCTGTGGTTATATGTCAAGTGCCACTTCAATCACCACACTGTTGCCATCTTGTGCAGGTGCAACCTGCTATTCTAAATAATAGCGATCATATGTAAGGTAGAGCGTTACATGTCAGGTGCTTCCATCATGTGCTGCCTTACTGTTACAGGCACCAACTAATGCCTTTGGGGCAGCCATGTACCAAGCATTGGCACATTTATTAAAAAGGCCTTTTGGTAAAGAATCTCACAGGGCCTGAAACTAGCAGGTCAGTGAGGTGGGGCAAGCGAGTGGAGGGTTGGGGTGAACACTTTTGAGCTTAAAATGGGTGCATTGTACGACTAAAACTGAACTGAATTGCTTTTAGGTGATCTCACCGTGGGCACTTAAGAGAATGTAGGTGCTGTGAGATAGTGGTTTGCTCAGGATCACACTGTCATTATTTAGCATCTTTAAAGTGTATTAGTACCCGGCACAGGTTATTTTCATGAAAACAAATGCACCGATTGGTGCATTTGTGAGCCTTACCTCACGGTAAGCCCGCACATGTCCCTGGACGTCCTTCGCGCCGGTCTTTGTGCTTTTTTCTTTTCTTTCTGGCCACCATGGAAAGAGAGAAGGGGCCACACGTAGTCCCGTCTCCTTGTTACATGGTGGCCATTTTTTCTGTTTACTTTTTTTTCCATTAACTTGAATGGCTGCCATGAAAGGGCAAAGCTGCTCTTAAGCAGAGAGCAGATGGAATATAGAAAAAAAGAATGTCCTAGATTAACAAAACATCCAAAAGGCTAGTAGGGCTGGGGGAAAGTCTGCAATATGCTTCAGTGAAAATGATGAAGGTGAGCACAGTGTCCCTGCTCTAGCCTGTCCCTCCTTGGCACTGCTGTCTTTGTAGAGTAAGCCAGTCCTGGTATTGTAGTGGAGGGCACAGACGTTGCCTTCCTCTCCGCCGACAGGCAACGTCTGGAAAATGATGGTAGTACCTGGGGGAAATGGTTACAATACCTGGCAAGTGGTGTGTGTAGCTGGGCTTTTGATGTCAAAGAATGTCATGTGGCACAATACAACTCTAATACCGGCAGTACCACATGATGGCAATACCTTTCAAATGATGTGTGCAACTGAGCACTAGTGGCGGAGTCAGGGGGGCTAGGGATGAGACCGCTCCCCTGTCCCTCCTCCTGGTGCCTGTTGCACCCCCCCCCAGCCTCCCGTAAGGCTGTCGCTCTGAATTTGTGCAAGCCCTAATATACACACAAAAAACCCCACCCTGTCAGTGGTACGCTGTGCCACACAGGATGGCCTGCCACTCACAGGGTGTGTCTCGTCATATATTGAATATCAGCGCTCGCTGGCTATTGAGCACCTCCCAGCACTGATATTAAAAAAGAAAATCTGCCACTCATAGGGGTGCCACGGCAACCACGTCAGTGTTGTGGCTCGCATTGTGGTGGCCCACCTTGGGGAATTCAAATCCTTCCAAGGTGCGCCATCGCCGCACGCACCTACACCAGCATGCTGCTTGTCATGTCCCTGCCTGCCCTGGCCAGAAATAAAACATAAGGTAATTGTTGTGTGTATTTGAAAAATATGTATTTGAAATATATGTATTTGAACATGCACATGCATACATGTCCGTTTGTAATGCATTGGGTGTGTGTGTGTCTGTGCAGGACTAGTTCAGTGAATAGTTGTGCGTGTATGTATGCAATGCATGTGTGTATTGGTATGGCTGTGTATCTGGGCGTGTGTGTGCATGTGTTTGTAGCATCCTTACAAGAGATTTACAGTGACCAACCCTACAGGCTGAAGCGCTTCTTGTATGTTATTTAAAGTGACCGTACCTGGCATAGATAGACGGCAGCAGCAGCCTCAATCATGAGACTTACACTGACCGTTACTGGCATAGATAGGCTTATGAAAATGATATAAAGTGCTCCTATGTAGTGCACTGTTGGTGACATGGCATTTGCTTGATTTTTTTCATGTTGCTCTAGGGAACCAACTGTAAATTGTATCGCTTTTTACCTCATTTTCTGCAAAATTGTGCTGCAAAATGCATCCTTTCAACACATTTAAAAAAAAAAATGGTTGTAGGGGGAGAGCCCTCATGAACCCTATTTTTGAGGGGTCCCTCGCTATTCTCAGTCGCTTGCGCTATTTTGAGGAATAATTCAGTAGCCTCCACTGAAAACATTCTCCGCCCCACGAGGGCTGGCTTACCCATACATCATTTAGAAATCTTCGTGCCCCTTCAGGAGCTTCTCGCACCCCCTGGCACGAAAAGCTGCCTCCGCCACTGTTAAGCACATGACAAATGATTGTAGTACCTAAGCATGTGCTTCTAATAGGCAGAACTCCGCTACTCCCGTCAACATGGAAGGAAGGCACTATAGTGCCGGTATATAAAAAAAAAGGATCAAGACAAGACCCCCATAACTATCGGTTGCTGGAAATGCTTGACGCCCCTCTATAATCTTTGCCAAAAAACTGTTAGGAGAACTCATCAATTGGATTTTGTAAAGTAACATCATACCCCTAAATCAAATTGGGTTTAGGAGGGGCTCCAGTACGATTGACAATGGTCTGTCTTTGATCAGTATTATAGAACAAGCATGGCTTATACGTAAACAACCTGGATATAGCATTTGTCGACTATAGTGCGGCCTTCGACACTGTTGATAGGGGAAAGCTGTGGTGGAAACTGTCCAAATGGAAGATACCCGGGGCTTACTTAATATGATAAAGACCTTACACGAACACACAAAAGTCAGAGTAAGAATGAACTACTCGTGGGGCATGACTACGTGGATTGACACCTGTTCTCGTTTGAAACGGGGCTGTATACTTGTGCCCACACTGTTTAACTCATACCTGTCTGATTAGGGTGAGGGAATTTGAAATAAGTCATTTATCCCACCCAAACTAGGGCAGTGTGGATGTACTGGGGCTGGCATATGCAGATGACGTGGCCCTGCTGGATTTAACTCCTCGAGGGTTGCAGGCCTAACTGGATCATTTATACTCTTATTAACACCTTGAAGATTAAAACTAGCAAGACAGAGATCATGGTCTTCACCCCTAAAAGATTGCTGTGGTAAAAGATGCAGTAGATTAACCTGGACATTAAATGGGGAGCCAATAGAGTTGGTTGACTCCTATAAATATCTGGGAGTAATAGTAAACCCCAGTCTGGATGGGAAGTTACACCTTCAATTCATCTAGCTTAGGACAGCCAAGGTTACAGGGGCTATTATGTCGCTAACCCACAGAGCTGGAGGATACACATTTGGAACTATTATTAAATTGTGTCTGACTAAGGTGCTCCCCGTTATACTCTATGGGATTGAACTTTGGCGCCATAGGATACATAAGATACTAGCATTACTAGATAGAGGTGTACTCCAGAGACTTTTGTGACTAAACAAAAACACTCCGGCTGAGAACATTATGCTTCAATATAATATTGTGAATATTCTTGCCATAATTGACTAAAACGGTTTACCTATGCATTGGAAAGTAATGAATGCCACACTGGGAATGCTACATTGGTGTCTGAGAGACGTTCTTGGGAGAAAGAGGGATTTTATGAGAACTAGTGGCATCTGTAGACTCTGTCACTGCAAATGTATGGATCAGCAGATCCCCATAACGGTGTATTGTCATTGCTCTATTCAGGGTTTAAGAATGTGACTCGATTGATTTTGAATTAACAGAGTAGAGATCAAAAGTTTGTGCAAAATTTAGTGGACCTTGCTAGTAAATTGTGTGCTGTATCATTGAATTATATGTTGTGCATATCCTGGAGTATGACCAATTTCCATGGTACGCAGAACACTTTCTTGGGAATTCTCATTTGGTCTTCCATAAGAATTAGGCTTAACTGTGCTTAACTACAAACTTAATTGTAGAAGATAATTGGAGCAATACTAACATTTCTTTCTTGACTTTGGACTCAGAACTGATGCATGAATGTATTTTATTTGACGAACTATGTAAGCTAACTGAATCCATATTAAGATTCTCAATTATTTTGATTTTGGATGTAGAGAATGATGCAGATCTTATTGAATGTATTAAAAGTTTACTAAATGCTGGGCTATATAATACTTATAATAAAACAAGAAATGTGCTGGCAATAACAGGCAAATAGTGCGATAACCTGGTCATAGGGTGACATGAATTGACAACACAAAACATTCTCACTATACAAAAGATACAACTGTTGTCTTTTCAATGATTGTATGGTTATTCATGACTGTTTGCCATTCTTTGGTGGGCCTCTGAGGGCATAATGAGCATTGTCTTTTATGAGGCACAGATCCTGCCTAGACGACCCCTGTGTTGACATATTGCTTGGGCCCAAGTAGCCCCAAATGCTTGACCGTTGTGTGGTGCAGGTAAAATGGATATAATTTGGCAAGGGTCTGAGACCATGGGTGACATTAGAGTTATAAAGGCCGAGCACTGCCTCTGGGATGATCAGGTTGGCACTTTGCATTAGAGCAGGCTGATAGAAAGGGCACACTGGAAATGCCTAAGGGCCTTATCTGCTCTCCACAAGGTCGGTTTATATCTCCCATTCCTTATTCCAAACCTGACGTTCTCCAATGCTTTGCAGCATTACTGTTAATTCTGATTTTCCCTGAACTCTTCTTTTGACTACGTTTTAGCCAAAACAACCCTTGATGTGGGAGAGATCATTTAACATAGCTGAGGACTTTGGAAATGGGTGCGGCATGAGGGATGTCAGAAGATGCATGAATGGGTGGGAGATGGAGCAGTGGGGTTGTTCTGCACACCAGTCCTGCTCTTCAACCCCTTCACTTGCCTGTCTGTCTTTTCTTGCAGCAGCTGAACAAGTGCAGCCATTTCTTCCAGTTAAAGAACATTTCCTTTTGTGGCTATCATCCAAAAAACAACAAGTAAGTCTATGGTTTGCACTTACCTGCGCCCACATCACCCTCCTCGTGTTCTGTGTCTCTCCCTTCTTTCCTGACTATGCTCGTGCTTCCTCTTTCTTCAAGGGAAATGCCCTTTCTTCTTCCCTCCTCCTCCTTTCACTGCCTGGATCACTGCTTCCTTCTTGGCATGTTATACTTGTGTGCCTGTCGCTCAAGTTTCTTATCATCTCCTTGCCTTATACTTTATAATGCAGCTCCCCATTACTGGGGACCACGAGCTGCCCTCCTAGGTGTTTCTGAAGGTTGTAAGACCTCGCTCTTGCGACGCTGACAATATTGCAATTTGGATTTCACGGTCTTTGTTATGGGATCAGGCATTCTATCGCTACCTCTGCCATAAAGTGCACAGCAACAAGGTGCTTCCAACTTTTGTATAAATGTGGCATTTTAAAAAGAAAAGGAAACATTGAAAATCTATTTAGGAAAATGTTTGTTCCTTGAAGTAGATAAAGGAGAATCTTGTAAATTATGCAGACTTTAGAATGAATGCTGGGAGTCCCAAAGTTGTAGTGCCCAGAAAAAGTTCACTTCTTTCTACCTTGAATGCAGTGTTAGTGCGACAGAGTCCTTGTCGGCAATCCACATAAGAATCATGAAGTCCAAAAATGATCTGATCGGGTTCACCCTTCTTGTGTGTTAGGATCCCTTCTGTGCAATGCTAATCGAATCTCCGAATAATGACAAGAAAGTGTCCAAGAAAATGATCTTCTCAGTTTAGTTTTCTGCCCTCTGGGACTCTTTGGAAGAAAGGCTAAGAAGATGACCAAGTGACGAGTCTTCTCAGCTTAGGCTTCCATACTCTGGAACTCTATACCATTATACCTGAGACCTGCATTTTTGCTGATATTCAGGCACAAACCCAAACCCTTGTGTTCACTTTCATTACACCCGAGGGACCTTTCATTACACCCGAGGGACCTTCCGCTTAGCGATCGCCCTGGACTATTACTTCTGCTTCCTGTAGGCTGTTATCACCCCATTCACAGGGGGAGAGCTCAGACAGTAACACTGTGGGGGCATGGCTCTGATGTTTCCCCACAGTGGACCTTGTAGCCTTCTAACAGAGCGAGAATGCAGCAAGTTGGGGAACTAGCATGTTATCAAAGACAATAACAATAGCTATATTATATTATATTGTATTGTATATTGTATATCTTATTGATTGCTGTCCTTAGTGTCATTCATTTTAATGACCTCCTTTTGCAGAGTGTTTCTCATGTACATAAGCGCACCATGTTATGCCTCCTACTCAGGATTCTGCATGGTACTATTCAAGCTCCCCTCGCCCACCCTAAATCCAACGTTGCAGCATTTATCTCACCGAGACCCACAACCGATGGGTAGGATACAGTTCATTCTGTGGTGTACACTACATACATGCGCAATATGATAATTGCATATCTTGTAACCCAGTAGTCTGTTGAATCATGCATGAGTGGGTCGCTTTGTGCAAAGCAAACCGAAAATACTGACTTCCCCAATGTTCTCAAGTAAGGGAAGTAAGGCACAGTGGTGTAAAGTGGTTTGCTCGGGGTCATGAAGCTTGGTCAAGTGGGCACGTCAGGATCTAGCCCAGGCTTTCTTGATCTACAGTTACTATTCAGGCTGTGTCTCCTCACAGCCCATCTTTAGGTGAACATCACAGTATAATGCGGTCTGCCTAGTTGTCTTTCAAAAGACACACAAGTGCTACGTGTTCACTAAAGCCGACCTTTAAAGCTTAATGCTTACTTTATTTGTGTGTGGTTACATTAAACCGTTGCAAAAATCATACAATGGTTTCAAATTGCGCCCAGGTCCCTGTGTGCCTTGTTACAGAACTTAAACCTTGACAGTCAACCCGCGAGAATAAGCAACAGAATAAGCACTTAACTTTGTAAGGTATCAGGTGCACAATTCAATCAGCTCCCCTCAGGTGGTTTGCTTAGACTTCCCAATTACCCTTTAGATTTGCAGGCCAACAAAGCATCTGCCAGCAAGATGCTACCAGCGGCGCAAGGGCTGGGTGTGTTTACCCCAGCCATTAGGAAGCTGAGGGCTGGGTTTTCTGACCTTATACCAGAGTTAGTCAATAACGGTTTTAAATGGTGCCGGCACCTTTTTTTTAAACAATTGGTAGAAATAAAAGATGTTTGAGTATCGATCGATCTGCCATCACAGGTGCACACTTTCTCGGGCATGGGGACTTTATTCCAGACTTGCCCAATACCATCTCGATAGGGCGGTATCCCGGTCTTGCTTTGCCCATCTCCCTCCTTTTTGTATCCATATGTAGTTACGTATAAAACCAATGGAGAAGCAGATTTTGTGAGGGAATCATATACTCTCCCCCCCTAAAAAATGTTGGCACATTATTTTCCACACATTTTTAGATGGTAATTTTTGGGGTAAGTGAGAGAAGGTGCAGCGGGTCTCAACCCACGTTTTTCAGTAAAAAATGTGGTTACAAAAATTGACCTTTTTAATTTCAGTCAAAAAAATGCATTGTTGTAACATACAACCCAAATTTTACCTTGATCACTTTTTCTGCTAGGAGACATAAAATGATAATAGAACACGCTTTTAATCAATATAGCTCATTCAATAGGCTCTCATTTCATCATATGTAGGGGCTTAACTGAATGGGGATTTGGGGAAATTCAATCCAAATTCCTTCACAAACTTTCTTTGCCCCCACCTGCCCCAACATCGGCTCACAATAAAAACAATACAAGTTCATGTGATTTACTGTGAACAGTTGGGTTCTAAATTTTAATGTGTGCTTTAGGCTCACGGGTCCATGCTCAGATCTGACGGTCACTAGCAGAGAATCTTTAGAAAGCCCCAGGAGCGGACTCCACATATTATCTTTCAGTATGTCTACATTGCATACGCCCCAGATCTAACATCCATATGAAAGTGAATGGAACACTTTCATGTAGTAAGCCTGTATGAAAGATTTAATCATGCAACCCCATAATCTATTATTAAGAGTTAATGGCTGTAAATGTGGCTTTTCATTTAACTGCCTCCTTGACTGAGTCAATATTGCCTGAAAGACTTGCATACAAAATGATCACCAGATACGAATACATCTCCCGATGTTCAATGTATGCATCTTCTGATGTTCAATGTATACACCTTCTGATGTTCAATGTATATATCTCCTGATGTTCAATGTATGCATCTTCTGATGTTCAATGTATATATCTCCTGATGTTCAATGTATGCATCTTCTGATGTTCAATGTATACACCTTCTGATGTTCAATGTATATATCTCCCGATGTTCAATGTATGCATCTTCTGATGTTCAATGTATACATCTCCTGATGTTCAATGTATACACCTTCTGATGTTCAATGTATGTCCCGCTGATTTAGCAACTCAGCAGTTCTTTCCCTCACAGGACACTATCTTTGTTCCCTGTTTTTGATGTCGGTTAATTCGTTTGGCAGTATTCATATAGACTGTCCAGTTGTATTTCTAGGCGCACCCCCATGTAATCTAATATTGGAGCTATATTCACATATAGCCGGAAGTTGACATACATCCTCTGTACCTTGTATGGGGAAGTGTCTACAATTCCCTAAGAAAGCAGTCATGTCAAATAGGTACAATCGAAACAGGATGGGAACCAGCACACACATCTTTTTCTGGCCATTTTTTTGTAGCGCTCTTTTCGGAGCAGTGACAGTCTATGAAGCAAACCCCAACCAGGTTTGCTCATGTCGGTTTTGCACCACTCCCAATGATGGCAAGGGAACTTCTTTTTCTGCAGGTTATTTCCACAGAGAAACCTGATTAACATTGTCAAAGGTGGACGAGAAGTTGACAAAGCAACAATCTAGCATCGTCCGCCTTGTTGATGCCCTATTGGCCAAGTATACAGGCATGTAGCTATGGAGATGAGTGGACATACCAGATCTAAGTCTGACCTGCTGGATGGGGTGGTTGTTCAAATAAGTCACCCACTTTTTTAAATGATGTGGACCAATTCGACTAAGATTTTCCCCATACTATCTAAAAGAGAAATCATATGGTAGTAGGTGGGATTTTCTTTCATGCCTCTCTTATGGGCAGGTATTAGCATATAACTCAGGGATTGTCCTGGTATATATTACATCAATGCACCATACTTGGACGAATGGTAGTGCCACCTCTTTGCCAACAGCAAGTCGAGACAATTGACCACATCGGTGTGACTGTGAACACGCAAGGTAAATGAGTAATTTGGTTTGAGAATAACGTGAACAAATGTAACAAATGGCTTAGCCAATATGATGGCACGTTTGGGGAGTTAATGTCATTGTACGACTGGGATGTCAGTCTCATGATTGCACAAGTTATTATGACAATGCAGCGGTACCGTGTTTTCTTTACTACTATCAATAAGAATGCTGGATTATATGATGTTAACATCGCCAACAGCAAATAAGAGCTCCGTAGGGAGATTCAGTGTCTTCAAAGATCGGACGGTCATACTTGGAGTGCAAAGAAGCAGCTCATTAATAAGAGTTGCACTCAATATAAAAACTGGCTGTTTATTTATGAACACAATCTAAAGAACGCCAACTAGAAGTTCCTCTTTGCAGTGTTGCAGAAAAATGATAGTAAAATGTTTTGGGGGCACTATAGGAAATTGACTGTGTAGGTGGTCCCAGTAGAACTGAATCCTCTTTCGGAGGATCAATAGCTTAGTCATGTTAGGGGTCTGTATTGTGAGCAGTCTATAAGGGACAGTGTACAGGAAAAGTACATGTATATCCCCTAGTTTGAAACAGGATTTGAGAGGGATGATGTTGAGCTGGCCATTAAATGTATAAAGGACTCGCGTGCACTTGGACCTGACGGTCTTGCAAATGCAGTTATGAGAGAAAATCTGGAACAATGGGCGTCTCATTTAACCCTGGTCTTTTGGTACATCTTTGAGTCTGCCATTATTCCAGGCAGCTGGCAGTAAGCAGTATTGATCCCCGTGTTCAAGAAGGGCTCCAGACTGGACCCAGTGAATTACAGGTTCCGTGCAACGTCAGATTTGTTAGGATCAATCTTTGTAAGCATCTTACAGCGGCACTTTAAAAAATGGGTGGACTGCGGGGGCCCTGTTAAATACATTATAAACTGGTTTCAGAAGGGGAAATAATACATCACTTAATGTTTGGAAGCTAAACTATGTGATGACCAAAGTATCGAGAGCTGCAGACAAGAATGTATTTATTTGTTACATCGACTATGCTGCAGCATTTGACTGGGTTTTACGAGCATTTCTATGGGATAAACTCACTCACTGGGGCATCGATCCCTCGTTACTGTACTTTATAAAATCTATGTTCTTTAACACCACAGTAATGGTCAGACTTGACCAACAGGGACACGTTGCATGATCCATCCCCACTAATCGAGGACTAAAGCAAGGGTGCGTGTTAGCACCCCTGATATTTAATCTTTGTCGCTGATATGTACATAGCTCTACAATCGTGTTGTAATTTCCCACCAGTTATTTGAGAGGACCGGGTCCCGTGGTTGACCTATGCCAACAACATGGTTATATTAGATCAGAACCCCATGGGCATCCAGCCCTTCCGGGAGGCCTTGTATGAAAATGCCACCAATAACGGGATGCAAATGAATCAGAAAAATTCCAAAATAATGATTGTAGGAAAGCGGACGAACATGAATACAAACTTTAACTGGAAACTGGGGAAGGAGTCCTTAGAGGTGGTGAACCTTTATATCTATCTTGGTATTCCTATATCACCCCCCTCAACCCATTCCATCTATGAGACATACATTGCCAATAAGGTCTCTATAAAGTGGGCAGCTGTGAACTTTATCACTAGGAAGGGAGCAGGCAACATTAATGGCTACATGGAAATCCTTAGAATAAGTTTAACACCAGAGATACATTATGGACTGGAACTACTCACTTTGTGTCTGGATAACGAGCTGGACTGCGTGGAGGGCAAGTTGGTAAATCTACACTGGCTATTGCAAAGACTGTACCCGTCGAAGCACTGAGGTAAGAGTTGGGTACCCTCTGTCTTGCAGCCCAGTGGCTGATTTTACATTGTACATTTTATGTAAAGTTATTGCAGAAGGATATTGAGGCTAACTCTTTATTAGAGCTGCTTTTAAATGAAGTCAAACATAATTGCTAGAATGCTCTTTTTATTTGTTAGATCTAGAGCAATCCGTTGTGTAGCATCTTTCAATAATTTCCTTTTCCTTACCAACAGAGGTAAATTCCCACCAATTTACTGCTCTGCTTAAGCTCAAAACAAAGATTTGAGATCAGTAGTCAAACACGTTGAAATTAATTGAAATTAAGCACGAAGAAATAATATTTTGAATACTCCAAAACTCCACAAACCTGAGTGGACGGTCACGAGGGATTGGGAGAAGGATACTCAAGGGCGATGCATGATATTACCCCATTTCCAATAATACCCCAACCCACTCTCCCTCAGCCTTCATGGGATATTTTCAATGTCACCCCATCTCCCCATTTCCAACAACTACTGAGAAGAGGAGGAGGCAACTAAGAGCAGTAAATATTACCCATAGAAACAACATGGGGGAAGAAAGGGAAGCCTATTATAGAAAGAACTCAAGTTGTCCCACTAATAGAGTCAGGCAGGGTCAGCCATTTAAAAATGACCATTCACACCTGACTCCACTTGACTGTTTTATCAACTATAAAAGTTGAGGAGAGCGAGCTGGGGATGTTGTCCGGACTAGAGGCCAAGGAGCAGAGAGCAGTAGGGCCTGCAGCATGGAGGACAGCGTACCGAAACGCTGGGCCGATGTTTGTTAGGGGCTGCCGCGTGGCTAGGGAGCCGTGCCTCCAAGTAGCCAGAGCAAGTTAGCCTGCATCCTGCAGTTGGTGAAATGTCCTTCTGTCTGAGGGGCAGGTGGTGAGACCCTGACCTCAACCCTGTGTAACCAGAGAGACGGCTCATCAACACGACGATGCCCAGTGAGTTCCTTGTCAATGAGAGAGAAACTCTGGAGTATGCGGTTGATCAGAGCGGGAGAAAGACGCAGTTTGTAAAGCAGCACAACATGGAAAAGAGAGATAAAGTTTATAAAGTGACATGAAGCGGAGAGCGAGAGGAAGCTTAAGAACGCTGTTTAAGGAAAGCAGGAATAAGAAACAGGCACTAGTGGTGCAGAAGTAAAGTAAACACATTTAAAGTGTGACACAGGAAGAAAACAAACAGGTGCAAGTGTGCACATTAAGGAAAGGAAAGTGTGTAAAGTGTGCAGAGGCACTGGAAGAAAATTCACAGGTGTAAGTGTGCACCTTAAGGAAAGGAAAGTGTGAAAAGTGTGCAGAGAAATGGGAAGAAAACACGCAGGTGCAAGTGTTCACACTAACCAGGTGCAAGTGTGCACGTTAAAGAAAGTGTGCAAGAGACACAATACTGATAAAACAAAGCATAGGAGGGTGCAAAAGTGCACAAGAAAGAAAGGAAACAAAGAAAAGCAAGAAAAGGGTACAGGAATGTTCGCTCAGCTATCACCCATTCAACAGACCTCGCCAACCTCATCACCACACACAACCTTGATGGCATCTTCATCACCGAGAACTGGCTGACACCCATCCCCACCCACATCATAGACGTCCTGTCCGCAATGGCTATAGCATCCAACACGGAGACTGACTGAAAAAGACAGGTCGGAGGACTAGAAGTCGTCCACAAGACCTCATGGCCCTGCACCAGACTTGACATCAACAACATTGGCTCCTTTTGAAGTCCCCTCCTGCTACGTCCTGCTCTCCCTGATGGATGCAGTCACCTCCCATCTCATCTAGAGCCCACCCAAACCCAACACCACCTTCATCAGAGACTTCACCGACCTGGTCACCACCATGTCCCTCACGCATGCCAAAAACATCTTCCTAGGTGACTTCAACCTCCCAGGCAACAAGGCCACCAAACCGATGAAGGAAGCTCTCCTCTGACTTCTTGACACCCTCAGCCTCACACACCACACGAAAGACCCAACACATGAGAAAAGTGAAGTCCTCGACCTAATCATCACTGCACTATCTTCCCTCCACTACATGGTCCCCTCTCCCACTTGACTGTTCCAACCACACATAGCCGTTCCTTTCAACATCCTTCACACCACCACAATTAAGCACTCCCAGCAGAAGCCCATCAGACAAGCCTTCAGGTCCTCCAAGAACTTCCAGGTGGAAGCCCTCACGGAAAACTTTGCTAACCTCCACCTTACATGGACCCAACACCCCCAACCGAACTGTGACCCTCTACTGGAAGCACTCAATACCACCCTTTCAGCATTCATCGACCGACACGCGCCTCTGAAACAATGCACCTGCAAACCGAAACCATCAGCACCCTGGTAAACGCAAAAGCACTCATCCTCTGCAAAAGAATCATCAGGAAACAACCGAAAACCTGGCACCACTCCAGAACCGCATCTGACCTGGCGCTCCTCCAGGAATGCTGAGCAACCCGCAGACAACCCATCAACACAGTCAAGGCCTCCTACTATCAGAACACCACAGCAGAAGCAGACAGCAAAAGCAGAGCCCTCTTCAAAGCGGTCAAGCACTTCATCAACCCGCTGCCCGCCCCTGCCATACCACACACAGCCCAAAAATCCATTGCCAGCAACACTTCTATCTACAAAAACCGCAAGATTCGCCAGAACGTAGACACCAGATCTGCATCCACAGACCCACCTCATGTCCCTCCACACCCTGGACAACATTCAAAACACGATCAACAGAGGATCTGTTAGAAACCCTGGCCTTCCTCAAAGCCACATCGTATACAGACAACATCTTCCCAGCATCCAACCTCAAGACCCTACCCACAGAAGCTCTCCTTCCCTACCTGGAGATCATCAACAACTCCCTAAATCAAGGCACCTTCCCATCAACCCTAAAGATATGACAAAGCTTCCCTCTACTAAAGAAACCCACTCTGGATCCCGATAACCTAGGTAACTATTGCTGTAGGTTGGCACCCCTGACAGGCACTGCTCTTGGGCATTGACCTGTTCCCTGTCCTTTGCCCTGTATTTTTTCTGCTGGTATGGTCACTGTCCGCTAGTATGGTCACTGTGGTGTCCACAAGCATGGAGGATTGACAGCGACCTTCCAACTCCTTGTGCTCCCTGAAAATGGATAACCAGCATTGCCCTGCCCACCTGAATCATCAGGTTTATGAATACCAATGAGGTGGCCAAGGATGCAGAGACCCTAGCCATTGCACACTGTAGCTGCTGGATTTTGGACTATGGCGACTGACAGTTGAAATAATAAAGTTGCCAAAACATCACATCATAATTGTGTTCTGGAAATGCATCGGAGGGACAGGGCCTCCGTATCCTTATCCTTTACTGCTTTTTATCGTGTGTTCTGTCGTGTTTTCCGCCCAGGAGTTCATGTGGGACTCCTGGCGGTGCAGCTCTCTCTCTTTTGGTTTGGTGAACGGACCTGTGGGATACCCTTATGGCACCCATGGGTGGGGGTACAACCCTGTGCCCCTAGTGTATGTTTTTGGGCACCTGTGGGTGGCCCGCAGAGCAGGGTATGGGCTGGTGGCAGCTCCATGCTGAATTTGACAGGTGCGCAGAGTATCCTCCATTTTGGGATACCCCGGCCCTGCCATTGGGATCAGTTGATTCCTGATGGAAAACAAGATGGTCCCTGTGGCCTCTTGCTTTCTATTACCTATTACCTTGTTTTCCCAAACTCCTGGGAAGCCCTGACTCTGTCCCTTCCCCCTGACTGGCTGTTGGGTGGAAGTTCCATATATGATGTTGTTGTGAAGGCCCGGTCAGACTAGCTGGAGCCTTCCCAGTGATGTATGTTGTGGGTACCTCCTGTGGGTGGGACCCGGGTGAATAGAGTGTGTGACGAATATGCATTCTGTGTTGTGGATGTCTAGTATCTGGTGGTTGACACAATGACTGAGACAGCCCTGCCCGAAACCGGTATGAATGCAGTTGGGAGTGTTGAATGGCTCGGTATGTGTCCCAATACACATAACTTGTTGTGTGTGTCTGGAGAGAAGTGAATGGCCTGACTACCTTGTGTGCCTGATTGGCTGCCTGCCTGCATGAATGGCCTTAGTCGTGATTGGGTGCTTGAGTGTGACCAGGCAGAATGAATGGGAGATCAATAGTATATCTGGGGACCTCTCATTGCTAGGAATCGTGTTCAGAAGCTGAAGTCCACTACGATGAGTAACTGGAGTAACTGAAGCTTGACCTTGAAGCCCCGCTGGACGAGAAGAAGTGCTGCTGCTCTCTTTCACAATCTGAAAGCTGCTGTGTCTCCAAGGACTGACCCAGAGAGGACCTGGTAAGGCGCCCTCTTCCCGAGCTACGAGGGACCATCGTGCACAGCTGATCTTTGCCAACGCTCTCTGGTAGACAGACCTTTGACAGGCTGCCGACTCGAGACGTGGACTGCTGCGGAATCTCAAAGAGAAGCACCCGGACTGTTGTCCGCCACTGTCGATGACCGCCGTCGCCGACCGGAGCCGCCGTGCTCCTGTTTGCTTAAGAACTTCATTTGATCATCGGACGCTCTCGTCTGCATCGTAACCTGCTTTATCCCGCTGGAAAAGGCCCGGCCGTCGATGCGCCGAGGAGCATTCGCCGGTGGGTTTCCAGCCACCTAAAGACCACAGAGACACCGACGACTCGACGCCCTTGCTGGGCCACAGTTCTTCTTCATCTCTTTGCGGTCCAGAACTATCGTCATCGAGGTGCCCCGGATGCCTCTTCCTTGCAGAACGCCAACGCTCTGTCGTCGGCGAGCACCGCTAGGAACGAAGCTGCCACTTCACCGCCGTAGTTCAACCTGTTCACCGTCGGACGTTCGACGACCGTGACTCCTGCTTTAAAGGGAGGGCACTCAAGAAGGGCCGTCGATTCCCCGACACCGAATGCCGAGTTCCTCGACGCCTCTCGACGATCCGTGGCTCCTGCTTTAAAGGGAGTCACTCAAGAAGGATTGGTCGACGCATCTTCGGAGAACTCTACTCCACCAGGTACATTGGGGGGGTAAAACATTAATAGGAGGAAATAAGACTATTGAACAATATATGGACTGGGCTTGTGCTATATATCTTTATTTATAGGTTGCCCAGGTGGGGGGGATCTCCACACAGAACTGTGCCTAAGGGTATGGGTCAGCATTCTGCCTATTGTTTCAACCATCTTGCGTTCCTTCCTATCTCTATTGCTGGTTTCCTCGTTATTGATCTGTGTGACATTTTAACCGTACAGTTGATGCACTTTAATGAGATTTGATAACATTGGTGTTACCACTTTAGAATTGTATATATTTATCATTGTTGATTTCCGAGTACAAAGTGTGTTATGGTGATCATGTACATACCTTTGAATATTGATTATATAAAGACTGTGTTTTCAGTAATACAGTGTGTGGACATTCCTTTGTGGGGGTTCGGGGACTACACTGTACTTAAGAACCAGCCTGCATCACCTCCTGAGAAGCTAGGCCTTGATTGCTCGTCCATTGCTACCGTAATAGAGAATCTTGGCTGTGGTCTACCATATAGAGAGCGGAAGTACAGACCCCCCCTACCAGTCTTTACACTAATCAAACTGAGTCTGAGACAATAAGTGCCAGGACTCAAAAATAAGTGCCAGGGTGGAGGCACTTGCAAACCCCACCTCCCCCACAAATTAAGCACTGACGGAAACCCATTTGACTTCTTTTAAAAACTTGTTCATGTTGAAGTTTGTATCCCTGGTCGATTTTAAGTGTACCAATTGGATAGCATAACATATAGCAATGACTTGTTAAAGAAAAGCAAAAGTGGAACGTGGAATTCAGGTGGCCCAGAGAGAGAGGTCTGCTCAACTTAATTTGCACAAATAAAAATCAGATGACCGCAGGAAACAGCTCAAGCTATTTCATGATGCGAGTAGCTCGCCCACACCAGTTTTATTCTTTCCATTTAGGCACATGTCATTGAGCCCCCCGCCCCCACATCATTAACTAAGGACCACAGTTACTAGAGTTCATAGAAAGACACAACTTCGAACAACCATTCCAAGATTGACAAATATCTCAACATAAGAATCATCCTGACCCAATCCTGGCTTTTTAGTTAAATTTGTTGTGCATGCCTGGATATGTAGTTCTGTTTCCTTCCATGATTATAGAATAGAGATGGGCCTTCATGCCCCATCATGCATAGTGATGCGGACTAGAAAGCCAGGACTGAATGCTTGTGACTGAAATTGAAGCTAGTTGGCAATTAACCTACTCTTGCTGGAAAAGGAAAGCCTTCAGGGCTCTGCTATGGCCAACTAGTCCTGTTTTTTCTTTGCATTCTGGGAGTTGCAGTTTTGTTGGGACTAAGATCCAGAATGCCAAAAAACAAAAGAGGACTGGTTGATTTCTGAGACCTCTGAACAGGACTAGTTGGCAAGTCTGTACCTGAGGAGCTGGCTTAGTCACTGGTGTGTTGGGAGGCACCTGCCTGGCCCGTACCTCCAAGTCACTGGATGAAATAGTAATTTGGGAAGTCATACCAGTAGTCCAGGTTGGCATTCGCTGTATGCCCCTTCCACCAAGCGGCAGCTCACTGGGCATCCTTGGGGCTTGCAACACAGTCACGGTTCTGGCCGGCCATAGGGAGCATCCAGCTCCCCAACCGTGCCATCAGGTTTATGGAGCCCATCTCGAGAATATGGCCGTTCTCTGAAACTTTGTTCCTCTGCCAGCGTAATTACAATATCCAAACCCTGGCTGATGGCACTGGCAGAAGGTAGCCTGAGCTCTTGAGAGGCCTGGCTGTCTCCACTCACGCTGCTGGTCTCTGTAGCAGCAGTCACCTCCCCATTCTCCAGTTGCCCAATCCATGTCTGCCTGTTCTGGTTTCTAGGCTTCCTTTTCTTCTTAAAAGTGGGATACCTCTGAATTAAGAGGACACAGTTCAAGAGGAAGAGTTGAGCCACTCAGGGGATCAGTAGGGTGAGGGCAGGCTGGAGGGGCAGGGTCTCCCCTGAACCGGGGGCTGTGGGGGAAGCATTGATCCTTGCCACAGCAGGAAGGGAGTCACAGTCACCATTGCATGTGTGGGTCTGCTGGTTATTTGGAAAACAGGAAAGTGGGAGGCGCTGGGAACATTCTAAAAGTATTGGAAGCGTGTGCGGGGCAGGGAGGGGCATGACCCTTGCTAGTTGCTTGATTCTGTATTCCAGAAGCAAGGTTCTAAGCTACAAGGGATAGCGCCTCTACTTGTTGGAAGCACTTTTAAGTGCAATTTTGCAAGCATGGTCGACGATTGCAGTTTAGCCTTACTTTGTGTCATCAAGTTTCTGATTCTGGGTTGTCAATCAGGAACCTACTGCATTCTGGGTGATATAAGCGTGGTTCAAAAGCAAACTTCAACAAAGCAAATACCAGCAAAGTCGCCACTATAAACATTATCCTGGTGGGCATGTGACCATCTAAACCTCAAATAGCATTCTGATATGTGGAATGGGTGAAAGATAAAGCAATACACAGAATTAGCTAATTAAATGGTAACATGTTGTCCAAGGCGTGTATCTTTTCCAAATCTGCCCTGAGCACAGTTCCAGAGAGCAAGCACAATAGACGCCATTTCAGATCATAAAGTGGTGCCTCTCTGGTGGAGGTCCTGTTGAGGCCGAAAGGGGTGGGGTTGTAGGGGATAGTCCTGTATTCACCAAACTGTGCAAGTGCAATTGGGAAACAGGTGAAAGAATGATCAGCTATTAAACCCAGCCCCTGGAAGGTGAGTGAGGGGCCGTGCGACTCGTGCACCAAGTAAGTGTTTACATGTTGATGGGTTTTGTACTGGTTATGCAAATCGTGTCTATGAGGAACGGGTCTATGAGGAATTCTTACATGGGCCAGCACAGCGCACCACACGCCGGCCAGAGCTGCACAGCTCACCAAGGCCTCTGCAGCAGGCCTGCTCACTCAGACACAACTTCTAAGAGTGCCGGTGCTGAAGAAAGGGTGGCATTGTTCACCCCCAGCAAACACCGGCACAAATTAAGCACTGTTCTACATTAGTGTGTGGGAATCGGCAACCTTGTCTTATATTGGTTCAAGTCCTACCTCGCCAACCGCCAGCAGTTTGTTCAGATGGACTCCTCTAGTTCGCCAATGCTACCCGTCACCTGTGGAGTCCTGCAGGGTTCTATCCTTGCCCCAGAGATCTAGTTACACACAACATCCACATCCACCAGCGTGACGACAACACACAGCTATACCTCAAGATCAACTCCATCAAGGACATCCATAGGCTCAAAACCTGCCACTCGCAATTCCTACTCCTCACCAACAACACTGAATACCCAAAAATACAGACCTGGCTATCAATCAGGAACTCTGAGGGATTCACACGTGAGCTCACCTCCTGTGCCAGGTCCCTCTGGTTCCACATCAACAAACACCTCTCCTTCAAGACACACATAGCTAAGAAATCTCAGGCAGCTTGGTATCAGCTCTCCCTCCTGTGAAAAGTCAAGCCCTTCCTCCCTCCGGACAGCTTTAGATCCACTGTTAAAATACTGATCCTATCTCACCTGGATGGGAGCAATGCACTCCTCAAAGGCCTCCCGTTGTCCTCCATTGTGCCCCTGAGAAGTGTCCTACACGCGGCTACATGCCTCATCAAGGGTCTACACATATATGACCACATCACCCCACCCTCATTGACATTAACTGGCTCCCACTGCATGTACAAATCACATTCAAGTCTTGCTGCATCATCTATTAGGCAGTCTCCCTCACGTCACCCAGCTACTTTGCGGAGAAACTCAGTATCTCCGGTAGACAGCGCACCACCAGAAGCCAGGACACATGCAGACTTGAAATCCGCTGCTGCAAAAAGGAAAGGATCAGAAAACAAGCTTTCTCTGCCCATATCCCAAGACTATGGAACCTCCTCCCCATCAGCATCAGACTCACCCCCACGCTCCTACAATTCAGAAAAGAACTCAAGACCCACCTCTTTAAGGAATCTCTATGCCTCAATACCTAGGCCATCACATTGCACATTAAGACCCTCTTGTTCAATAAAACTCCTGACTAGTCATCTTAATTAGCTCTACAGATCCTACCCTGACTCTTGTGTGGATCCCTTCTCCTCTCTGTTGTGTTGCTTTATTTGTCTTGTTTGTGTTCAAGAGCTTTGAGGCCCATGGGCGACATAGTGCTTTACACAAATTAATTCCATCAATTAAATCAATCGCCCCTGGTGCCACCTGACTCACTAGATGCCACATGTCCCTCCCCTCCCTGTCACCCAGTACAGCTGTACCCCTCCTCTGTGCCCCTCTGTATCCCACCCCCCACTGTATATCTGTTCTGTTGTTAACTCTGAAAAGTGCTCTGTTATGCATCTGTACTGTTTTATACCTCTGTAAAGCGGTCTGTTATGGATCCATATTGTAGTATACCTCTGTAAAGCACCCTGTTGCTTCTCAAAGCCAGGTCTGTGCTCAATAAATACAATAATAATAATATTATTATTATTATTATTATTATTATTATTATTATTAACACTGGAGGAAGCACTGTTGAGGAGTCTGAACTCAATGGACCAGCGCCAGATGCACCTGGCAACGCTTGCCAACACTCAGGTCATCCACCTCTAGGCCAAGCGGGACTGGTTCCATGATGCCACAGGCAGGGCCATGTACCGTGACTGACGTTAGGCGGTTGCAACATCTGACACCCTGGCTGTATACAGACAGAGGGTGCGGGAAGTAACGGAAGGCATCTCAGCTGGCCAAGGCTATGCAGGCCACCATGCAGTTGACCCTGCAATAAATCCAGGGCCAGAGTCTGATCCAGCTACATCACCCCCACAAAGGCCTCGTTGCCCAACACTCCTAGGCACCGCTCGGGGCACTTTCTAGCTCCAACTGTCTGGACATTTGTAGATGGGCACAAGGGTGTGTTGGGGATGGTCTTGTGGGGAAGGTGTGTTGGGTGGCTGCACATTTTCACATTATGCAATGCTAGGACATTCCTTTCTGTGTACATGTGTTTAATTCTTTATGTGACAATGTTGTCAGTGGTGCAAAGCATGTGGAAAGAAATTTGCTAAAAAACATTGTCCATGAGTACTTGACGAACCATACGTTCATCGTGGACCTCCTCTCGCCCACTACATGCCAGTGCAATACCCACAGGCAGTGTGTCCACATCAGGGGGTAGACGGATATTCCGCCTGAGGCACATGTTGTGCAGCATGGCACAGGCAGGCACTATTTTCCCAACCTTTTCAGGCCTATACATCAATGCCCCTCTATTCCGGTCTAGGCAGCGAAAACAAGCCTTCATGAGGCCAAAGGTCTTCTCAACGCAGAGGCTGGTCCGGACGTGTGCCTCATTGTAGGTCACCTCCTGTGGTGTCTATGGATCCCGCACAGGTGCCATGAGCCACGGTAGCTGAGGGTATCCATAGTCACTTGCAAGCACAAAAGTTAAATGTGTCAGTCACAGACTATTGTGGATGTGTTGCCTTTTACTACAACATGTTAATGGACATTCTGTGCATGCCTACTGAGCACTATATGTCTCACAATCACAGTACTTGCATGAGGATGCATTCAGTATTTACATTGTTGTGTAACACCATGCACCCAGCTTACTGTCTGCAGTTGTCGCTTTCACGGTCTGTTAGTCATGGCAGAATGCCATGGTGCCTCTTTTGGGCCTGTGTGTTGCTTTCATGCATACGCCCTGATGGTTGGTTAGTTGCACATTGCTTGTCAGTAGTGCCGCACAATGTAATTGTGTGATGGCACTTGTGCTCACCCATTATCCACGTCCATTGCCCTCTGTGCCTCTCCATGTATCCAGCTAGTGTACTATTGTGCAGGACCATGGCATCATGGGTGGAACCAGGGAGGCAGGCACAGCAGTATGTGATGTAGAGGCCAGGATCGCAGGGGACCTAGGTGTTGAGGGAGTGATGCTGCTTCCTGTTGCAGTAAACCTCTTCATGTGTCTTGGGGGCCACCAACGCCATATGTGTGCAGTTCAGGGCAGGAATGACGTTTGCCATGTGGGCCACAGCATAAAACCGTGCCTTCATGGCATGATCCTGTGCCAGTGTTTGCTGGGATACATGGTTCAGGAGGGCTTCCAGCACTCGTCCAAATATGATTGAAAATGTGGGCTGCCAAATGCCATGCAGCATGACCACGGAGTGCTGGAAGGTGTCAGTTCCCAGAAATTGCATGACGGACACTAGCTTCAGCAGCAGGGGCACAGATATTCTAATGTTTATCCTGCTCACTAGGTCCTCCTCGATTACAGTGCACAGCACACTTATGGTCTTCCTGTTCAGCCGGAACAGGGTGACCAGCTGTTTATCTGTGAGTGTCCAGAGTGAGGGCCTTATCCTGGGTATGGACACTCACCTTCCATGGTGTCCCCCCCTCCTCCTCTCTGCACCCTGTGACCTGTGCTGGTCTTCCTGCCTCTGTAGGTGAATGTGCAGCATGAGCAGCTGCATGTCCCAGTGTGCAATGGCTGGTAGCAGCATGCTATTGGAAGGTGTGTTGGGAAACAAGTCAGAGCTGGCTCCTCCAGGCCCACTAGAGCACACTACGCCAACCAACTTTACACCCCCTTGGCCAAGCGCGCCAAGGCTGGCGGGACCAGCTTTCCGTTCATCGCCTCTAGATAATGGAACGCCTTGCCACCACACTGAGGATTGAACCCTCTCATACTGCCTTCCGCAAAGCCTTGAAAACGAGGCTATTCACCTAAACCACACACACTCACCAGCACCACTGCTAGCTCTTACCTGAGGGTACACTACGATACCTTACTAGTAGTAGCCGGTTCACCTGTAACCCTTGAACCACCTAAAACGCCATGTTCTAATTTCTCATTCCACTGTAACCAGCAACGCTTGTACATATACTTGTCGGTACCAGGTTCCCCTCTAACCCTTACGAACCTTGGACTGGCTATTTCTGTTAATTCCTCTGAAACTAAGAAAGCCACCTTTTAACAGTGGAAAAGGTTTTTTGCTCCCGGTTATCTTGGTTATAAAGATTTGAAATGATATCCATAACACTTTGGTTGGTACGAAGTGATTCGTTTATTTGTGGTCAGCCGACACGTGTTTCGACCCGTAGGGTCTTTCTCAAGGCTAGTCTGGTTGCTGATTGCCCTCAGTGGGGTGTTGTTCAATTTGGAACTGTCCTTGCGGCAGTCCCGGCTCCTATTGGGCCCTGTGTGTTGTGTCTGCGTCCCTGGGCAGTCCCAAGGACAGTTCCAAATTGAACAACACCCCACTGAGGGCAATCAGCAACCAGACTAGCCTTGAGAAAGACCCTACGGGTCGAAACACGTGTCGGCTGACCACAAATAAACGAATCACTTCGAACCAACCAAAGTGTTATGGATATCATTTCAAATCTTTATAACCAAGATAAACGGGAGCAAAAAACCTTTTCCACGTACCAAACAGGGGCTCAGGCTAAACCCCTAAACAGCTCCTGTGATCTTGCCAAACTCACAAACTAAATATAACTGTTGCAAAGCACAGGCAGGTTCCATTCCTAGAAGCCTCAACCCACACCACCTTTTAACAGCACTGCGATGCCTAAGGGCTGCTTCGTGCGCTTTATAAATCTAAAAAATAAATAAATAAAATAAATAAGGCGTGTGCCTAATGTAGTCCTCTTCAGTGGCTTCATTTCTGGTACCTGCCTGCAGTAAACTGCACTGTGTTTGTGGTAGAATTATTGCCCCTTTTCGGCAGCATTTCAACTTGTAATATGGTGGAAATACTGTTCTTAATCATGGCGGTAAATCGCTGGTGGAATTTGCCTTGGGGCTATTTCCGTCATATGTTGGCTGTAATATCGCCAGCACTAATTCTGCCGGGTCTAATTCCGCATGTGGAATTAGCGTCAACTCATGATTCAGCAGTATGTTGAAAGCGGCGGTAATTGCAATACCGCCACTTTTTACATATACCACCAAACTCATAATGAGCCCCATTGTGTCTGCCCTCCGCGTTGCTCCCTTGTTACCCTGCCCACGGTCAGAGCATGAGCTAGCTGGGGAACGATACAAGGGCCTGCACACAGAGAGAGAGCTCGCATTTGCACGCATTGGTGCTCAGCTGCATTCTGGGCATTAGGCAAGAGAACAGGCTCACATTCATGCCCCCTTTACATGTGCTTCTATCTTTTGTCTCTCACAGAGTGGGAGGCAGAGATGTCAGCTGCGTTGGAGGATCAGAGGAGCTGTGACCTCTCCTGTAGTGCATATCTTCTGTCCCCACCACCCCTGTCATGAGTCCGTCTTGTCCTGCCAAGCGAAGAGCTTAAGCAAGGGTTTGAGGAATGGTATCAGCAAGTGCATGATGGGAGATGGAAGATAAAATGAGGTTGCATGCCTGCCATAGCATTAGAACATCAACTGACATAGCACCAAATCCTGCGGGCCTCAGGGTGCCAAAGCTTCAGAGCTTCACAACCCAGGTTTATTGGAGTGGAAGTAGGAAGGGGAGAGAAGGCTTACGTCATGAAAGCACAAGACACTCAGATTGTGAAGCTGGGATCACCTCCCCAAGCCCCTCCCCCATGTCCAAATGTTGCGGCAGCCGTGTGCCTGGTGCTGATTGTTGGGTAAACCTTGACCTCCAGGTTAAAACCGTGATAGCCAGAAAGCCGGATGTTTTGACGAGATTACAACCCTGAGCCTTATGGTTCTGATACGATGGAGGATGTGGGTCCTTAAGGTCAGAAGCTATGGCATCCATTAGCCCTTACGATGTGAAGCTGTAACTGCCCTGAGCCCTCAGGCTCTCAATCACTATAGCACTGGGCTCCCAGGTGAGTGCATTCTTCAGATACAGCACTGGGCTATCATGAGTGCATGGCTGTAGACAATGTCGGGGGAAGATGAGGGAACTGAAAATCTGTACTCCAGTCCCCATTTCATGTGGCTCTCTAGTTATTCTCGAATGCATTATCAAACCATGCATATTTCTCTTACAACCTCACCCCACTTTTTAAGGTTCCTTCCCTCCTACTTCCCTATGCCCCTTCTCTACCCTTTCCCCTCTTCCACCTTAGGTGCAGTACAGGAACCTGCATACATGGGTACTCCGGCTCTGTTGTTGTGACTGTCCTGGCTTTTAGGATGTGACAGCCCTGGACTCTCTGGCTGTAAAGGCAGTAAAAGCCCCCATACCCCAGTCCCTGCTGCTGTGACCGCCCCAGAACCTCAGCAGCTCTGACAGCCCCAGGGCCACACATTCTGAAACTTTGAAGAAGACAACTTCTCTTCTTGTGACTCCTTCACCTTATTTGGACTTTCATATCCTGGCTCAGATTCTTCACCTTTTCTCCTCGCTACTTATCAATACTGCTATTCTCCACTCTCCCTTTTTCTCATGTTATTCCTTCTGTTGGGTCTCCTTTTCATTTCTCAGCATCTTCTCATACTTCCTGTTTGTCAAGGCCCCTCTAATTCTCATGACCGTTTTCTTCTCAGGATCTCCTATCTCAACCCTATCCTTTCTCATGATGTTTCATCTTATCTTTCAGATATTTTGGGTTCATCACCAAACATCCAGCTGATCACCGCTTTGCCTGCCACGTCTTTGTCTCTGAAGAATCCACCAAACCTCTTGCGGAGTCCGTTGGGTATGTGACACAAATTCCAGCTGCCCTCTTATGTGCTATGGAGTAAACCATGCCCCAGCTTGTGTCCAGGTGTGCACGTCCCATCATGTACCATGCGTTGAACCTATTATGTGCTATTGGTTACATTGTGCCATCGTGCTGCAGGGATGAACCAGTATCGCGTGTAAGACGGGCACTGCTCTGTTCTAGGTAACAGGGTGATTACCCCAAACCTGGTCATCCCTAAACCCTCTTCGGCCACAGATATGAAACCCTTAATCTAACATCAAATAAGGAGTGTGGGCAGAACACATGTCTTGCTTTTTGGTACCGAACCTGAACACTTAGGTGGCACTCTGAAAGATGAATGAGCGGGCCTAGGTTATGGCACATTATATAGAAGTCATCACAATAAATGACCAGTCCTTTAGCAGGCTGTTATAGAAATATTAACTTATCGTTACATAACTAGTCGCAATTTGACTTTAGCTAAACTAACAATGACAATAGGCAGTCTAATAGGCCAGTAGATGTGTTCTTATACCAAAAGCAAACATAGGTTTAGTATGAAAAGTGCATAGTGGTGGAGAATTATATAAGTCATAGAAGAAACTCTAGCCAAGCAGACGACTAAGCCTTCTTGACAGCAATATTTATTTTAACACCATTAAGTAAGAACACATATGCATACATAAGCAATGCGAACAAAGCAAATTGACAATGTAACCATGTAAACCTTCTGGAAAAGCTATTCTTATCAAAAGTCACAAAGTGAAAGAGAGAGACAGAAAGAAAGAGAAAAGAACAAAACATGTATCAATGTCATGCCTGTCACCCACCCATCCGGATACTATTGTAGAAACAGCAATGCAACCAGATCAATGACGACACCCTTCAGGTGGCATTCCAATTATACACAATTCATGAAGCAATTAGTTAACTCATCGTTTAGCCATAGGAACCCAGGAACAGGCCCCAGAGATCATTACGTGTGTCAGATTCTCCTCTGTATTTAAAAATCGCCTTCTCATACGTGGACACAGTCAGCAGTTTCTCCACCCAGTCATCTATGGTGAAGCAGTTGGGGGATTTCCACGCACATAGGATCATTTGTTTTGCGAGCATGCAGCCTCTCAATGCCTACATTTTCTTTGGAAATGACAGGACTTTTATTAGGGTGACATCCCCAAGAATCAGAAGTGTAGCCTTTCTCGGGATTGAACACTGCAGCACCAGTTCCATCCGCTCACACACTCCCTCCCGGAAATCTCTGGTTTTGGTGCAAAATCAAAGCAGGTGACTCAAAGTGCTTACTGATCAGCTGCACTCCCAGCATTAGTCATTATCTGAGAGACTAAGCCTTCTTACAGTATTTGGGATCTGTGTTGTGTATTGCTACAGTGAGCTGGCTTGATATTGTACCAAGGCTGGGGGAGATTGCAGACCAGATGCTAAGAGTCTACAAAGCAAAACTTGCATTGGAAAAAAAGCACATTTACTTGAATAGTTTTAGGTCCTTTGTTGGACTTTGCTGCGGTACTGCACCATCTTGGCCAATGGTTTGAAAAGAATGTACATGAAATGAGGACCATGCACGAGTATCCCCAAGGATCTCCTTAGGGCAGAGTTCTATACCTGTGGAACCTAACAAATGGAGTCTGTTACAATTGCTTTGTCAAGTGGATGGCCGTGGAGCACAAATGGTGCTTCTGAGTTGCTGCAATGGCACCCGCCACTGGTTGGTAGTACCAAATCCTCGTTATCCCTACATATTATCCCCATCAAAAATGTTGCCGTACATATGGTCGTTTGTCTCACCATAGCTGATATTTTTGTGGGGGTAATTTGTGGGAGCGGGGGTTATGGGGTGCCCCTCGCACATTTAAAAATAATGCAGCGGTTGCTGGGGTATCCCCCGCAGGGTCCATGGCTCAATATCACCACAAAAATATGGCAATATTTTTGTATCGCAATATTTTTGCGGGGATATTAACACATGGAACCCAAATCCTCACAAGCCACATGTCCAATGTGGATGGTTTCAAGGCCATGCTTTAGGCAGGAGAGTGAGAATTTCTCCCTCTGGCATCACAATGAGACACGGTCCCAAGAACACATGACCGTCGACCTTCTACAGCATAACCATTTGCACAGAGGGGACATTTTTGAGGATTTTCTCAGGACGGAACTTCGAAGGGGTGCTAAGACTGAGACACAATATTTCTTGCTTGGAGTAGATGCAAGAATGTTTCGAGATCAGGACGGGATTCATAGGAAGCACAGTATCTGGTGATGGAAGAGAATGGACGGGCCAAATAATGTATTTATTTATTTTATTGTTCATTTATAACAGGCTAAATACCAGGAGTGGTTTGTAAGCACAGGATTGGGATTCGAAACTGTGTTGCACTGTATTGTCTTGCTTCCAAGACAAATGTGTTGCCCCTGACTTATCCTTCCTAAGCAGCCAGAGGAGTATTTTGAAGATCATAGGATCATGATCGGAGAGCTAGTCTCTCCTCTACAATGTGGGTGCTGCCCAACCAATGCCAGTGGAAAGATCATTCCATCCTTACCTCCTGTCACTGCAGTAGTCAACACAGTCCAGTCAAGTGTTGTTTTCAAAAAGGCAATATCACTTAAGCAGCCATATAAACAAGCCATTACTCTGACAGGAAATATTGCAATTTACGGGGGGATTGTTTCAAATGGGAACATACCCACTCCAATAAAAGGGGTAATTGTTCATTCAGGTCTATTACAGATGAGAGATTTTCCAGCTTAATACTTAGAAATAAAAGGTCTCTCCCCCAGTGTACTCCCTCAACCGGTAATCTCTTGTAGCAGCCGCTGCTGCGGAGACCTTCATGTGACACGTCTTACAACAATGACCTGAATGTGTTCTCCGATGGATTTGCACCAAAAAATATATGCCTAGTTCCCAAAGGGCATCAAAGGCTGTCTTTAACCCCTTTGAATAAATCAGAGGACATTTCTGTGCATTTTAATACACAGCCTATATTCAGAAATAGGATGCACTTCAGAATATGCAGAACATAAAAGCATTCCCCTACACCTGTTTGGAACTGGCACAGGGCATGCACATAATGCTGGTGTTCTTAGTATTTCTAGCCCTGATAAAGGGACAAAAATTATAAATCTTTTTGCATTTTACATTTATGGGCCGTTTATGGGCCTGTCACAGTGAAAAGTGCCCCTGCCACCGACCTGCCGTTGCTAGGGGCCTGCAATGCATTAGTGTTGGGAGAATGCATGCAAGGATTCTGGCCCGCACATTTTCCCCACCATCTGAAATGCACTGGTCACGTTTGAGAATAAGGTGACCTGTGCATTTTGTGTGTGTTCTTGTGAATCTGGCCTCCTTAAGTGTGCATACACCAAATCGATCCTTTCATTGGCTGATTTTTTGATTGGCTCATGGGTGGAGTTGGTCGTATCAGGATTAGCGGTTTCTGGTGTGGATCTGTTCTTTCTTGTTTCTCCAAATTGCTTTATGGTCTCATTTGACCTGGATTTTGCATTTGAGATTATCGCTATCAGATTTAGATTCAAGCGAACAAATTTTAGTTTTATCCCTTGGCCTATCTGGTCTGCCAGCTCTTTGTCGAGCTATTTGTTTTAGCATTTTAATACAGATGTATTCGTGTTTTGTTTGAGTAGGGCTACAACCTCGAGTGTCAAAGTAATGTTTGAGAAGAGTGACTCAGTCAGCTTCTGTGTCGAAAGTTTCTTTGTCCCATCCAGGGAGTACTGTATTGCACAGACAAAGGATTCTGGGGGATGGCGCTCCAGGATCGCACACATGTTATGAGTAGAGTGGGTATATGTGAGTTTGATTGATTGTAGTTTTGGATATCAATGATTCCTTTCACTAGTCTGCGGCCTGACCAATAATCTGTACATAGACATGGGTCAGCGCTTGATTGGTTTGGTGAATCCAAGGCTGTTTGTTTCTATTTTGGGGGGTTTGGGCTTGTCTGTTATGTGTCGTCCAACTAGCTGTTTCGCTTGCCCCTAACAATGGTTATCTTAGTTGGTGATGTTCATAACCAGGTATATGCACTCTTAGAGGAATTTGGGTCAGTCTCCCAGGGGTCTCTACGCTTCTAGGTTGACGGCCGTGGTGTTAGCATTGACAGAACACTTGGTAAGCAGATCTTCACATGAGGAGTAGCTTGTAGGTATGATTTTGCAATTGACTTTGCCCAAACTCAGTGTAATCCCACCCTAGTCAAAATGAAAGGCATTCCTATTAATTGACTAAGCAATCAAACTGCTTCCAAAATACCTTAATTAAGCATTTACTAAGCATCATGAAAGCACGAATATGGCACTAGAAATGGAAATTAGCTAAATAAACTGTCACTAGACATTTTCAAAACTGTTTACTCAATGCTTCGAAAATAAAATGAACTAGTTATAGAAAAGAAGTGCTCCTCGCCGCGTGGTAACCGTTATCTAACGATTCCAACTGCTTGATACGTGTTTGAGAAATATTAAGCAGCATTTCTCTTTGCGAGGTCATCATTAGCAACTCTGGCAAAGTCCAAGTTTAATAATGTCAGTGTGCTCCTAATTTACACTTTGCAAATATGTTCCGAGTGTCACTACCCAGGTAGGTTCCAGTTTGCCCAATCCTACCATATTAACAATTTGAAAATGCTAGCATTTTCCCGTTTTACACAGAAATCCTGTGAACACAGTTCAATATATTTCCAGTGTTTACAATAACAATACCAATGTATTTCCAATATAAATAACTCTAGATGATTCCTTTTGACCAATTGTATGTTTTCACAGGGTATCCGGCTGCCACCTGTTCACTTTGGAAATCCCAGCCCTGGCAGGTTCCCAGTTTTCAGTATATGTCCAGTCAGCAGAATCCCTGTATACTCATAATTAAGTATTCTCAATGCTAGCATATTCCCAGTCTGACGATCCCAGTTTATTCCAAGAATCGGCAAAACCCATGATACAGCCGTGTGGCAATTTCCCTGTACACCCAGTTGTAGTGTGCAAAATTTCAGTTTGACAATTCTTCCTAGTTTAACTAGAACCCCAGTCTATTCTTCGTTAACACTCCCAGTTTGGTAATTATGAGAATTCTGACAGTTTGCACAAACTTAGCTTATTCCACCCTTGTTCACCCTAGCATAGTCCCAGTGTTTACAACCCTGTTATGGTGGTGCAAGCTTGCTCCTTTCCTTTGCGTGTGGTGCAAGCCATTCTTCTTTTCCTGTATTTCTGCTAAAGTTAGAGCAATTAATAGTTGTATCTCCAGTTGTCTGGACGAGAGTAACTCAATCCTGGATCCTTCAGAGCGTATGCCCTTTTGGTGATACTTTTCTTGTCTATGTCTAGATAAAAGCATCACAAGGAAGGCCTTGTGTCTGGTCTATAGGGCTTAAAGTCTCAGCATCTCCCCTTTCTTGTTGCTA
Organism: Ambystoma mexicanum; assembly: GCF_040938575.1. Taxonomy (NCBI): domain Eukaryota; kingdom Metazoa; phylum Chordata; class Amphibia; order Caudata; family Ambystomatidae; genus Ambystoma; species Ambystoma mexicanum. Next base: position 427,624,602 of record NC_090934.1, on the reverse strand, counting down.
AATGTAGTGTGTTTGGCCTTGTCTAATCTCCGTGCTGTCCGGTCTGTCGCCTCACTCGGCTATTTGTCTGGCCTGTTTTGTTTAGTCTTGTGGTACGCTTTACCTTCTTCATTTTGCTCTTTCCCAATCTCTCCTTCTTGCTGGAAGCTGCACAAACTTTTGATCAACCCTGGTAGTTTAGGCTTGCAACATCATGTCTGTGACCTGTGTGCGAACACTGTTGTTGCACCTTAAGGCCAGCAATTGCCAGAGCAGTACCTCACAAAATAAATAGAACTGTTTCCTTTTTCGCAATCCCAGTCTACTCCCAATTGTCCCAATCTCATGATGCGCTGAGGATGCCAATCCCAGTGCTTATAACCCTGGCAGATTCCCAAACCAGTTTCATTTTCCCATTATGCTCCCAGTTTAACAGCCCAAGTAGATTTTCATTTTGCAGAATTATAGGTTATACAATCCCAGTATATTCCCAGTTTGCACACTACCACAAGTGGACTTCAAGTTTGGCACTCCACGTATAGCCTGTATACTCGGTTTGTATTACCAATTTCATAATTCCAATAACATCCTTGTTAGTCAACACTGCTATGCTGCACTTTATAAAATCACAGTATATTCTCCAATTTGCACTAGCCCTGTATACAGGGGAAACATTCCAAAACACTCGCATTCATTTTGACTTCTCCTTTTTGCACAGTCTCCTTATATTCCCGGTGTGATTGACCATCCAAGCACATTCCCAGATTGTCCAACTCTAATATATTCCCAGTTTTACAATACCAGATTCCACATGTCTGGAGAACACTTAGTTTGGTCGTACTGGATGTTTACTGGTATTGTGCAAACACAGCATATTTCCGGTAGTCCGATCCCTGTATGCTTCCAGTTTATTAACCTGTGCCCAGTTATACATCCTCTGTGTATTTCCGGTTTTCATTATACCAGGATATTTCTAGTTTGACAATCCTCAGTGTACGGTATTTTGTGAACCCCAGTAAATTCCCCCAGTAAATTCCCAGTTTGTATAATCCATGTATATTCCTCATTTGCACAATTCAAATGTTTGCTATTTTTTTCCAATCCTGTTTGTAGAATCCCAGTGCAAACCCAATAGCCTTTTTGCACAATTACAGTAAATACCATTTTGCAAATGTCCATTCTGGCCAATCAAATCATAATACCACTTTGGCATCCTTGGTATAGTTAGAATTCGCCCTATGCCAGTGTAATCTATATTTTGAAATCAAGTATTTTCACACTTCATGTGTATCCCCCCAACTTGGAATTACATGATTCTATTATACTCTTTCCCACTGTCATAGAATTCCAGTTTACCGCCTTCTTGATAATCCCAGTTTGCAAATTCCTATTGCATACCCCATTATACAAAATTGCAGCAGTTTATTTCAAGTTTGGCACACCCCAAAATATCACTATTTTGACAACCCTACTCTTCTCAACTTGAACATTACTAGTGAACCTCCGATTTCACAGCACAGCTTAACTGCAATGAAAAAATCCGTTTGAAAATCCCTTGCTTGTTTAGCTGAAAATGAAGACACGAGCTATAGTTAGACCTCAAGACACATAATGTCAGGCAGCGTGATGAAGCTCAGAATCCATCACACTGAGACACAGCCTCCCTCCTACAATGGAAAAAGAGGGCCCAGGACAGCATAAGGTGGCAACAGCTATGGCGTTGGCACCTACAAATATATCGAACATGAACAATGCTCACATCCTGGAGCAGGTCTCCTCCAACCAAAAGGGCCCAATATACTGATATCCTTCCAGGGATACAGTGGAAGTTCCCTTCACAGCCATCTCAACAACCTTGGCAATGCTGAATGCTTGGTAGATGTTAACAAGTACCGGGGGTAGTTCTACAGGAGAAGCTACCCATAGGAAATAGCGATACCGCTGCATACCCCCTGACTTCTGTACCCTTGTGGAGGGCCAATTCATGAATAACTCAGGTCATTGTCATCTCAGTCAAGTGGGTATGACAGACTATGAAATGCATGTACAGCAAAGACTTCGAAAGCCGATCTCAAAAATATCCAGCAAACCAAAAAAGGAGATGGTCTTCCACTTTTACTGGAAGAGGTCAAGGCATTGTTAAAATAGCCATAATCGGATTTCCTATGCCAAAGAATGGCAAGGAGGTGTACCTTTCTGTTCCAAAGAAAAAGCAGGATTACGCTCATTTTAAGACTTGTGCAAAGGGAACAGACACAGCACAATGCAAAAGAAAAGTTGAAAATGACCAAGTTGAAATATGTTGTACCTGTACCTGTACTACAGGAAAAGTGCATCCTTGCAACAATGCACCTAAAAGCTGAGTTCTTTCATATCCCAATGCACAGGCATCGCAAGAGGTTCCACTGTGACAGGCGATGACCATTGTATCGATGTGCTGGAATTGCAAATAGCGGGATAAGCACCCAACGAGTTTTGCAAACACAAGACAGCCTGAATAAAAATGGGCGGAACTGCATCAAGCAAGCGTCAACTGCATCCCAGAGAGCCAACGGAAGCATGGGCAATCTTGAATGGGGTATGTGAAGAAAAGCACTTGGAGCAAACTGAAACCTCTCAGAGTTTACAAATCACAAGGACCCTTCCCCTCACCAATCGGTGTTTCAAAAAGAGATGACGTTGAACTGGACATCGCACGGGGAATACACCACGGATCCGTTGGCGAAGATCATTTGCACATGTTTCTCCATCACTACCACTAATAATACAAATCAAAGTGGGCCAGACAGTGAGCAGTGAGCACAATGCTTATTGCTCCGACATGGGCTTCAAGACATCCATGATTCTCCCACGTGCTGGAGATGCCTGTGGTTCGATTCAGGATGATTCACTTGTATTTATTGTTTTATTTATTGTTCACTTGTTGGGCACTTATACAGGAAGCAAATACTGTTTCAAAGCACCCACAGGCCAACAGGGAGGTAACAGAGGATGATAGAAAATGAAATTTGAACAATTTTAAATATTTAAATACAACAATGTAAGAAGAGACAATGGGGAGGGGAAGACAAACCTAATATGCCTATTGAGTGTTCAGAACGTGCAAGTGCAGAGGGGAGAGGGGTATGGGATAGGTGCAGTGGTGCTCATGGAGAGCAGCAGGTGAAATGCTATGAAGAACAATAAGTGCAACCTCCAGTGGTAGAGGGTGATTCGAGGCAAGTGCAGAGGATAGACAGCAGCAGGGATGATAAGATGTGGGAGGTCAGGGCCCCGAGGAAGCATAAGGCCCTTGCACACCAATGAAGCTGCTGTGCGATTAGCAGGGGAGAGAGGGAGGGAAGGAAGAGGTAAAGCATCAGGTCTTGAGGCTTTTACAGAACTTAAGGAGGTCCTGCTCAAACGAAGAGGGAGGGGGAGGCTGTTCCAAAGAAGGGAGCCCGCTGAGGAAAGCGCTCAACCTCCTGCCCTCTGTTTAGCAAACCGCTTTACACACAAGGAGTTGGTGCCTGAGGAATGCAGGTGTCTAGAGGGGGAATATTTAGTCAGAAAGAGTTGCAGATAGAGTGGTCCCTGGCCCCAGACAGCCTTGTGGATGATGCAGATGGATTTGAATTTGATTCGTTCTGCAATCGAGAGCCAGTGAAGACTTTGTAGGACAGGAGAGATGGGGTCCCTGGGATTGAGGCCAAGGATATGTCTTGCTGCCCTATTCTGGATTAGCTGGAGGGATCGCAGGGTGGACAAAGGTAGATTAAGGAGGAGGCTATTGCAATAGTCAAGCCTAGAGTGAACTCGAGCCCAGGTAACATTGAGTCTCTGGGGGAAGGTATGGAAAGTTAGAATTCCTTTCAGAAGGAAAAGCTGAAATTGGCACTTCTTGACAATGTCCTCAGTATAAAGGAGGAAGGAGAGAGAGGAGTTGAAGCTGACTCCAAGGGTTCTGGCTACCGTAGAGGGAGCAGGGGGAGAGCCCATGGAAGAAGGCCAGAGTGCAGGGAAGAAGTTGGGTGCCAGGGTCCCAATAGGGAGGATCTCTGTTTTGCTGGCATTGAGGCAGAGATCATAAGAAGTACACCAGGCCTGCATGGCGTAGAGGCAGTTGGGGATGATGGAGGGTGCAAGGGTGTCTGTAGGAAGTTTGAAGAAGAGTTGTGTCTCATCAGAATAGCCCTGGAAGTTGGGGGAGAAGGAGGAAATGAGGCATGCCATAGAGTAAGTTAGATGTTAAAGAGCCAAGGTAAAATAATGGAGCCCTGGGGTATGCCAGAGGTGGAGAAGGAAGTGGGGGGCAGGGGGAGAAGGTGCCCAGTATGACTTTGGAAGAGCGGTTAGTTAGGAAGGAGGTAAGCCAGTCCAGTACCCACTCAGAGATACTAAGGGTGTCATGGAGCCTTTTTATGAGGATGGAGTGGTTCACTGTGACAAATGCAGAAGAGAGATCAAGGAGGATGAGGACAGCAGGGGCGTTGGAATCAAGGGCTGTGAGCAGCTCTTCACGGTCTTCAGAAGAGAAGTTTCTGTGCCTCTGGATGCTCGGAATCCAGATTGATGGTCGTGGAGATCTCCAACAAGTTCAGTGTGGGAGTTAAGCTGGGGCAGGGCCAGCTTCTCAAGCAGTTTCCCCAGAAAAGAATCTGCTCTCTTGTCAATGTGTGGAGAGCAATCTCTCATCCAGAGCACAAAACGCTGTATTTAGCAACTTTAGTCTGGAAGTCTTCTACTTTGGCTATTTCAATGTATCTCCTGAACCCATGAACATGCTTAGAGAAACGTGAAGGCCAAACACCAGTGCCTATTATTCTGCTAAAGGGAGAACATTTCTGGTCTTGTGTTTGGAAAAAAAACATGGTTACAGACAATAGTGAGACGTGTTAATATATTGGTTGCACTTGAAAGCAAACTAGCAGATAATCTCATCATAGTACATTTAGTAGCACTTGCTTCATAACTGAAACGTGAACAAACCCTTTCTTTGATCACGAAGGGTATCCAAGATACAAGGGAGTCACCTGGAAAAAGGTTGCCAGGGGGCGACATTTCTGCAAATTTGCACTTGCAAGAATATCAAGGACTTTCCCCAAATATTCTAGGACTGGAGTATATAATAGTAGTTAATATCCATCCTAGAATATGTGGGGGAAGGCTTGTAGGGGTGCAGGGAAAACAATTGCCTATCTGGCCACTTTATCAGGTAGTTGTCACGAAAATTACCTTTCTCATCGTCATTATAATTAATAATTGTTCTTTTATAACATGCTTAATACCAGTGAGAGGTTTCTAAGCGATCGGGATTCAAACCTGTGTTGAGATTCGTTGTCTTGCTTCCAAGACAAACTCGTTGCACCTGAGCTATCCTTCCTCCCCATTGCTTCTTTAAGAAGAGTGACTGAGTTGCAAGTGCAGCTTGGTGGAAACCTTTTGTTCTTTTGTACAAATGCAACAATATGGTAGTACTGCAGACAAAAACAATACAGTGTCACCTTTTCATATAAGCAATAGTGAAAACAATTACAAAATAAAATAAACAATAGTGAGCACCTTTCTTTGAAACTGCAGCAACTATTGCAGAATAATTATTTCTTAATGTGGCTGTAAGAAGCCAGGAATGCACTAAAAAGACAAGGCAAACAATTTTATGAAAACACAAAAATCTTTGTAGCTCTTTGATCATCATCCACATAAGGGAAAAATGATTTGGTCAATACATTGTACAATGTCACAAGAGCATAACCCATATGTAAAAAAGCTACAACAATCTCCTTTTGAGGAAATGTTCATTTACCGGTATAGCAAGATCTGCAACATAAATGTTCAGTACGCACTGTCAAAAGATGCTTTGTATAGGCATTGTGACGATTCAAGGGAACCCGTCACTTCTCCTCATGGGGAAGCCCTCATCTGTGATTCTAGGGAGGTGAGGCTGCTACCCAATTGTCCCCCAAATGTTTGTCAAAGGCGGGACCTCACCGGGAGGGACTCCCCTCATGGGGATATGGACTCCCATTCCATGAAGGAGCTCCCTGACTGAATTTTCCCTTCGGGCGAAGTCCTTATCAGAACTCCTTGAAACACTACTGTCTATTAGGGTAAGGCTGCCTTTGTCTTTGATCCACAAATCAATCTGACCCAGAAAACGAAGGACAAGAGAGGTCTGCAGAATAATAACAGACTGCTTGGATATATTACTGAGAAGAATTGGCCCCAAGGAGGCAGGAATATTATCTCAAACACTGATCATAGTACTGAGGAGAGTTGGCCTCAAGAAGGTCTAAAGATCATTTCAACAAAAACAAAGAAGGACTTGACTGCTGCGCTGGGGAGGATCCAGCCCTAGGAAATAAAGAGGGAGAAGGAACTAGGGGGAAGAAAGACAAGCCAGCGTGAAGCCAGCACAGCAAGTTCGAACCTGGGAATGTTAAAAAGCTGCAAGCACGCTAACCCTCAGTGGTAGGGATGCAGAGGAATGGTGAGCGGAGCACGATGTCGGAAGGCAAGCTCCTGACAAACCGAAAGGGACAGAAAGAAATCAGCGGTGGTGTGTTCTCGAGGAGGTGGACCATGTGGTCCTGCAACTGCACCCGACCCGTGTGGTCTAAGTCTCAGTGGAGACGCTGAAGTTATTCAAGTCAGCCCAACTCCGCAGGAAGAACCAGGGACGCAGTCCCGACACAATCCAGGTAACAGGAGCAGCGGGAGACCCAGTAGGGGTTCAGGAGAAATACAGAGTCCAGAGAAGCTTGGGAGTGATCTTCCTCATCATAGTCAAAGGTAACCTCGTCACAGTAGTGATACCCAGAGACTCAAGAGCCAAGAGAAGCTCAGGAGTCATCTCCCTTGTCTCAGTAGTTATACTCGGAGCCAAGAGAAACCCGTAAGTAATCTCCCTCATCGCAGTAGTGATACCCATAGAATCAAGTGTGAATATAAGCTCGGGAGTCACCTCCCTCGCCACATTAGTGATACCCAGAGAACCAAGAGTCAAGTGAAGCTCAGGAGTCATCTCCTTCATCACAGTGGGATACTCTGAGGGCCAATAATCAAGTGAAGCTCAGGAGTAATCTTCCTCATCACAGTAGTGAGAATGGGAGAACTAAAAGCCAAGAGAACCTTGGGAGTAATCTCCCTCGTCATAGTAGGGATATTCCAGGATTCAAGAATCAGGAGTGCATCAGGAGGAGTCTCCCTCACCACAGTGATAATCCATGTAGACTTAAAGAGGGGATTAAACCGCAAGAGCTGTCTGTAGGTAATCTTCAGAACATCATAAGACTGAGAAAAATTGCTAACTGTAAAGCAGGTTTTCAAAACCCCTGGGAAAGGCTAAAGAGACTTTTGAGGACTATTGCTAAAGAATATCCAAATACGGCTCTCGAGGCTGTAAAGGCTGGGTCAGGAGAAGGGCGTCCTTCTCCTGACCACGCCTTCTTTGTTGAATCAGAAGCCAAAGCAAAGGATTGCTGAAAAAAAAGAGATAAACACTGACCCGGTTTACTATTCTTCATTTGTATGCTAAACCTTTTGTGTAGACTAGTGGTAGGGTAAGAGTAGGTTTTGGACAGAGGGCAGACACTTTTTAGTTATGATATGATATGGCATTTGTAACGCGCCTATACAATGAATAAACATCCTGACGATGAGCACCCGAGTTATTAGTTTAGGTAGGGATAATCCTTCAGAGGGAGAGGTAGGTTCTTTTCTTCAAAACTTAATAAAGCTTTGTTGAAACATGGCACCCTTTGTCCTCACTCCACCTCACCACAGTATGTACTCAAGACAAGATTATTTACTGGGTCAATCAAGTCTTGGTAATTTGTTTGCTGTTGTCCATCCTATGCATTTGCCTCAGCTCACTCTCCACCACTGGTGGTTATACTTATTTTTCTTCATAGCACTTCACCTGCTGCTCTCCATGAGCATCACTGCACCTATCCCATACCCCTCTCCCCTCTGCACTTGCACGTTCTGAACACCCACAAGGCATAGTAGGTTAGTCTTCCCCTCCCCATTGTCTCTTCTTATATTTTTGTATTTAATTATTTAACATTGTTGTAATTTCATTTTCTATCATCCGCTGTCCTCTCCCAGTTGCCCATGTGGTGTGTTTGTGTGTGGATATATATATTTATATAGGGATTTGAGTTGTTCAGTTACCAATTCCCACAGTGACGCCAGGCCAAACCCAATCATTTATGGATAGAGGGCTACATTACCAGATTTAAAATGTCTCCAAGTGTGGTGAGACAGCAAGGCTACAAATACGCCATCAATCTTAACATTTATTTTCCTCTTTTCCTTCCAGACACGCCTTCCAGCTCTTCTACAAGGAGTTTGTGGAGTACACCTGTCCCACAGAAGACATATACCTGGAGTAGGCGGAAGAGAGACGGCAGGGGCACGAGACTCCTGTCCATGTATATACCATGTGATGTGTTCCAGTGGCTGGCCGTGCATGGACAGAGAAGCTTTTAGAGCGAAGATAAACTGAGGTTGAGCGTTCGGAACATGGGGAGTGGAGAGGGACTCTCTGAATGTCAGTGGAATCACCCTCTGCGATTTACTGTGGTGCTCTTCCCTGTGATGCGTGTTGGGGTGAAGTTGTGGGTGTGATGTGAGAATGCAGTTAAGGACAATTTGCTGATTGATTTTCTAATCGCCTGTATAAAGAGGGGAACCATGTATTTCCACTGGATTGAAGGTGGTTAAAAGAGAAATATAGAAATATTACAGAAGAAATTATTTATGGTGTTTGGCGGGTTTGGGAGCAGAGTGCTGGTCCAGGCTGTCTCCCTTTATTGAATGGAGAGTGTTTTCAAGTGTGGCCTGGATTGTGCATACTCATGGCAGTGTCAGCGACCATAGCCTGGAAAGTGTCATTACTGTGGATGTGGTCTAGATTGTATACACTGACGGTGGTCTAGAACATTTTACAGTTGCCTAAATTGTCACAAGCTTGATCTAGTACTGAGGTCTGGATTACATACACTGGATTATGGTCACACCACTGTGCTAATGAAGGCCTCTGGACTGCAGCCATGGCCTAAACTACATGCACTGAATGATGCAATGGCCACACTGTAGCCGTGGTCTAGATTGTATGCTCGGAAGCTAGTCTTGGTGCTTCCGCTGTGAATTGTGTGATGGTGTGAAAGAGTGAGTAGAATCTGAAGACCGGTGTCCCAGTCAGACACACTGCGGAACTAATTGCACTCGGTAGAACACTGAATCTAGGAGTGAGCTGTGTTAAGACCAACACTTTGATAATAAGAGTTGCAGTGAAGAGGGGAGGGCACTACCATGGGAGGAGAGCCATGCTAGTAAATAGGAGAGTGCTCAGTGAGAGGGACCAAAGGATGAGCGTATCAGGAGAGGATACATGTGCACAATGGAAGTCTACTAACGATAAAGGGGTCTCAGGGAATGAGAGAATAGGGGGGGAGTGTGTGAAGGAGCTCGAGAGGTTCATTTGAACCATCCAAGCCTGAGCCTCTCAGAGAGAGAGATTGCCCTATCCTTCCACTGCCCCACAATCCACCGGGTCTTTTATTCATGACCACTAGTAAGGGAACCAAGCACAATTTCTACCCCTGGTGGCAAGAGGCATCTCTCGAGCCTGGATGAATGCAGCATATATGTCTCCACAAGACATCACAAGAGGCTGCATCAACATTATGGCACCCAGATCTACTCTGGGATAGACTGGCCAAAGGTCCAACAGGCTGTCTGGGCCTCTTCTCCTCCCTGTGCCACCTAAGTGGGTCCCGGTGGGCATAGCGAACAAACAGCACAGCATTTCCACCATGCCGCCTCGCGAGTTGCTGGAGCCCTTCAAGCGGGTGTTCGAAGGTCATGGATGGTGCCCCGCCAATCAGGATGATTCGCATCACCCAAAGTGCCTGTGCATTGCCCTGTTTGGAGTCACCTTGCGGAGGAGCATTTGTCGGTGCATGTAATGGTGGGTAATGGGGTGTAACGGCTGTTCTAACTTTTTCAGGAGTTCAGGCTTGGATTGCACCTGACGAGTGTCCAACTCACTTTCCTGACCAGAAAGAATTTTTGCGGTTGGTTCATAGACAATTTCTTTTCATACTATTTACTAACAGCGGAGCAGGAATTTATATACCTATTGCAGACGCAGCGATAGTGCCTCTGTAGTTAGTGAGAACTGCGTATTATTGGGCTCAAGTTGTTAACACAAAGAGCCTGATTTACAAAGCGCTTTTCAATGGTATTGTAACATTGTAAAACGAATTTGTAAATCAGACCCAAAAAGTTCAGATTGACACATGATCGTGGCGTTTCAATCAGCGATTCCACGCAAAGGTTCTGTCATTTCAACGCACCCTCCATTTCTGCTGAAATCAGCCTGAATCAGACTGCGTTCCTTTTTTTGTGTAGGTCTGGGGAGGATGACAGCAAAAGATCATACACATTAAGTAAATGAGAGAAGTGTGTTTGCACTGATGCAATATCGCTCATGGCAGCTGCATGGCCTTGTGCCAGTCTGTAATTGTGTGTGTGTGTGTGTGTGTGTGTGAGAGAGATGCATAGTAGCCTAATATACACCTTAGCATACATTATAATTTAATGATCAGCAATGTGCCGCCCGCAGTGGTCGTGTTCTAATTGCTGTACAGAACCTTTACATGGAGCTGCTGACCACAGATCATGACATGCTCATCTGTCCAATATACATGATGTGCATAAATAAGTTATATATACACATGCACACACACTCACTATTTATACACACCTAACAATAGGGTTTTCAGGTAAAAGATGGGTACCTTATGAGGCATGAGTGGGCCAGATCCCAGAAGCTTGACAGAGTTAGAAGAAGGAGCCAGGTGGTGGGGGGTAAAGGATGACAAAAACCCCTCTCCGCCCCACCCCCTCTATTGCATCCTGCCTGTAAAAACAACGTACCCCCACTCGGAGAGGGCTTGGAGAAGCTCTGGAGTTTGATCTGTTACTGGTGATAAAGCGCTATTTATTAAAATGAGCATAAAACAGACTTCATCCCATGCAGCACTGGTGTCCTGTGTCATTTATTTCTGGTCTGGTTCACGTGGGGAGGAGGGGCATTACCAGCCGTGTCCAACTGAGCTCGGCGACCGAGCCCCACCATGGAACTAATGAACGAGGGGGTTATTGTGCTGCCCTGCCAGCTGGGTTGCCTCATGGTCACTTTCCCACACCCACCTTGAGTTGAGATGCTATTCTTTACAAAGCAAGAATCCCCACTACACACCATCCTCCCCCGACACTTCCCACTGCATTCATTCCCATCTTGAGCCTTCGCTTGACATCTACCCTTCCACCTTCTCTGGTTTGATGTGTTGGAGACCTTCGAAATTTCTGCAAAGCACCAAAACCTGAATGTGTCAATCAAATTGAAACCCCCATGTATGTTTTGTTTGTACAGTTGGGCGAGATGCCACAATCCCCCATTTTAGGTTTTTGCTGCACAAAACCTTTGGATAAACAAAACATGACTGTAGGTGAGGTCTCCATATTTGTGTGAGGATGGGGTACTAGGACGTTGTTGCTATCGCCTGTTGAGTATTCATATAAGCAGAATTTCCCCATTTTGACATGCTCATTCAGAAAAACAAAACGATTGTAGCAGGGGCGTAGGAGACACATAAAATCTGAGGGGGGGGACAGGGGACATCTTGCGGACTTTATTATGTTTTAGTCAAAGAACTACACTTTTCACAAAATTAGAATTAAAATAGCAGTATATATTCAATTACAAATATCACTGTATAAAACAAGAGAAAAGAAGAAAAGAAAACAGAAGAAAATTAAAGGATGCAGCAGCAAAGAACATGTCTTTGTATGTTGCGTTTCTGGATTTTTTATCTGACTATGAGCTCATGGTAAGAGTGAGGAAATAACAATTACTTCCAGTGGGCTACAGCTAGGACGCCAGCTCGTTAAGAGGCCGATCACCTGTAAGTGGACTCCTGCCAAATAAAGGAGTTGAAGCCTTTTCTAGCAACTGTAAGTCGCTATTTTATTTTTGTGGGGCAAGGAGACGTGTGTGTCTCCTGGAATGGAAAGATGGGGGGTTCAAAGAAATGAAATCTTGTTTGTACCTCTGAGTAAGCCCTGTTATGGGAGTAGAGGGACCAGGTGTCTGATGTTGCTGCTTTGACTGTCCTCAGGGAGGGGGGGTGGGGTACAGCAAACAAGGAGGATGAGCGATCGCAAGCCCATCACCTTATAAGCACTCCCCAGGTCCGCGGCCGGATGTGTCGGACCCAGGGGATGCCTAGTAGGTGGGGTGTATGTGGACTTGCGGGGGTGGCCAGAGGGTCAGCCCGCTATGTGGTCTGCCCCTCTAGCGCCCCTGCAAAGGCTTGGCCAGCCTCTCACGATGAGTCTGGTCCCTCTTATTCCATCTCATGCTGGCTTCAGAGCATAGCCTTTCTTTGCCTTTGTTATTCTGAATGCAGAGCTGGACTCTGTTCCTTTCTCGTTTAACATTTGCTGTAAAGCCTGATCTATTTGATTCTCTCATATGTCACTAGGACGGCAAAGCATGGGTCCTCTGCCCTGTTACATTATTCAAAGAGCCCCTCTGGCCTTTCTTTGCCTCTCCCTTGTCTCACTGCTTGCTTGCTTAATACATACCTCCTTGCTTGAACACTCAACATATTCTCCCTAACACAGCAAAGGCAGCTGCAGTCTGTCTTAACTTCTATTTGTTCCGTGTCTTGAATTGGCCTCCTATTTCCGCTATTCTGTCTGCAGGGGAAAGGCATTTTCCAGTCACTGCCATGATGGTTCTACCTGGCCATAAGAGGGCAACAGCTAGCCAATATTTGAAGAACATGGGCATATTATGCCAGAGGCTGGCAACTGTCTTCCTAATGCCTACACAAGAGACACAACTCTTGCTTTTGTTTCTAACAGTAATTCAGTGGATAAAGAAACGCAAGAGCACACATATTGCTTATAAAGGAAGGGGATGATGTCACACTTGGTTAAGACATTTTGATCATGCCAGGAGCTAATTTCCAGCTGCAATTAAGCGATTACCTTTTAGACTTCTGGCTTTAAATAACGTTAGTATCACATGGAAAGCATAGAGGTTGCTCAACAGGGTTCCTGGAGCACGAGGGGTACCCTACTCGTGGACATGGATGATTGCAGGGCATTCTTGCCCTGTTTTGGAGCCTGGCCCCTAAAGCCATGATGGGGGGAGAGGCCTATTACTTTTGGTTGTACGTACCCTTTGAGGGTGGGCAGACATTGCCTCCTGCTTTAGCCTACTAACAGCTCTGCTTTGCAACTGTATCACACATACCTGTCAGGTGGAATGTAACTCAATACTACTAATATTATCAGCCTCAGAAGTCTGGAATCCTTTGCCACATAAACTAGGGTACAGGCTTGCCACCTGAGACTTACCCATGACTGAGTCGGCATCTGTTGCCCTGTGGGGAAGACACACACAGAAAGAGCAGGGCACAGTGCCCTTGTGGGATTTTCACACTTCTTCCTCGGGGTGGGCACAATTCACTCCGCAGAGAAAGTGGCACATGCTGGGCAACATTCTCCCACTTTGACAATGTGACCCAAAGAGCGAAATTGGCCATTTGAAATACCTCTGTCAACTTTTTATTGCGCAATCCACACTGATGGGTTTCAGCACCTGCTTAACGCGACATGGCAATTAAGGGCATTTGCCAACGCACTCAAGAAGCACAGGACACCCTCTTACCAGCGACATGCCATGCTCACTCATTCCACAAATTGGCATTTATCTGGGGTCATGTTAAATGTATTTATTCATTTATTACATGTGTAGCATCACGCAAAACCCCCAAGCATCAAGGTGCAAAGCAAACTGCATGGAGTGGACCACTTCCATTGGCGCACATTTTCACTTTTCCGCCACAAAATGGAAGATTTTAGCGTAAAAGGCAGGTGAAATCACATTGCTTTTCCACTTTGGAAGAGTGTAAATACCTCACGCAATTAGCGATTGCTGGCGGAATTGACAATGGCTTCCTCTGGATTCTGCCCGCTTTTAGCAGGTTTCATTTCCAAGCAGATCCCAGAGGAATCCCTTTCCTTATTTGCAGCATGAGAATCCATGCTGGCAGTAAGGCCGCATTTGTCTGGTGGAAATACAGGGGGTCCTGGTGTGTCCACTCGGCTCCCGAACTCCACCCAGAAAATGCATGAAAATCTGGCCAATTAGAAAAAGCGACAGTAGTAGTGTTTTCCACCACTTTTTCTGAACCAATTGACCTGGAAAATGCTGTGTTGCATTGGAAGCTGAATGCATTCACTCTGCCTATTATCCCACCGGAAGATTAAGCCAGGTGCTGAACACAGGTTTTACATATTCCTGTGCACAATCTGCATTTGGAGAATTAACGAACTGAGATACCTTACAAATGATATCTCCTCTGGGGCTTTACCGTCTTAACCCCATAACTGCCAAGGGTATTTCCCCCCCCTTGCCAAGGCCTTTTTTGGTGATTTCGGTATGTCGCCATTCAATCCCTTGTAACTTCTTAGTTACATGAGATATCTCAGCCAAAGTTGGCCCCTTTTTTCCCACATGTAGGAGGTGGTAACGCCACCCAGGAATCCTAGTTTGCTGTAGGGGGGTGAGAGAAAATAACCAAAAAGTAGAACATTTGGTTTCTTTTCAGAAAATGCCAATAAAATGTTGTACAAAGAAGCCTGTGGTGTTTTCCTTGTAAGAGCTAGGAACAAATGGTTTGCTGTGCTGGATTTGCCATTTTCCAGGCTTTCAAGAACAGATTTAGTGGAAACCAAAATAACATATTTTGATATGCTAATTAGCCATTTTGTGAGAGGGAGGTGATTTTGGCGTTTTTTTCCCAATAGAAAATGCGTGGACGGAATGGAATAAAAGGGTACGAAAGCTGAATGGGAAGCTAGAAAGGCATACATTTCTGAAAAGTAGACAATATTCCAAGTTTAGAAAGGGGTGATTTGCACAGGTCAGGCAACAACTATGTAGGGAAAGATTCCATAGTTTGGGGGGAAATCAGGAAAATTACAGAAATAAAACACAATTTCCGCATATTTCACTCTGGACACCCGCCGAAACACGCAGCCAACAACACATGGCCTACCTTCCCATGTTCCCACATGTTTCCCGATGAAAACGGTACGTCACATGTGTGGGTGCACCTACCTGGGTGCAAAGGGAAAAGCCTAAAACACTGGTAACCAAGTCTTTTCGCACAGCAGATTTTCAGGAATTTTGCTCATGTGGACAACCTACAGATTCTTGCCTAGGGTGTCGAAGCCACGAAGGAAAACGGAGAACCCCATGCATTTCCGAAAAGAAGACACCTGTGGAAATCCACAGAGGTCTGACTTGCGCCAATCGCCCTATAATTTATGACCCACAATCCCTGACGAAGTGGAAAAAACACACTTTTCACTTTGTCTGTGATTGTGGGTAATACATTCTGGGGCGATTCAATCAAGTCAGACTTCTGTGGATTACCACGGGTGTCTTCTTTTCGGAAATGCCTGGGGTACCCTGTTTTCCTTCGTGGCCTCGACACCCTAGGCCCAAATCTGTAGGTTGTCTCCCCAAACCCTTTGGGGGTTACCAGTGGTTTAGCCTTTTCCCTTTGCGCCCAGGTAGGTGCACCCACACATGTGAGGTACCGTTTACATCGGGGCACCTGTGGGAGCGCGGGAAGGTAGGACATGTGGTGTTGGCGGCGTGTTTCGGTGGGTGGCAAGAGGGAAATGTCTGTAAATTGTAGTTTTTTCACCAAATTTCATAATTTGCCAGGGATTGTGGGTAATACATTCTGGGGCGATTCGCGCAAGTCAGACCTCTGTGGATTCCCACGGGTGTCCTCTTTTTGGAAATGCATGGGGTTCCCTGTTTTCCTTGGTGGCTTCTACACCCTAGGCCCAAATCTGTATGTTGTCCACATTAGCATAATCTGCTCTGCCGAAAGGCTCGGGGTTACCAGGGGTTAGCCTTTTCCCTTTGCGCCCAGGTAGGTGCACCCACACATGTGAGGTACCGTTTTTGTCGGGACACCTGTGGGAACGCAGGATGGTAGGACATGTGGTGTTGGGGCGTGTTTCAGTGGGTGGCCAGAGTGAAATGTCTGAAAATTGTGGTTTTTTCCACCAAATTTCGGAGACATTTCCCTCTGTCCACCCACCGAAACATGCCGCCAACAACAGATGTCCTACCTTCCCGCGTTCCCACAGGTGTCCCACCAAAAACGGTACCTCACATGTGTGGATGCACCTACCTCGGCGCAAAGGGAAAAGGCTAAACCCCTGATAACCCCAAGCCTTTCGGCAAAGCAGATTTTTCTCATTTGGACAACCTACAAATTTGGGCCTAGTGTGTCGAAGCCACCAAGGAAAACAGAGAACCCCATGCATTTCCGAAAAGAAGACACCCGTGGGCACCCCCTTTCCACTAAAACATCCATGGTGGTTCAGTGAGCCCCACACCCACCCAAAACAAATTATAATTTGTTTTATTTTTGTTTTGCCCCTTTCCTAGGGGCAGATGGGCACATGTGTGTGACAAAATGTACTGCCCCAGTCTTGGGGGGTGGGGTGGCTCTGCCAATATTTGCAGTGGCCTCTCCCCCTCACCCCAAATGAATGGGGGCATCGCATGTACCCCTTCTTAGGGGCAGAAATCTGCCGACAGGGAGGCCTACATAAGGTGCCCCCCATCCACTTAGGTGGGGGGGGAAGGCCACCCCCACTTGCAATAATCCCTGGTGGCTAGTGGTCCCACCCCACCCAAAACTACGTTTAAAAAAAATCTTTTTTTTGTTTGCCCCCCTTCCCTGGGGCAGATGATCACCCATCTGCCCCCAGGGTATTGCCCCCATGCTTTGGGGGCCAGAGGGGAGAGGGCAGCTTACATAGTAAGCAGCCCCTCCCCCCACTTCAAAAACAGATCTCTGCACGACACACCAAACACATATTCTGGGGGGATAAATGACATTACATCCCCCCCACTTAAAATTGTGGGGGGGATTTGTCTCCCCTGTCCCCCCATGTCGTACGCCCATGGTCATTTTAGGAATGCTAAAGGCCTCTGGATTTTACTGTCTGTTTCATGACTGCTTCCGGGTGGATCCAGAACCAAGGAGCTCCTGCTTTGCACAGCCCTGCCCTCAGCAGTGATTGTAAGATGCTTGGATTTCCGCTGGGCCCTAGCAGCATCACTCACTCAGTCAATCCTTCAGTACTCTTTGCTCCTCTCCATTCCCCTCCCTGCTTTGGTGTGCCAGGTCTGCAGACGTCAGGTGTGCACTAGTGCAGAGCCGGCCTTAAGGGGGGGGCGAGCCGGGCGACCGCCCGGGGCACCACGCCCCCAGGGTGCCATTAGCCCCTGACACGCCAGCTCGGGGGAGTCTTTCAAAGGCTCCTTCGAGCTGGAGTTGTGAGAGAAGGCGTGGCAGGCGGAATTTTACTGTAAAATGTGCCTGCCGCGGCGGGTGCATTTAAATGCACACCTCTGCTGCGGGCACTTTTCATAAGAAAAGGCACCATTAGCCCCCCACCACGCCAGCTCGGGGGAGTCTTTCAAGGGTTCCCCCGAGCTGGCGTAGTGGCAGGTACCTCATTGCCAATGAATGCACCAGCAGCGGCGGGCTCATTCAATGACAATGGGGTGCTAACGCGCCCTATTTAACCTCCTCGCCCAGGAGGTTAAAAAAAAAAAAGTTGCCCATCCTGTTGTGACTGAAAAGGAAGCGGCTCCTTTAAGGGAGGGAGCACGCCAGGGCGGAAGGAGGGTGGAAGGGGAGGGACAAGGGAAGAGGTTGGGCGGTTCGGAGATGTAGGAATAAAGAATAGTTGACATGTTACATTGCTCCTGTCCTCATTAGGCCTCACCGCGTATGTATGCCTTAGGGGTATGAGTGAGCTCAACAACTGGTAACAAAGCCGCCGTCCCAGGCGTGCAGCAGGAAGGGCTCGCTAGCCCAGCAGATCGACGAAGCGGCCACCGTGATTTCGACACGCAGCAGAGGTGGGCCGCCAGACCCAGCAAGGGGAGGACGCTGCAGGTGCAAGAGCCCCCAGCAGCAGAGGAACGTTGCTGGAGCAGGTACCCAGCAGCAGTCAAAGAGCGCAGCTGGACCGCGAGTCCAGTAGCAGAAGAAGAGCATTGCCGGACCGCAAGCTCAACAGCAGAAGAAGAGTGTCGCCGAACCGCGAGCTCAGCAGCAGGAGGGAAGCACCGCCGGACCGTGAGTCCAGCAGCAAGAGAAGAGTGCTGCCAGACCACGAGCCCAGTAGCAGGAGAAGTGCACCACCAGACCGCGAGCCCAGCAGCAGGAAAGGAGTGCCGCCGGAGAGGAACACCAACAGAAGAGTGCCATTGGACCACAACAGCCGGTAAAGAAAAAATAAAAGGGGCCAGGTAAAGACTCTGTGCCCCCCAGGCACGTCCAAAAGAATTAACAAAAGAGACACACGCACATGGTTACGCAAGCCCCAGCACTACTCCAATACACCAGTGCGTATTAATACGCCAGGGCGCGTATCATTAAACGGCCACACTACGAGGCACGAATACAAGGGGACATGTGCGAGCAGAGTGATGCCCCCCCCTACAAGACCAATATAAAAAAAAAAAAGGAAACAAAAGCCAAGGACCGACACACAGCCCCAAAAAGGGAAGATAAGCCTTTCAAATTACAAGGCTCCCAGGACTCAACTTGCTACCACCAAAACCCACAAGGCCACGGATACTATACTGAAGAACAAACAAGCACCTCACAGTTGGACTAGTGAACAACAGAACCCTAATTTGAATACTGCTAACAGCCCCAAACTGACCACAAGGCCACCAGGCACCCTACCGCACTACCCAGGGTGCAACCATGACCGACAAAGCACAAGCAGCTGCGGATGCAGGGTCTCCCCCAACCGCCAACGCCATCCCCAACTCGCATACCAGCCTCATGAGAAGACCAAGCCCGTTCACACTCAACCCAAACCACGAGCAAGGTCAGCGATAGGAAGAAGGGGTTGAAGAATTTGAGGACTTCGTAGGTGCCATTGGCCGTCAGGACCCTCCCAACAAGATCAGCATCTTCACAAATGTTGCGGGAAGAGACATTAAAAACATAATACATACAATTCCCCCGCAAGACCGCACCACATACCCACGCCTTCTAGAAGCCATCAACTAGAAACTTGTAATAACACCCAATAGAGACTACGAATGCTACACTTTCAATCAATGTGTCCAACTGGCCCACAAATCCATAGGTGAATTCGTCATCAGCCTCCAAAGGAAAATCATAAAGTGTGACTTTGCCAACTTCAATGATGACAAGGCAATCAGACTGCAAATAATTGAAGGGTGCATCTCGACAATGTTCAGAAAACATCTTCTGAAGAAACCCCTATCCCTCAAAGAAATACTAGACCTGGCCAGAGTATACAAAAGAATAGATGTCCAAGCTGCATCCATAGAAAATCCAAAAAAAGGAGACATCATTGCGGCCTTGACAGCGTACACCCGATACCTGAGCCCACCGAACAGGAAAACCCTCAGGATCACCATACAATGACCCCAGAGTGACCAGCAATGCTATTGCTGTGGATTTTAATACCCCACAGAGGACCATGCCCTGCAATTGGTCAACAATGCCTACGATGTGGCCAAGAAAATCACTTTCAAGCCATGTGCAAGGAACAACTCCCTGACACGGGACCGACCCGTCCACAGAATGCCAGCCGCCTCCCGGAACCACAAAGAGGACAACATGACCAACGACCCGTCGAGAGAGGATTGACATACCCCTTGGGCACTCAACAACGCCCAAACACTGTGAGAGCATTAGAAGGATTACAAATCGAACCCGACAGGAAGCCTCACAAACTTTATGACTTCCACCACTATCACCAAACCAAATGACCACCCTCGAGAGGGCCTACACAAGGGAGCGCTCATCACCTCAAGAACAAGAAACTTACACGAGTCCTTTCCCACCAGACTAGGATCCATACAACAACTCCCCACCGAGGTCTATTCAAGGAGAAATACAACAACCCCAATACCTGCAGGATGGATACGACAGAGAATACGTCAGGCTCCTCCGCGTCAACCCAGATGATACACCAGCCCCCAAGGTGACAGTTCAAATGGGGAACACCAGAAATAAATGTGTTGTCGACACCGGAGCAACTGGGAATGTCATGAACGAGGAGCTCTACCATGCCATGGCAGACCTATACCCCCTGCAGCAATCGAAAACCCACATCTTCCAGTGGGAAGCAGCACTACCCCTGACGTCCAGAGGACAATTCCAATGTGACCTGACACACAGGGACCTCACAAGAACTACCGCAATACACATCATCCGGAGTCCCTCAATAGGACGATTTCTCCTTAGCTACAGGACAGCCAGGTCCCTGGTACTCATAGACCTACAATACAAACCAACTGAAGTCATAAGAGGACACCCATCAGACAGGGGTGATGTCATGACAATAACCTGCCGACCCCTAAGTAAAGAGATTCTAAAAGCACAATTCCCCAAACTATTCGAAGGGGTAGGGATGCTCAAGGACTCCGTTATAAAATTACACATCGACCCCAAAGTGACGCCAGTACCGCAGCACCCCCGCAAAGTGGGCTTCCACCTTCAAGCCCAGGTATCCAAAGAGCTACAACTCCTACTACAAAATGATATCATCGAAAAAGCTGAAGGACCAACACCGTGGGTGTCCTCCATTGTAATTGTCCCCAAAGACAATGGATGACTACGCATATGCGTCGACATGCGCATCTCCAACACCGCCATTCATAGGGAGAGACATCCCAGACTGAGGCTGGAGGACATGCTCATCTGGCTGAACCAAGCAACAAACATTTACAAACTGGATCTCAACCAAGGCTACCATCAACTGGTCATAGACCCAGCCTCCAGACCAATAACCACCTTTGCCACACAGGAGGGACTCTTCAGATACAAGCGCCTCAACTTCGGCATTTCCTCGGCTGCGGAAATCTTCCAAGAGACAATCAGGAGACTAATACCATCGGAGGTCAACGCCCTAAACTATAGCAACAACATCCTTATATTTGGGAAGAATCAGGAGCAACATGACATGGCACTCATAGCAGTATGCAAAATCCTACAAAAAGCTGGCCTGACTCTCAACAGCCCCAAATGTGACAATAACAAAACCAGCCTCAGATTTTTTTGGACACATATTTTCTAACAAGGCCATAATGGCCGACCTGGACAAAATAAAGGCCATCACCGATCTTCATCGCCCCTCAACAACAGCGTAACTATGATCATTCCTAGGAATGGCAGGATACTGTGCAAGTTACCTCAAAAACTACGCCACCATCACTGACCCACTCAGAGCCCTCCTCAAGAAAGACAGCCTCTTCGACTGGGACTCACAGTGCCAGACAGCCTTTCTG
This sequence comes from Ambystoma mexicanum, assembly GCF_040938575.1. Taxonomy (NCBI): domain Eukaryota; kingdom Metazoa; phylum Chordata; class Amphibia; order Caudata; family Ambystomatidae; genus Ambystoma; species Ambystoma mexicanum. The sequence goes on along the minus strand of NC_090934.1, from coordinate 427,603,175 downwards.
ACCATCAAAGACAACCTTGCCAACCAGCGCCAACTAGCATACTTCCACCCCGAGTGGAACACCGTCATCACAGTTGACGCCAGCCCGGTTGGCCTTGGGGCCATTCTAGCCCAAACTAACTTCAAGGAAAATGCACAACATGCAGTAGTAGCCTACGCCAGCCGTGCCCTATCCCACACCGAAAAGGCCTACTCACATGCAGAATGAGAGAGCCTTGCAGCCGTGTGGGCCTGTGAAAAATGTCATCACTTCAAAGTCAGTCGAAGATTCACACTGATCACAGACCATTAAGCACTCCTATCTCTGTTTGGCAATCCCAAAACGAAAATGCCCCCCCGGATAGAACGATGGGGGATAATACTGCAAGAATACGATTACGATATCGTCCACAAACCAGGAGGGGAAGCCAATCCAGCCAACTACTTGTCAAGACACCCAATGACAGAAAACGACAACTCCCTGGCTTGCGAGGCTGAGGAATACATTGCATATTTGTCATCCAATGCCATGCCGCCTACTATCTCGACTATTTAACAATCAAAAAGAGAAATCCACATATAGACCAATATTCATTTCATTGTCATTGATTTACAAAGAAGGTAATGCATTTATGGAGAAGGATTTAGATTGGTGCCCAAATGGTCACAACAGAAAACAACAAAGTAAAGGTGCACTCTGGTATATTTGCAGTTTTGGTATATTTAAAATTAAGAAAATGGAAACATTAACACAACAACCAAAGACATATGGCACAAATTGAAAATCATACAATAGGTTTTTAGTTAAAGGTATATACAAACAAAAGGTACACATATATCTACATAACTAAATTCTTGAACCAAACAACTCACAGGTAAAAGAAAATAATCAAACTAAAGTGATCATTACAGTCATCTGAACAGTAATTAGCTTGCATTAGAAAATAGATTGAACAAATCCTGCTAGGCAAAAGGGAGTTAGGATATTGTTGTATATGAATCATACAGGATTGTAATCGTTTTCAGGACTGTAGACCTGCTTAGTGTTTGAACAAATCTTCAAATTTGTTGAATGCTCACTATCTCGACAGCAGTCTTTGCAGCCAGAAGCAAAGCCGACCCCATCATCAAAACTGCCATACACCTCATTCGCACGAACAAATGGAAAAAAGTGCACGAAAGAGGAAATGGAGAGGAGGGGACGGATAAGAAAGACCTAAACCGCTTAGCCAAGATACACTCAGAGTTAGTGGCCACCGACCAAGGTATACTGTTACGAGGCAATCAACTAGTAGCACCGAAAGACCTGCGGAAAACACTAGCAGCAATAGGCCATGAGGGTCACAGGGGAATCGGAAACACGAAAAAGATCTTACGGAATCACACATGGTTCCCCTACATGAACGTCATAGTAGAAGACATACTAGCACACTGCAGGTCCTGCCAGCTAGCAGCGAAGAAGATGGATCCAAACCCGATGCAACCAACAACACTTCCAGAGAGGCCCTGGCAAAGGGTCGCAATGAACTTTTACGGACCTCTGGAGGAAGGAGGCTATCTCCTTGTAACCATCGATGAGTACTCAAGATTTCCCTTCATCAAACAGACGCCATCAACATCATTCTATGACACGGCACCCATCATAGATGAACTCTTCAGCGAATGGGGTATTCCCAACATTGTCAAAACTGACAACGGTCCCACATCCCAGGAACGAGAATTCGCCAAACTAGCAGACCATCTTGGTTTCCTTCACCAAAAAATCACTCCACTCTGGCCTCAGGCTAAGGGAATGGTGGAACGGTTCATGGCAACCATAAAGCTAACCCGGCAGAAGGCCCTCGTAGATCAAGTACCACATCCACAGGCGATCTGCTGCATGCTCAGAAGCTATAGAAACACACCACATGATGCGACAGGGCAAACACCAGCAGAACTAATGATGAAATACAAACCCCAAACATGCATCCCTCAATGGGAAGACTATACACCAGAAGAAGACGCAACCATAAGGGGACGAGATGCTGAAAAGAAAGCAAAGGCCAAAGAATGGGCCGACAGGAAAAGAAACGCTTAAGAGTTACGACTCGAAGTGGGACAGACGGTACTAGTCTGACAAAGACAGCTGAGGAAAACAGACACACGCTACAACCCAGAACCCAGAGTCATCACAGCTGTAAAAGGACCGATGATAACCGCAACAGGAGAACCAGGTGAGATAACACGGAATGCATCATTCTTCAAAAGACTATACTTCGAGGACTTGGAAGCATCCAAGGGTGCAACCGAGAACCCAGAGCCTGAAGAAAATGCGAGTCCTCCAATTGAAGCAACTGGCAAAACCAGAGAATCCCCAGGTAGACCCCACTGAGTAGTGCGGAGACCTGCAAGGCTCACCGAACAAATGTGACCCCGGCTTTTATGATAAGCACGGGGGAGATGTTGTGACTGAAAAAGGATGCGGCTCCTTTAAGGGAGGGAGCACCCCAGGGCGGGAGGAGGGTGGAAGGGGAGGGACAACGGAAGAAGTTTGGCAGTTCGGAGATGTAGGAATAAAGATTGGTTGACATGTGACGTGGCTCCTGTCCTCATTAGGCCGCACCGCATATGTATGCCGTATGAGTGAGCTCAACACATCCTGGTCCCGACCCCTTCCGCCCCGCCCTCTGTTAACCAAGGGCACGCGGTGGGCGAGGGGGGGGCGCTATTTTGCCCAGGGTGCTGCTGCCCTTAAGGCCGGCCCTGCACTAGGGTAAACCTCCTCCTGCCACATTTGGAGCATGCTCCGAGTTCTTTAGTTTATTGGCATGCTGGCATGTTTATAATGAAGCTTTCCTTCCAGCCCTATGCTGCTTGGCGGAGAAACTGCCTCTCATTTTCTGAAAGCACGTTCTTCTTTCTTGCTAATAGCTCATATAAGAGGACATGAAGGCCTCAGCTGCAAGGTGAAATGTGGTATTGTGAGACAATTTGGTTTCCGAAGGTAGCAGCACCAGGTGTCTGTAAATGGTATCCCGTAGTTTCCACAAGCAAATTGCTTCAACTTAATTTACTTCATGGAAATGACTTCGAAAACATTTTGAAATGTACAAATGTTTGTGGGGTAAGGAGTAAAAGGGTGGTGGTGAGGAGTTTCGGGCGGGGGCAGAGATGTTTTTATGGGAGGGCAAAAGGGGCACTTGCCCCAGGCCCCCACCTTGGAGGGGGGCCCCACAAGGCTGTCTGATCTAAAGAAATAAGATTCCGTTGTTCACCAGACTTAAATAGCACACGTTAAGATATATTATGACATGCTGCTGATGCTCCAATCCTATTGCCTGCTGGTTGTACATTCTGCCTTGATCAATTCATCATGTAATGCGTTATGTGTTCACTGTGGTATACGGTCTGTGTGTTCACTACTGCACAACTCCTGTAGCATTCTTTTCTTCCTGGGGGTATTATGTTGATCATGTGCAATAGCCAAAGCTAAAATTCATATTGATAAATTGAGTGCCACAATGGTTCAGAAGTTAGCTCAGTGTGTTAAGGACTCATTGCAGAGATATGTGTTCATATGTGAGATTAGAATAGCACATTCCAGCAAGGCTGTCTGAGCCTTTCCTATGGCTGAAGTTTATAAACCTACTTGCATATGTACTTGGTGTTGCAGCACAACAGATGCTATTATCAGCAATGCACCTGCAACAGATGGGGGTTGTTATACAAACTAACATGTCATCTGTACGGTGAAGCTCTAGAAATTGCTTTGTTCAGATGGGGTGTTGTAAAACCTAGGCAATCACCTACAGCAATGAATATAAACTGTCAGTCCAAGGGGTGACTAAGTATCCAAATTCAATATTGCAGAACCCAAAGCGTTCATGCTTGTATCCTGGCTTTGCCAGCAGATGATGGTGATCCTGGTCGAATCATCTACTATCTCTTACATTAGTATGCTGTCTTCTGTGAGATTTGCCTTCTCACATGCTGGTAGCATCGTTCAGCCCATTACTTGATCTTTTTTCTTATGTAGGCCATTTGAGTGGAAGGGGTGGTGGACAGAAGCTAGCGGACCAGTGGCTGTAGGCCCCCCGCAAGCCTATTTTAAAGTCTGCTCATTGGACACAAAAAATTGTTTGCTTTTTCATAAAAAGCCAAAGGTTTTTCTGCAAGTTTCTAAATGACAATTTTCACAAGCCAGTGTTTCGGAAGTATTTAAAGCTTTAAAATCCAGAAGACAAACCCAGATTAAATCTGTTAAATCACATCAATTGGTATGCTGGTACTTAGATACTTTCCTTGATGATGGAGAGAATGAAGCTAGAATCATTCCCATTTTGCGTAAAACACCCTTCTATAACATTTTGTTTTAAAACCTTCATGTTTGCTAATTTGATTTGTGTACTTTCCAAGTCCATTTTATAAAATGAGATTATTTTAGTTCATGGTAAGAACTGGAAAATAAAATGTTCACATGCAGACATTGCAGAGTTGGCACACATCCCAGCTTCACCCCATACCAATGTGTGATCCTGGGTATCTCATTTAATCTTATATTGCTCAACCTCTGAACATTATCAGTCCCTAAACCTTTCAAAATTGCCAGCCCCTCAGAGTGATTTCCTTCTCAGGCTATGATCTTCAAAAAAGCCTCACTCTTTGTTTCACTGGCTATAGTGTTGCTTGCACTATGATAGTGAGCATTGATATATTGCACATCACGGGCTCGTGTTATTTTGATCTCTGTTGGCAACACTATTTGACAACCATGCCCAACTTCTAATCTCAGTCTGTCTGAATACAGACACCCTCCAGGCATCCTCTAATCTACATTCATTATCCATGCTACAGAATGGGCAGCTTTCTCTTTCCTTCCAATTGGTCTCCTCTAGCCATGCTTGAGCACTTTTTCATTCTGTGAGGCAGCTAATGTGAGTTCTGTCTATTCTGGATTGCATGTACCTTTTACATATGGGCCTGCATTAATACAAGAAGCTGCATACCTTCCTGGATGCTATTGATCAAAACTATCCTGTATCTATACTAGAACAGAAGTAACCTCTTCGTAGACCGCTAATGTTGGCCTTCAAATGCTACTTGTTTATCATTCTGATTAGAGCAAGAATAAGGAGGGTAAGGGGACTTAAAGGGAATAAACATGCTTATTTTCATTGCTGGAGGCAGCATATCAACCTATACGGTTATAGGTTGTGATCACAACGAGGGGGTGGGAGGGATTGCGACCAGATATTCTTGATCACCTAATTCCATTGGTTTGGTGGAGGGGGGCCTCAAAGATGTCCATTCCCAGGGCCCCAAAAGTGCTTAAGATGGCCCTGGGCGGGGGTGGAAGTGTAGGGGAAAGAGGGTTTGGGGGAACCAAAAAAAAGCATTTCGAAGTGTTTTTTTCAAAGTAAATTGCATTACATCGTTGAAATGACATGGAACAGTTGGAGAATGCCAGGTAAATTGCAGAATGTGCTTCTTGCTCCCTTCAGTTATTTGGGAAGCCTGTAAAAAGATGAGTGGGGTCGACATCCAATTGGGGAGTACATCTCGCTCACTGAAGCAAGGAGAGTTGAGCCATGTTATGAAAAACATTTGCGGGGGGTGTGGCTGTTTTGTATGTGTTCCAGGGGTCAAGTCCTAGCAATTAAAGCTCACGCAATGGTATGTGACGTCACCAGAAATTAGCATTTCAAGGTGAAATATGCACATTTCATTAAATTGGCTTTGCATAACCACCCTAATTGCACAGGACGAATGGCATTTGCCTTTCATAAAATCAACACACACAAAACCAAGAAAGGATATTTTCTTCTAGTAGTGTTTTTGAAAACTTTAAAAGGTGTGAATGTTTTAAACTCCAAGAACCAATACAAATATTTTCCCTGGGACTTGCAGTACCGAAATGGGACATTTCACCTTCAGTTGTTTGTTATTTTTCATCAGGTGCAGTGGTGAAGTGTCCAGCCTGCAAACCTGACAACTGCGTTTCGATTCCCGTGGTCGGCTTTAATTCAAATAAGCAGGCAGGACTGAGTCCACCCTCGGAAAAAAGTGGGTGGACTCCATCCCCCCGCGTGTTCCCTCGACTTGAGCACTGGGGATGTTCCGGTTGCTGTCTGGCTCACTTGTTAGATGTTGAATGCCATCCAAAACTGTGTCCTGAGTGCAGGGAACTGAGAGACTTGTGTGTTTTTCATAGCGCTAAATACTTTTAGCTGAGGCACCAGCATGATTTGTTCAGGATCACAACATTTTGGTGATGTGGCAAAGCCAGGATTTGATTTAGATTTCGCATTCCAAAGTCAACTTAGACCTACACACGATCAGGTACATTGTCTATCAGCTATACGTTGTTCCTTCAAGTGTGGGAAATCAACCACAGACTCTTCAGATGTATTGGTGAACGACTTTAATAGCAGTCAGCAAAGTCAGCGTACACAGGACAACAACTCAACGACAGAATGAGACTTGCTGCAGAAACCCCCCTCCTTCCGTGCAGAGCCCTTTTACACAGAAGAGAATACATGCATTTTAATGGAAAGGTAGGTTCAGGCATGTCATGCCATCATTAAGCAACAATATTTCAAGTGAAAGGGACTGTTTCCTGTCTCAGCATACAAATAATAGGCAGAGGCTGCATTCTAACGCCTGGGAAAGGCACAATGTGGATGTTCGCAGAAGACATTGTATGATTCATTACAATTGTGCAGTGCAAGCTATTTCTATGCTTCCCACATGGTCCGGGGAATACTGGCTTGCTTATTAATGACTACTTCTGCCTGCTAAAGCCACCTTGCCTAGAAAGGTACCTCTCTAGAACACACTTGCGTGTGGCAAAAGGCAAGCACGTCCAGAGGAAAAAACTATGGATGTGAGCACTGCTAGGCAGTAGACAGTAAAGCCTGGTTAAGTGATGCTCAGTAGGTCCTACACAGCAATGGCAATAAGGCACTGTTAAACATTGGTAGCATTAGAATGGACTCATAACCATAAAGTCTGCAAAGTATCTGAGGAGTTAATTAAGATTTAAAATTCTTAGCTTTCCCCACAATTTCCTCCTATGAGACCTTCCCTCCAGTCTCATCAATCACATATTTGGGGGAACAAACATCACATTCTGGCAGATGGCAACAATGCACTCCTTCAGTGGTATTACAGTAAAATACAGAGTCTTCGGGCACATGAGCGATAGTAAAGGCATTTGCAACTCATCACCAGACAGGATAGGCTTAGGATCAGAACCAGTATTATGAGTAGGATCTGTCCAGTGGAAGCACCCAGAGGTCCCACAATATTTGCTACTCAGGTCTACAAGGCCCTTGTGGACTTGGGCTGACATGGAGTTCACTCATTGTACTGTGGTTGTCGGTGACAATGTCTGCAATGTTATTGGTGTAAGCTGCTATAAAAGTACCGAATGTATTCTTCACAATTGCACATATCCCTCCTTGTGAAGTTAAGGAGGTGTCCAGCGCCATACGGTTCTGGAGGACCAACGTCTGGATGGCTACCTGCTCACAGGACAGCCAAGTCAGGGATGATGGGGTAGCATTTGCAACATCCTCAATCATTTGTGAAAGCCATGTCAAGTGGTCTCAGTTCAGTTTAACCCAGAGGGCTGGTATAAGGTAATCCATTCCGGCAATAATTCCTTCCCAGTCAGTGCTTCTTTGTGGGCGGGAGTTCATCGGAAAAGTGCAGGTATGCCAAACGGCAGGTAGGACATCGCCCATGTAGCAACGCCAACCCCAATTAATGGGCAACCATGGGTAGGCTTTGTCCCCGCAGATGAAATATATCCAGTAATATGTAACACACCTAGATTGGGTAAAAGTGAAATCAGGGTCAAAAGCAAATGTGACATTATTGATGACTATACTGGCATTGGTCAAAAGGTAATATCGATACTTGTTGTTTCCCATGAATAGTACACCCCCGTTGACGTAGCATATAAGGCCAATAGCCTGAGATGAAAGGAGACGTGCTGCTGGTTTTCGGGGTACCTGATCTGCATTGAGGAAATTTGGAGGACAAGTAAACCCCATCTGGGAATGAGAATTGCTGCAGGTTCCAGGGTCTTGGGATAGTATAACCAGCTTGAGATCCAGGCAGACATCCCCCCAATTGAAGGGAATGGGGGCCTAGGTGAACTTGGATGACAATTCATGAGGTAGGTCTGCGCAAACCCAACAATCTGAGATGGCAAAAATGCAGGTTTACTGCCAGGTGAGGTGAAGGTAAGTGTTCTCACTGTTAACTCAAGAGTGAACAGGTGGAGCTTTGTTTTTATGACAAGTGGTTCTAAAAGTAGCAATCGCAGTGAGTCAGAGACAAACCAGTAAGCTAACAATGATAACAGTAGTCGGGTGACCAGACATGGTGTGGGCCCAGGACCAGAGCCTAGTCATGACACTCTGGGCGGTCCTGTTCGTTCTGTGGTATCAAAGTTCATGGAAGGGGGATCGAGTTCAGTTTGTATTGAGGAAGGAGCGTTCACGTGGTGTTATCCACCAGTCTTTTCAATTTAGGGTATGAATGTCTGTGGTTTCAAGACTGGACAATTGTCCGATGTTCTGAAGGTTTCAGCCAAGATCAGGCACTAGGCTGTGTTGGGCAAATTTTCAAGCAGTTCAAATGGTTTGTGACTGTGTTGGAACAATTAATACTAAAGGGTTCAAACTAATAATATCCATAATACCGGACCCACAAACTCACAGTGGTCATTAGGACAAAGAGTATGACCAAGAGATAACAACACGGCCCAAACCCAGCAGCTACTAGCATATCGGTTGATGCAGTTTCTAATCTTTGCCAGTGTTCTACCACATTGGGAGAATTCATTGTTGCGCAGTGACAAGTTCCAGAGGTGTATGCGTATGTCCACTTGCACTCCTTTCTTGATCAGTGACCCTCCGGTGGCCCTCTGCGGGATGGTAGGGCATACCTTCTCGGACCGCAGAGTTCCAGTGGAGTCAAGCACTGGAGGTGGTACGCAGGGAGAGAGACCCGGATTGGGGTCATCCCGTCCAGAGCTTCAGCTGCCTCATTGAGCCTTTACAGTAGAGACCCCATGATGGTAAATAAACTGTGGATTTAGGGGTCTTGGTTCAGCATCGTGCATACAGGTGCACTGGGAGCAGTGGAATCTTCTTCCGCTGTTGCTCATGGATTTGCGTGCAGTATCCAGTTCAACTGGCACTGTCAGGGCTGAGGCGGAGGCTGGGATACTGGCAGAAGCGACGGTGGGCACAGCCAGGCTGGCTCTCAGAAGCTGGAGATCTGTCAAAGTGGAGACAGTGCTGTCGACAGGGGCTGGGATCTTGCAGCAGTGGGCAGCATGCATCCTGAAAGTCAGACCAGAATACTTCACAGCAGTTTGTGTGGTCAGCAACACCTGACGTGGTCCACACCACCAGGGCTGAAGTTCAGACTTCTGCTGGTGAACCCACACGAGGACCCAGTCACCTTGCTGCAACAGATGGCAGGGAGCAGTCGCCGGTTCTGGTTGGGAAGCTTGGACCTGTGCACAAACAAAACAAAAACTCTTGACCAATGTACGACAATAATTAAGAACAGTATTGAACCCAACAGCCCTTTAAGACGAGGTAGCACTATCTCGGATGGATGGGGATGAAGATCGAACTTGTACATCAATAATCAGACCGACTCAGGAAGTTGGCAAAACATTAACAAGTATATAAAACAGGGAGTACAACAGCCATCAACAGACATTTTCTCGAGTCTCAACGATTCACATGAAAAAATATACTTTATAGCAAAAACTCATACTACGTGGCAAAATAAGCAAAACCTACGGGGGTTTGTGATAGGCTTAAAGGGAACATCCAAGTATACTTTCTATGGGGTATGGGATCGTGATTGGGTCTCTAAGGTCAGGTGGCCAGTTATGCCCACCCCTAGTGCAAGTCATCTTCTGTGTCCTAAAAATAAACAACGTTTAATTGGCTTTCAAACTATATGGCTCTTTGCTACGTGGCCCTCTATAATTGGTTGGCACGCTTGTATCCTTCTGGAATATTCCACTCGCTAGCAGCAAGCAAGGTGGTACCCCAGGTGCTGGAAGGTTGGACTTGACCATGCCTCCCCACCCAATTAGCCCAACATCCATCATCACTCCTGCTGTCTGCCATTCAATTAGTCCTTTGAACTCGGCCTTGCATAGGATCACTGTACCTGAGAATAAAAGGGAGTGTGAGCATGGCCTTATCTTCTGGTCTTGGTGTAGCTTGCCCAAGTCTATTTTCATCTGACCATGTGACAGGAGACCGTATTTTGAGCTCTTTCACTTTTAACACCATTAAATGAATAAATCCTGGCACTTCTAGTGTTTTTCCAATTGGTAATTGGTAGATTACTGGTAGATTACTGGCACTGATTTCCCCCATGTTTCCAAAGTACAGCATTCCGGAATACTTTAAATGTAAGCAAGAAGATCGTTGTCATCTTTCATTTTACGTGCCATAATTACACCCATATCTGATTTATCAGGATACTGCACCCTGAGTGCCCGCCAGTCATCTGCTCCACAATAGTTAAATGGCGCGCCATCATGTGCTGTGTTCTGTGCGGTGACACTTGAGTAGCCTGCTCACATCCATATGTCATCATCCCTTTCCCCAATAATGGCTGCTAGGAGACCCTTACTGTCCCCTATTGTATTTCCCCCTGTCATCTTTTCTAGCTCATAATTCAATTTCCCCGCCCCAGCCGTTAAACTGAGACATTTGCACCTTAAATCATCCTTACCCATTTGTGGCCAGGGGATATACTGTGGTCTGGCCCCTCCTTTCTCCAATAAAGGGAACTGCATGAACCCAAATCCACAATCGGCTCCCATCGTCTGCCTATCCATAGTAGGGACAATGGTTCCTGATCGCCTGCTACCTGGCAATGCCCTTAGCCTGTTCACATATGGTTGTGGTTCTCCCTTTTCACTATGCGATCTTCCTTTAGAGTGCTTAGGTTATGCTATAGGATTTGGAGTCCTAGCCTTAGGTTGCTCTAGATCAGACCACCTCACATCCTTGTCTGTCTGCAGACATCCCTCAGGATCGCATGCACTTTCTCCCTCCTCCCCATGGAAGGTTTCTCTCTCTTCGTCTAACACATCTAGTCCCCAACTAGCCCGGCTTCCTTCTCTTTCGCCCTTGTCTAAGGTCAGCCTGTCTAAGGACAAGTCTCTATGCTCGAGACTAAACGTGCTTCCTTCTTCACCTCATGATTGGGCAATTGAAGATCAATCTTCTTTTCCTCTGCTTCCCGATTCACCTCTTGCTCTCATATCTTGATAGGCTCTATCGATTCTATCCCTGATACTCCCTATCTCGAAGTTCTCATCTAATGTAACTTTAGATGGCCCTGCCGTTGCTCCCTGCGACGGGAGGAACTACTCTATGTGGCTCCACGATATTACTGGACTTGATTCCATTAACTCTTTCTGAATGAGATCAATATTGTGTTCCCTTTGTCGCCTTTTTTGCTCCTTTTCTTCATCTAATTCTCTTCACCTTCTCGCTTCCTGTCTAAACCTTTCCTCTTCTTACCTTTTTTCTTCCCTTCTTTCATTCTCTCTACGCTCTTCTTCTTCGCTTTGTCTTTGAATTCTTTTATCCTGTAATTTCGGCGCTTCCTCCTCTTGTCTCTCCTTTTCTTGCCTGTCTCGTTCTTCAATTGCTCTCTGTCTGTTGTCATACTTCATTTTCTCCTCTGCTCTTTTGTCCTTCTTTTGCTGTTCTTCCTGATACATTTGTTCTCTTATCTGCCTATTCTTTCTATTGTGCTCATCTTCTTTCAATCTTTTCTCTCGTTCCCTGTCTTTTCTATCCTGTTCGTCTTTATCTTCCCTTTGCCTAACTTCCTCGATACTTTTCCCATCGAGCTTGAGCAATATCAGTCCACCCATCCATTCGTTCTGCACGAGCATTACCTCGTCAGCTTTATCCTTTTCTCCTTTGCATCTCTTACTCTCTTGTTCTATATCTAGGGTCACATTTGGTAATTCGCTTTTATCCTCCTTGTCTTGTAAACCCTTAAAGATCTCTTCTTTTCTCTTACTTTCCTCTGGACTATCGTCACTGCCGTAGTTCATTTATCGGATTACTATATCCTGTTGCTGCATTCAGTTCCCTTAATGGATATAATTCTACATCTCCTGTACGATCGCCATTCACTTCAGGCGAGGTCAGGGGAGCAGAAGGCTCAACCCCTTCCTCCATACACTGATTAAGCATCCAATCATCAGCAAGCTGGTCTTCCCGCTCCTCCTGGTACATTTTCCAGAGCTCTAAAATATATAAGCTCTTTTCCAATTTCTTCCCAGTGTATGCAGCGTCATGTGGTCATGTGTTGCAAAACCCCATTTGACAGTGATCCCCCTTGTGGCCATGGCATGAAAATGTTATCTGCTGTGCCCTTTACCCATTCCACACTACACTGTTTGAGCTTGGGTGCATGTTTTGCCAGTGTCTTGCACAGGTGTATCAGTGGAGTAACATCCCCCATTGTGACAATTTTCAATTGACTGTCAATACTTACTGTTAATTACACAGATATGTTTCAGAAAAATAACAAATATGAGCGTGTTACAACCTCGCCGCTCAAAGCCTCTACTTCTCAATTATCTCAACCTATCTTTTCAGCTGGCGCCGACAATGACTAAAAATGAGGTAACAACTTTTTATCTCTTCTTTAACTTCACAATTTGCTCCTGTCACTCTTCAACACTTCTTTTCAATTTCAAAATACACAGACAGACTCATCATGATACTCCTTTTCTCTCAGCCCCTAAAATACCCTGATTGTAGTTTGAGTAATTCCCTATCATAAACCTGTTTATGTGCGGCCTAAGTACCCATTTGGGTTTTGAAATGACTCCTTCTAAAGCTCCTTGAGCTAGGAAACGGCGCTCTACAGAACGCCCCTCCTTCAAACACTTCTCATTATATACTAAACAAACCCCCTGTTACTTTTCTCCATTACCACAATCCCCATTCCCTTATGTTGCCAGTCCCCTCAATCTACTCACCATTCATTTTTTGGCTCAAGATCCTCGGTATCGACCCCTCCTCCAATCTGCACCGTCGCCTTCAGTCCGCTCAGAGCCTGTGGAAACCAGGAGGGATTTCGTTAACGAGGGACCCGTCCCACCTGTATCGATTTTCTTGCAAGAATTCTATATGGGCCGCTCTCCACAGGAAACCTCACGATCCTCCCGTTAGATGGCGGTGGGTGTCCAACTATCCAAAAACGCTAAAGTCCTACTGACCAACGGATCTGAACCATCCTCTTTCTGCTACCAAGTGAACCTGAAGGCCCTTTAAGACAAGGTAGCGCTATCTGGGATGGATGGGTATGCAGATCTTACTTGTACATCAATAATCAGACCGACTCCCAAAGTTGGCTAAACTTTAAGCTGTATCTAAAACAGGAAGTACAACTGACAGCTGACGTTCGATCAAGTTTCTCAATGATTCACATGAAAAAAATACACTTTCTGGCAAAAACTCGTCATCACAGATGTCATACTACGTGGCAAAATAAGCAAAACCTACAGGGATTTGTGATAGGCTTAAAGGGAACATCTAAGTATACTTTCTATGGCGTATGGGATAGTAATTGGGTCTCCAAGGTCAGGTGGACAGTCATGCCCACCCCTAGTGCAAGTCATCTTCTGTGTCATAAAAATACACATTTCATTGTCTTTCAAACTATAGGTCTCTTTCCTACGTGGCCCTCTATAATTGGTTGGCATGCTTGTACCCTTCTGGAATATTCCATTTGCTAGCAGCACGCAAGCTGGTACCTCAGGTGCTGGAGAGTTGGACTTGACCATGCCTCCCCTACCAATTAGCCCAATATCCATCATCACTCCTGCTGTCTGCCAGTCAATTAGTCCTTTGAACTCGGTCTTGCAAAGGATAACTGTGCCTGAGAATAAAAGGGAGTGTGAGCATGGCCTTAACTTCTGGTCTCAGTGTAGCTTGCCCAAAGTCTATTTTCATCTGACCATGTGACAGGCAACAGTGTTTTGAACTCCTTCTTTACCTTTAACACCATTAAATGAATAAAACCTGGCACGTCTAATGTTTTTCCATTATACCTCAACAGGAGCTTGGCTCATTTCTCACGTTCATTGTATCTTCAACCAGGTTCTTGGCTGCCCCAACCCTTGACACTGGGCCAGACAAGTGTAGAGGAAGAGCCAAGTACCTCTACCAGAAGTCCTGCACCCATTTTGCCTATATGTTGGCAGCTGGAAATTGCAACATGCGCAAAGCCAATAATGGTACCTATACCGTGAAAAGTCCTTGAAACGAGGTATCCATTGAGAAAACCCTACATAATGTATCCATGGAGAAATGACATTCACCTGAAGGAGGTTCTAAAAGAAGTGTGAAGATGAGTGAAAGAGAAGAGTGGTCACGTCACATGAATCAGAAATGACGCACCCAGAAGAGAAGCTGGAGAAGAATTTATATAGACCTTATAGAATCTGATGGCGAATTAGAGAATCAAGCAACATTTTGGGAACAAAATGAAGATTGCACATGCGGAGAAGCACTGAAGAAAATGCAAATCCATTTCACAAATGTACAGATGCTGTAACGCAAGTAGACGAAGTAATCATATGGCTGGCTATACATAGTGAATAGACTGCAGGTGGTGCCGCCAATATATATATATATATATATATATATACATATATATATATATATATGTGTGTGTATAGAATCTGGATGTTCCACAACACATATTAGCAAACTTGGACGCAGTGAATGGAAGGGCTGAAAGTGTGGCGCAGTATACTAAAGCAGCTGACGGCGTAGTTGAATTTCAGAATGCTTGCCTGGCCCAGTGTCAATAGTTGGGGCCACCGAAGAACCTGGTTATCTACTCGAGGAGAAAAGAAAAACGATTTCCTGAGTAGGAAACCTACGTCCCCTGGACGCTATCAGTAAGGCCTAGGCCTTAATGTAATTTAAGAGTTTGAAGGTTTGGTAGCTGTTAGGGAGCCCCACTAGGGGACCCACCAAATAGTGCAACCTTCTATTTACAAGCTGTTGAACATGATACGTTTTAGACAATTCTATTAAATTCACTGAACGGCTAAAGAGGCCATAAATTACACTTGACAATTTTTTACATAAATTTCAAATACACACTTTTATTTGTACAAATGATGTAGGAAGGCCCGATGCGTTTCGAGTTTCTATCACTCTTCTTCAGGGGCATATATTCATTTTCATATACAATTCTATGAAGGAAAGAGAATATTTCTGTAATGTAGTAATTAACAATGATTTGCAATATCAACATATACTCATCTAACAGTTGTATCATTATCAAATCTTCATACATAAAGTCATTATTTCAAGCACATAAATTGCATTAAAACATACGCCAAGTCATCCGAGGTAAAGGTGTATTGGGTTAATTAAAAGGGAAAAAGTCTCTCAGAGGATAGAAAAAATCTTTCTATTAGAAATCAGAACCTGACATTTAGGTCACAAAATGGTTAAATGAAAAATGCTGATAGAATACATAGATAGATGCTTACCAAGAAGAATGTCAACTGGGGCTGACTAATTCTTCTAGTGGAGGAATTTCTGGAGTATAGAGGGGTGTGGTTCTCCAAGGAATAGATGGAGTCGTTCATACGACCTGTAGGGTTTAATAGACTAATTGTCAGCTATTTGGAATACTGCTGTTCTAAGTAAGTGGGTAAAGTTGATGTAATCTTACCCTTTCTTAAATATGGTGGCTAGTTCCAGCTTTCTGGTTCACCAAGCTATAAGGCTGGGGTGCAAGTCCTGCTGATGTACAGTGGTCATTTATATTAGACTACTGTGTTTCTGTCCTAATTTAATCATCAACGCAGGAGGCTGAAAAAACGAGATTAAAACAAATATATTAACAATTTGCTGCTTATAGTAGCCACTAATATGGAAAATAATCCAAAGGTAATGCACTTACTTATAAGAGAAGGTTCCTCTGTCTCACTGATGCCATCAAATTCGTTATACTGCTGGTCTGTCTTAGTCTAATCCTGGTTTTGTGTAACTCCCTGGAGGGAAGACAAAATATCTCAGCCGTTCGGAAGCATAGCCCTTTAGAAGGTTAAATGGATAAGGTAAGTCTCCAGTGACTGTCTATTTATCAAAGAGTAGTTAACTAGCTGGATTAACTTACTTGTCTCTTCTTATTCCTTTTAGGTCCAAAGGAGGGGCGGGTACAGACGTAGAGGAAGCTGTGATGCCGGAGCCGCGTCTGCCATTGTGCAGCTGGACGTTGTTTATATATGTTCACCGGCGGGTGACGTCATTCGTGCATGCGCGGATGACATCACTCGTCTCTGATTTGTCTTATCATAGTGGCGTCATCCGCATATGCGCAAGTGGCATCCACCATGAAAGACCCTAGTTTATTGAGTTGCTTGCTGCCTTAACAAATGTAGGTGCTAAAAGTACCTAATGCTCAGTACGGTTTTGTGTCAATCCTGAGTGACGTCATCCGTGCATGCGTGGATGACGTCAAATACAAGCAGGATGTAAAGATGTCTGCAGAGAGTCTCATTGAGATAAAGGACAACTCCGGGGATATAAGTAGGAAGTGCCTAAGTGGGTGACATCAAAGTGTTGGAATTCTTTCTGATGCATCAAGCAAAAGATTAGAGGATAAAGTAAAGGCTACAACGTGTAAGCTTATTAAAAAAGTCCTAGAATTTAAACAATCGAATAGACTGTAGATAGCTCACAATTAAGAGATGTTGGTGCAAAAATATATCTATTGCACGGTGCGGATTAGTATAAATCCTGAGAGACGTCATCTGCGCTTGCATGGATGACGTCAAGTGGAGTCTAATTGAAATATTGGATAATTCAGGGGATATTAGTAAGAAGTGCCTAGATGTGTGACAACAGGATGTGAGAATTCTTTCTGATTCATCAAGTATAAAATTACACAAGACGGAAGATGAACCAAGGTAAAGGTTACAAAGTGTAGGCTTAGAGGAAAAAGCCCTAGAGTATAAGTAATTGAAATAGACTGTAGATGGCTCATGATAAAGGCTACAGAAAGAGCCTTGAGTCAAAGCCCTAAAGGGTATATGTGACCTCAAATGGATCCTCATGGCTTTAGCCATCTGAAAAACGGTAATCGAACTTTTTAGGATCCAGAGTGTAAAATCCTAAAAAATTGCAAATAGAGCATAAGCAGCCCGTACCTTAAAAGAAGGGTTTGTAATAAACCTATTTTTGGAAAAGGCATTTATGTGAATAGATGTAATATCCCTAATCATAGAATAACATTTAAGAAATGTATGGGTGTTAACAATACATTTATA
Organism: Ambystoma mexicanum; assembly: GCF_040938575.1. Taxonomy (NCBI): domain Eukaryota; kingdom Metazoa; phylum Chordata; class Amphibia; order Caudata; family Ambystomatidae; genus Ambystoma; species Ambystoma mexicanum. The sequence continues at coordinate 427,585,844 of NC_090934.1, read as the reverse complement.
AACATTTGGCCTATTTCACAAGTGTATGTTGTTCATCTACTATCCCTAAATTAGGGTGTACAATCTTAGATAAAGAATCACATAGGGATAAAACAAAAACAAAAAACAAAAAAAACAAAAGCTACTTCTTTTTGGTATGACTAGGAGAAGTCACATTGTTATTGGTTATAAAACAGTTGTTAAACTCCAATGTGGTGGTATAGAGGTATAGAAATTTTGACAACACGATACTAATGATGAGGTTAAGGTATCACTGATGGAAGGTCATGACTTTGTCGTTTTTGCGATCTAATGTGGTGATATGTGTTCACATTTGTTCACCTAGACTAAAGGTGTTCTGTTTAAAATCGCAACTAGATTCTGTTCGTGCAGACCCTACTTAGAGTGAGCTTGCCGGGGTGTTAGAATTTTTAAAGAAAGGGTCCAAGGTAGTACTCTTTGTTCATGCCCAAAGGGGTCATGGCATCCAGTCGTTGGATCCAAAAAAGTTCTTTTTGTGCTAGTTGTTTGGGCAGATCTCCTCCTCTTGAGAGTGGATGTAGTACTTCTAGAATGATCATTCTTAGTTGTGAGATGTTATGTTTCTGGTCCCTGAAGTGTCTATAGACAGGTAATTTGATATTTTTTGTCCTTATTGAAGACTTATGTTCTGTCCACCTCTCTTTAGCTTTTCTATTTGTTTTGCCAACGTAGTAGATTCCACAGGGGCAGCAAATAGCATTGATGATGTTTTTCGTGTCACAATTTGCGTAATGTATCAAAGGGATTTTTTTACCCGTGTTGGGGTGTCTCACATGATCACCTTTAATGATGTTATTACAAAGCTGGCAGTGGAGACATGGGAATGTTCCCATTTTTTGTTTACTGAGGGTAGTTTGGGTTATTCTTTTTGTTGGTTTTTCAGCTTTGATGAGTTGATCTCTCAAGTTTCTGCCACGTTTGTACGCCATCATTGGTGGATCTGGGAATAATTCTTTTACAGTGTTATCTGATTGTATTAGGTCCCAATTCTTGTGTATGATTCTTTTCACCTGAAAGCTTTGGCTTGAATATTTAAGTGAGTGTATTCAATTTTTTTGGGTCCTTTTTGGTGTTGCGTTGCAATAGATCCTTTCTTTTTTGTAAGTCCGTTCAAACAATGGCTTTGGTGATGGTTTCTGCCGGGTAGCCTCTGTCAAGAAATCTTTCTTCATTATGTCATATTCATTTTGTAGTTTGTCGGTATCTGATGTGATTCTTTTTGCCATTAGCAGTTGACTGTATGGGAGATTCTCCTTCAAGTGCTTGGGATGAAAGCTGCTGTTGTGTAAACAGCTATTAACATCAGTGGGTTTCCTGTAGATTTTAGTTTTAAGGCCTGTTCCTGATATTTCCACAGTTACGTCCAAGAAGTTCACTGTTGGTCTACCAATTTCAATTGTTAGTCCAATTCTCTCATTACAGCTGTTCAGATATTCCCAGAATTCTAATAGTTCACTTTGTGTACCCAGCTATATTCCGAAAATGTCGTCAATGTATCTTTGCCAGCATTTGATTTTTCCTTTCCATTGTTGGTTTTCTAGTATATTAGTGGTTTCGAATTGATACATAAAGATATTGGCGTATGACAGTGCCACCGATGAACCTATAGAGGTTCCTGAAATTTGCAGATAGAATTGTCCATTATACCTAAAATAGATGTTGTAGAGTATAATGTTCATTAGCTCAATAGCAAATACCTTATGGATGTTGACTTGGTGGTTTGTTAGTAGCTTGATGCATCAGAAAGAATTCCAACACTTTGATGTCACCCGCTTAGACACTTCTTACTTATATCCCCGGAGTTGTCCATTATCTTAATGAGACTCTCTGCAGACATCTTTACATCCTGCTTGGATTTGACGTCCTCCGTGCATGCGCGGATGACGTCACTCAGGATTGACACCAGTTCGTACTGAGCATTAGATACCTTTTATCACCTACATTTGTCAAGGTAGCAAGCAACTCAGTAAACTAGGGTCTTTCATGGTGGACGCCGCTCGCGCATATGTGGATGACGCCACTTTATTAAAACAAATTAGAGATGTGTGACGTCATACGTGCATGCGCGAATGACGTCACCCGCCGGGGAACATATATAAACAACGTCCAGCTGCACAATGGCAGATGCGGCTCCAGCATCACAGCTTCCTCTATGTCTTTACCAGCCCCTCCTTTGGACTTAAAGGGAATAAGAAGAGACAAGTAAATTAATCCAGCTAGTTAACTACTCTTTGATAAATAAACAGTCACTGGAGACTTACCTTATCCATTTAACCTTCTAGAGGCTACGCTTCCGTACGGCTGAGATATTGTGTCTTCCCTCCAGGGAGTTGCACAAAACCATGATTAGACTAAGACAGACCTGCAGTCCAACAAACTTGATAGCATCAGTGAGACAGAGGAACCTTCTCTTAATAAGTAAGTGCATTACTATAAAGCTATGGATTATTTTCCATATTAGTGGCTACTATAAGCAGCAAATTGTTGATATATTTTTTTAATCTCATTTTTTCAGCCTCCTGCTTTGATGATTAAATTATTACAGAAACACAGTAGTCTAATATAAATTACCACTTTACATCAGCAGGACTTGCACCCAAGCCTTGTACCTTGGTGGACCAGAAAGCTGGACCAAGCCACCAAATTTAAGAAAGGGTAAGATTACATCAACTTTACCCACTTACTTAGAACAGCAGTATTCCAAATAGCTGACAATTAGTCTATTAAACCCTACAGGTCGTATGAACGACTCCATCTATTCCTTGGAGAACCACACCCCTCTATACTCCAGAAATTCCTCCACTAGAAGAATTAGTCAGCCCCAGTTGACATTCTTCTTGGTAAGCATCTATCTATGTATTCCATCAGCATTTTTCATTTAACCATTTTGTGACCTAAATGTCAGGTTCTGATTTCTAATAGAAAGATTTTTTCTATCCTCTGAGAGACTTTTTCCCTTTTAATTAACCCAATACACCTTTACCTCGGATGACTTGGCGTATGTTTTAATGCAATTTATGTGCTTGAAATAATGACTGTATGTATGAAGATTTGATAATGATACAACTGTTAGCTGAGTATATGTTGATATTGCAAATCATTGTTAATTACTAAATTACGGAAATATTCTCTTTCCTTCATAGAATTGTATATGAAAATGAATATATGCCCCTGAAGAAGAGTGATAGAAACTCGAAACGCGTTGGGCCTTCCTACATCATTTGTACAAATAAAGCTGTGTATTTGAAATTTATATAAAAAATTGTCAAGCATAATTTATGGCCACTTTAGCCGTTCAGTGAATTTAATAGAATTGTCTAAAACGTATCATGTTCAACAGCTTGTAAATAGAAGGTTGCACTATTTGGTGGCTCCCCTAGTGGGGCTCCCTAACAGCTACCAAACATTCACACTCTTAAATTACATTTAGGCCTAGGCCTTACTGATTGTTTGTTTGTTTATTTATTTAGTATGGCGCGCAAAACCCAGGGGTAACATGGCGCAACAGAGAGCTAGAGGATAAGGTTACATAGGAACTTAGTTGCATGATAAGGCACATATGAGTATATAGCATAGCATTACAATACGTATAATCCGGTGGAATTACATATTTACATATACACATGTAGTTAATTACATTTCAGTAGATCAGCTAAGAGGTGTAGGTAAAACAGTCAGGTTGGTTTTAGTTTGTTAGTGTGAAGAGTTCACTGATCAGTCATGGGATCATTAGAGCGTAACCAGGTGAGAGTGTTTCGCCTAAAGCAATAGTAGGATTGCTCTGTTCTGATGTTGGGTGGGAGGGCGTTCCAATGTTGGGCTGCCATGACAGGGAAACTGCTGCCGCCTGTTTTTTTTAGTCTGAATTTCGGTACTTACAGGCAATGAGAGTTGGTCATTCTGGTGGGGCGGGTGGACGTTTTTTTATTATTTTGGCTGCGAGATGGGAGGACCAGCATTGTTCAGGCATTTGAACGTGAGTGAAGCTGTTTTGAGTGAGATGCGGTCGCAGATTTTGAGCCATTTGTGTTCTCCCCTTTTGTTGGAGATGTGTTCCTTGGAAGGTAAGTTAAGGGATGTCCTGAGTGCATTGTTTTGTAGTGTTTGAAGTTTGTCGGTTATGTATTTGTTGGCTCCTAGATACATGGCATTACAATAATCAAGTTTGGAGAGTATTAGGGCATTGGCGATGATGATGCAGCTAGCTTGAGAGAGGAATGCTCTCCTTGCCCTGATTAGCTTGCTCGTGTAGGCGGTGGAGGATGCTAATGAGTTTACTTGTTTTTTTAGCGAGAAGGCTGAGTCTAGATGAAAGCCTAAGGTTTTCACTGAGTTGGCGACTGTGATGGTGTTGCCATCGATGTTGAAAGCCTTGTAGCTGGGGCTGAGTTTTTTTAGATTGGCATTGGAGCCGAGGAGGAGGATTTTGGTTTTCTCATCATTCAGGCATAGGCCGTGTGTGGCCATCCATGCCTGAATGATGAGATATATTTTGTTTACCAAGGCCGTTTCTGAGTCAAAGTTGCCCGAAAGGGGTATGAGGATCTGGGTGTCATCTGCATAATTAGTGTATGTGACACCCAGTCTGTCCAACTTGTCAAATAAGGGCTTGGTAAAGATGTTGCAGAAGGTTGGGAAACGCAGGAGCCCTGGGGTACGCCGCAAGTTATTTTGATGGGGTCTGCTGAGGCTTGTGAGGAGAAGACTCTCATAGTTCGATTGTCCAAGAATGATTGGATCCAGGTTATGGCCTCTTTCGAGAAGTGGGCAGCAGAGGCCAGGTGTTTGCACAGGACTGTGTGGTCCACCAGGTCGAATGCTGCCGACAGGTCGAGGAGGAGTAGCATGGCAGTGTTGCCTTTGTCGTTAATCTCATTAATCTGGGTTTTAAGGTCGATTAGGGATGTCTCAGTACCGTGCTGTGGTCTGAAACCGGATTGGCGGGCGCTTAGTAGTTTGTGAGTTTCTAGATATTGCTGGATTTGTAGGTATGCTACTCTGTCTATTATCTTTAACATGAACGGTACCGTGGTGATGGGCCTGTAGTTAGTGGGGATAGCGGGGTCTAGGGTTTGCTTCTTGAGGAGAGGCAGAACCCAGGATTCTTTGAGATTGCTTGGTATGGAGTAGGAGGAGAAGGATGCGTTGATCAGTTTGGTTATAAAGGGAGCTAGGTCCCTGGCAGCATCCTTGATTATTTGTGGTGGACAGTTGTCGCCTTTGCAGTTGGATGGTTTGAGTGAGGCTATGATATTTTCTGTTTCTACGATGGATATTTTAGTGAATCTGAAGAGATTAGGGCTTGAAGAGTTGGTTGTTTTGGCATGATTACTAGGGGATGATATGTTAGGAGTTAGGGAGTCTTTTTTCAGTGTGATTTTAGTTTGGAGAGTTTTAATTTTGTTAGGGCGTTTTGGATGCTGGTGCACCATTGTTTGTCTTTAGTTATGTTATCTGATGGTGGTATGGGGGATTCTAGTTCCCTTAGTATAGCAAATAGTTCTCCAGTGTTGGAGTTGGATTTTTCGATTCTTTCATTGAATAGGTTTTTTTTGTGAGGAGGATTTCTTTTTTGTAATTGTTAGCGAAGAGTTTGAGTTGTAGTTTGTTCTCTTCTGTTGGGGTATTGTGCCATTGGGTTTCAAGTTTCCTTTTGCGCATTATTAGTTCTTTCAAGTGGGGGGTGAACCAGGTGTTCAGGTGAGCTTGTTGTTTGCTTTTTTGCATTTTTTTGGGGGCGGTCTAGTCCTTTTTTCATAGCCATGTTGTAGCTTTCTACTAGCCATTCTGGATTTAGATTGTCGGGGAGTGCATTGAGGGTTGGCAGTAGAAGTGGTAGAAGGTTGTCAGGAGTTATATTTTTCTTTGCTCTGGTGGGCAGTGGTGGTGCCATGATTTTTTCTTTGCTGACTTCTTTATTGAGAGACAATGTGAAATCAATGAGGTAGTGGTCTGTCCAGTGTTGAGGAGTGGTTTTGGTGATGGTGGTATCGCAGTTCAAGGCGGCGATCCAGTCCAAGGTCCTACCTTTATTATGGGTAGGGGTAAACATTTTTTGGGTTAGGCCGTGTTCAGCTAGCATGTTGGCTATGGCTTGTGCTGGTTTGTCATCAGGGTCGTTCAGACCAAGATTCAGGTCGCCTATTAATAGTATTTGGGAGTTGTCTTTTGTATTGTTGGCTATGAGGCGGGATAGGTCTGCTTCGAATGAGCCAATGGTGCCAGGTGGCCTATATATTAGGTAGATGGTTAAAGTGCGGCTGTTGGAGATGGGTAATTTGGCTGTGAGGAGCTTGCAGGATTTGAGAGGCGATTGAGTGAATGGTTTTAGCTCGAGGTTGGATTTTGCTATGATGGCCAGACCGCCTCCTCTGTTATTGGGTCTGTCCATTCTGATTATTTGATAGTTTTCAGGGATGGCTATTGATAGAGCTGGGCCTGCTGCTTCATGCAGCCAGGATTCTGTGATTGCTAGTAGATCGAGGTTGTTGGTGGACAAGATGTCTGCTATTTCCGTGGCGTGGACCACTAAGGATCTACCATTGATTAAGGCTCCGGATAGACTGGTTGTATTGGATGGATCCTGGATGGTTATAGGGATGAGTTTGGGTTGGGTGAGTTTATTACAGGGCGTGGTTAGGTTAGGACATACTTTAGGGTGCCGTGAGGTAGATCTCAGAAGGGGATTGGGAGTTTTGTTGTGACCGGTAGGCTCATAGAGACAAGGTAATCTGGCGCGAAGCCTGATGTTTCTTTCTGAGATTGTGCACAGTGCATTTTCTGCTGAGCGCATGGTTGCAGCAGTAATAGTCTTGGTGATGTGTAATAGAGGCATGAGGAGGTACAGTAGGGGGGCCGTTTGGCTCTTGCTAATGTGCATTGTGCAGTGAGTGGTTATCCTCAATTACATTTGGTGCATATAGTGATGATCTAACACATTGACTAGCATCAGGTAGGACACAGCAGCTAGTATGAGGTAGGGCTGGTTTGGTAGCAGTGGCAGTGGTAAAGTTTAGCAGCTATCAGCAGGTTAGTCACAGCGACTAGTATGCGGGCTAGGCTAGTAGTGGTAATAGTAGTGTGGTACATTGGCTAGAATCAGGCAGCATATAGCAATGCCATGGCATGGGGCGCTATAGATAAGTGGTGTAGCGTGAGACAGAAGGGCCATATAGTTGTGCTGTGGTACAGCGCAGAATTGCAGGGCAATACGGTTATAGTGAGGTGTGGATTCAAGTGGGGGTGTGGCGCATGGGCTAAGGCGACTATTCAGCAATAGGTAAGTAGCAGTCTAATGCGAGATTCATTCGGCAGTTGGGCACATAGGTTAAAAACAACTATCCAGCAATAGGTAAGTAGCAGTCTAGTGCGAGATTCATTCGGCAGTTGGGCACATAGGTTAAAAACAACTATCCAGCAATAGGTAAGTAGCAGTCTAATGTGAGATTCATTCGGCAGTTGGGCACATAGGTTAAAAACAACTATCCAGCAATAGGTAAGTAGCAGTCTAGTGCAAGATTAATTCGGCAGTTGGGCACATAGGTTAAAAACAACTATCCAGCAATAGGTAAGTAGCAGTCTAGTGCGAGATTCATTCAGCAGTTGGGCACATAGGTCAAAAACAACTATCCAGCAATAGGTAAGTAGCAGTCTAATGCGAGATTCATTCGGCAGTTGGGCACATAGGTTAAAAACAACTATCCAGCAATAGGTAAGTAGCAGTCTAGTGCGAGATTCATTCGGCAGTTGGGCACATGGGTTAAAAACAACTATCCAGCAATAGGTAAGTAGCAGTCTAATGCGAGATTCATTGGGCGGTTGGGCACATGGGCTAGAAGCAACTATTCAATAGCAGGTAAGTAGCAGGAGAGCACATGGCTAAAAAACAACTATCCAGCAATAGGTAAATAGCAGTCTTATGCCGGTTTCGTTCGGTAGTTGGGCACATAGGTTGAAAGCAGATTGTCTATCAACAAGTAGGTAATGGTGATTTTGCTAATGGTTGTGCGCAGACAGCTTATAATGTTGACTGGTGTGCTGGTAGTGTAACATAATACCAGACCATAATAAGGCAAATTTGATCAAAGCAAATAAGTGAGAGCAGTGCAATTGACAGTATAGCACAGTAAAAACAGTGCGGGTCGCGAGTGCCTAGATTGTGTGTAAATTCGTGATTGTCCACCTGTCATGGGTGCATGGGGCACTGGGGAAAGGGTGCATAAAAGGTGCACCGGATCAGAGTGCATTCAGGTGGGCAGACTCGGTTGGTTGAGTAATAGGCATGCACTGATGAGCTCTGTGAGCAGTAGGCGATGGGACAGTGGGCCCTCAGGGTGAGATGAGAAAATAATAGAACAAGATGAAGTTCGTTAGTCGCAGCGTAATTTTCAGAATGCTGCTTCCCTTGCTGACAATGACGAGGTGTCTATGGAGATGTTTTCAGTGTACTCACATGTATTGGCTCATGTGTCTTGGTCATGCCGTGGCCGTGGCTGGTGGCGCTCTGTGGCGAACAGGGGCAAACAGGAAGGGGCCTTGCTTTCTTGGGCCTTCCTTGAGTGGGCCGGCTTCCGCCTGCCGGTGGCCTTCTGGGCGGGATGTTGAACGTTGATAGGCAACGCAATAAACATTGATGGCGGCGGCCATCTTGGAGGCTGGAGCTTTATCGTGTCGTAGTGCACATGATTTCGGGTGCCTGCTGTGGAGTGACCCGGCGCGTTGCGCACCGCCGGTGGGCTTCAGGATCACCTGCAGAAGGCATAGGGGGAACTTCCAGGTGGCTACTTCAATGGATGCATGCTGTTCCTGCAGTCCGTGTTGTCGTTGGGGCGGTGGGTCTCAGGGGACGCATCTGGTGCTAGGTAAAAGGGGCTCCTGCCCTCAAGAGCATCTACCTGGAGTGGGGGAGCAGGGGCAAACAGGAAGGGGCCTTGCTTTCTTGGGCCTTCCTTGAGTGGGCCGGCTTCCGCCTGCCGGTGGCCTTCTGGGCGGGATGTTGAACGTTGCTAGGCAAAGCAATAAACATTGATGGCGGCGGCCAGCTTGAAGGCTGGAGCTTTATCGTGTCGTAGTGCACACGATTTCGGGTGCCTGCTGTGGAGTGGCCCGGCGCGTTGCGCACCACCGGTGGGCTTTAGGCTCACCTGCAGAGGGCATAGGGGGAACTTCCAGGTGGCTACTTCAATGGATGCATGCTGCTCCTGCAGTCCGTGTTGTCGTTGGGGCGGTGGGTCTCAGAGGACGCATCTGGTGCAAGGTAAAAGGGGCTCCTGCCCTCACGAGCGTCTACCTGGAGTGGGGGGGGATGTAGGTTTCCTACTCAGGAAATCGTTTTTCTTTTGTCCTATTTTCCAGCCTAGACACCAAGGCTGAGCACTTCTCCCCCGCACCTTGAAAAACCTTACTCATACATTTAAATATCTTACTTATTTTGAAAACCAAGTTAAGATCACAACTTAAAAAGGTGTGCTAGGTGCATTGTTTGTCTATCTACTCGAGGAGATACAATGAACGTGAGAAGCGAGCTGAGCTTTGAGGTGTAATATAAAAACACTAGAGTGCCAGGTTTTCTTCATTTAATAGTATTAAATACAACAAAGGAGCTCAAAACCTGGTCTCCAGTCACATGGTCAGATGAAAATAGACTTTGGGGCGAGCTACACCGAGACCATAAGATGAGGACATGCTCTCACTCCCTTTTTTTCTCAGACACGGTGAGCCTTTTCAAGGCAGAGTTCAAAGACATTAATTGAATGGCAGACCACAGAAGTGATGATGGATGTTGGGCTAATTGGGTGAGGAGGCATGACGAAGCCAACCCAGGAGCACCTGGGGTACCAGCTTGCATGCTGCTAGCAAGTGGAATATTTCAGAAGGGTACAAGCATGCCAACCAATCATAGAGGGCCACGTAGCAAAGAGCCCCATAGTTTGAGAAGCAGATAGAAAGTGTATTAGTATGGCACAGAAGATGACTTGCACTAGGGATGGGCATAGCTGTCCACCTAACCATAGAGATCCAATCACGATCCCAAACCCCATAGAAAGTATACTTGGATGTTCTCCTTAAACCTATCACAAACCCCCGTAGGTTTTATTTTGCCACGTAGTATGACGTCGGTTATGACAAATATTTTAGTATAAAGTTGTGTTTTTTTATGTAATGTGTTGAGACTCTTGAGAAAGAGAATACTTGTGCGGTGTCTGTTGATGTCCATTGTACTCCCTGTTTTACACAATTGCAAATAAAACAGTTATGTTTTTGCCAACTTCCTGAGTTGGTCTGATTATTGATGTATGAGTAAGATCTGCATCCCATCCCTCTCAGATATTGTTACCTCGTCTTAAAGGGCCTATAGTTCACAAGCCTTCTCGAATCTTCCTTCAGCATCAGCTGTTTTCTTGTACTGTGCCACACCTTCAGCCCTTCTATTCATGGGATCCAAGTTTGCTAAAATGCGTTGTGGAACATACAGATTCTATACACACATATATATAGTGGTGGCACCGCCTGCAGCCTATTCACTGCGTATGGCCAGCCTTATGATTAGTCTACTTGCGTTACTGCATCTGTACAATTATAAAACGTCTTTCTATTTTCTTCAGTGCTTCTCTGCACATGCAATCTTCATTTTGCTCATGAAATATTGCTCAGTTCTTTACTTCGCCATCAGAGTCTATGGCCCTCATTACGACCCTGGCGGAATCCGGAAAACGATGGCGGAAATGCAATACCGCCATCGAATAGCGCTCGGTGCGACTATGACCCGTCACCGCAAAGTACGATGCCATTAGCGACACCGTAGTGAACGCCAACGCCAACTGCACCAAGCACGCGCGCGCGCGCCATGCCAAACCGTAAACACCACCATGGCGCAAGGGTACGCCAATTCCGACCCTAGCGGACATGTACCTAACGCCATCAAGCATGGCGGAATGCACCATTCCGCCATGGTGAGAAGTACGGCATCGCGAATCAACCGTAAACGGCCCCACTGAGTGCCTGTACACCGCTCCCTGCCCACAAAGTACAACTCCCCGTAGGTGCAATGAAGTCACAATGCAACCATTGAAATGTACAAGTCACCCATGCATGCCAACGAACAAAAGAAACACAACAGGGGCCAATGGGAGCTGCAGGGCACAGATGGCACGAATACAGAAGCCATCCCAATGGACATGACCACAGTCCCCCACCAAGAAACGCACGCAAACACAGGCACCTGTGACCAGCAATATTCCGAAAATCACATCATTCCACCAGTCCACCTGGCTGACCGGCATCTGGCACACAAAACCCAATCCCCCGCCCCTGAGCATGACAACATTGGGCAGCCCCCATCCCTGACCTCACGGGCTTCGTAGGCAAACGCGCCCAGTACAGTACCACGCAACTAAACTCCGAAGCTGGAACCCAGTGCAGATCTCCTCACAATACATCGCCCCCCAAATAGGCATATGCCACATCACTTGCAAAGAAGAACGCTACACGGGCCAAATCAGAATAGAAATTTAATGCACATCAAAATCACCAAGCCCATACAGCCATCAGGCCATGAACTCCAAAACACATTTCACCATTGTGGGCTGCATCCGCAAGAAATGACCAGCCACTACTCGTGTGACGCCCTGTTCCCTCATGGTACACAGAGCCACATTCACGTACGAAAAGGCAACATGGAAGCGCACAGAACCGCAGGGCCGTCCCAATGGGGAGGCACTAGTCCAGCTGAAAGGCCGAAATGTTGCTCCGAGCCACCAGTACTGCGTAAGGGCATGTGGCCCATTGGCGATCGTCCCATAAGATCGTAATGCTGCTCCACTGATTAACACGAAGCAGCAGGTGTCAGGAGTAAAACCCATCTGCAGGAGTGGCATACAGATGGCAGTGGCAAAAGGGGAGGAGATACCTGTCAACCAAAAGAAAAGAAAAAGAATAGTATGGCCATCAGTACTACATTCCAACAACTCACTGCAATGATCACACTAAATCCACAGCCATATGCATGCTAGCCCACTCCAAAGGATCATCACCACCCCAAAACCACTTGCGACTCATGACTATCTATATCGAGGTGTAAACACCATCACAAACGAGTGTACCTGTGCATGCGTCTGTGAAAACAGAATCCATCTGATGGGATTGTTAACGTGCATGGACACAAGTGTCTGAAGGCGCGTCGAGACAGGGAGGGCTCAACAAGGCCAGATAGACGATGGTCCCACTATGGCAGCCCTGCATCACATAGCGCAGGGGAGGCGGACAGATTCCAAGAAGCCCTGTACATGGCAAACTCTGTATCAAATCATCTGCCCATGCATCCATTCATCATTCCCTCATCCCGGTATAAAAACGCCTGAATATTTACTCACATAACATTAGAAATATCCATTGAGTCTGTGCGTTATGCAGCCTGCAAAATCCACAGTGCCCCAGCCCGTAATTCCAGTGTAGTGAAGTAACATGTATTTGGGAACGTCCGGCCTCATCGCCCACGTCGCTATTGCGCATCCCAAACCATTCATATCAATCATTGCATTCTCGCCATGGCCCCTGTCTCAAGGACATTGTACAATAGTACGTTATATTTGCAGTCAGACCTGTGGGCATTTCCTCGCCGCTAGCTGAAAACCGAAAGCGCCGCCCTCCGAATTCCTCATTTGCAACATCACGTCGAAAAGGCATCTGTGGCCGCTTGAAATCACAAATTAATCCATCTAGTGCGGCTGTGTGTGAAAATGGCAACTGCCTTCACTCACAAATGGCACGCCCCGCCCGTCGGTGAACCTCGGTACAGTGATGCATGAGGGTCCACCGTTACTCGAGTACTACGTTCCACTGACCCTTCACAACTCTGTTCGCGACTGCACAGATAGTATGTGAAACAATGGGACCACAGCAGAATGAACATATCAACCAATGTTACACGGCCATCGGGTACAAATACATGATTGCAATAGCAAGATGCCATTCCACGAATTGCAGCGTTGTGCGCGGGACGTGCTCGGCCAAAGGGGAGAGCAGTTTGCACAGGTGGAATGAATCACCACAGGTGGAGGCCATTCAGCCTGAAAACACATAAATTGCACAGCCAGTCTCCTCCCACAACCACACCGAAATGCTACCGGCAGGACTCGCGATGTTGGCCCTGGGGGACCTGATAGCACTGCAAGTACTCCAACTCCAAGAAGAAGACGAACACCAACTACAACCGGCCGCACGGAGGAGACGCAGGAGGAGGAGGAGGCCAAGGCAGGGCCAGCAAGGGCCGCCAGCACAGCCACTACCACCACGCAGGCAGCCCGCAATCCCACGCCTCCGAGCACATCCGTTCAACCTCACTGATGAGCAGATCCACACCCTCTACCGTCTGGACGGGGACACCATAGCCGCCATTGTGGACATGACACAGGCTGACCTTGTCAGCATGATAGACAGCCCAACCGCCATCCCACCCCTACTGAAGGTGGTGTCTGTACTCCACTTCCTGGCCACAGGCACCTACCAGCACACAGTCGGACAGTTGCATGGCATTTCTCAGCCACTGTTCTCACGGACACTATTGCAAGTGCTCGATGCCCTCCTGCAGCACGCAGACGACTACATCTCCCTACCACGCTCGGAGCAGGAAATTACCAACACAAAAGTGGGATTCCATGCACTTGCCGGCATACCTGGTTGCATTGGTGCCATCGACTGCACCCATGTGGAATTGGTCGTCCCACATGCCATGGAGGCCCAGTACCGCAACCGAAAACAATTTCATTCTCTGAATGTACAAATGGTGTGTGACTCCAACAGGATCATTACACATTGTTGTGCCCGATTCCCTGGATCAACCCATGATTCAATGGTCTTGAGGAACTCTACAATACCACGCTACATGGAGCGACACGCAGGGAACAGATCCTGGCTACTCGGTGAGTCTCATTACATGCATGATAATGTGGGGTATGTGATTCGGCAATGACCTGGCAGGAAGGGGGGGGGGGTGTGCGTACGTAGCAATGGCATTCCACATCATACGTTTCTCGTCCACATACAGGTGATGCTGGATATCCACTGAAGAGATGGCTCCTCACACCAGTCCGGAACCCACGGGACCAGCATGAGGAGGACTACAACCATGCCCACTCACGTACCCGTGTAGTCATTGAACAGGCATTCGGCCTACTGAAAGGTCGTTTCCGCTGCCTCAGCAGGTCTGGCGGGGCACTCCTGTACCGCCATGAGAAGGTTGCAAAGATGGTGATGGCATGTGTCATGCTCCACAACATGTGCGTACGTAGAAATGTGCCCATGCCCCCTGACGCAGAACTGCAAGCACCTGATGATGGTCATGATGAGGGTGGGGATGTGGCAGCACCTCAAGGAGTCTGCGAGGCACCGGAGGGCCGTGACATTCGTCAGCATCTCATTGATGTATGCTTCTAGCACTCACGCCTGGTGGCTGATACATGGACACGGGACTCTTGTGTGTCTGGGACATGCACAATATGGACTGTACGCCTATGATGGCCTAGTACACAAAGATCAATGTCCACACATCTCATTGGTTGATCGTGCACTTTTTATGGCATATGTGATATCATGTGGAACACCCTATCGACCCGCCACCCAAGTGAGCCCAACACACCCCCTCCACCCTCCTACCTCCCCCCCGAACACCAGTGTCCAAAGATGCTCATTGTCAGTGGGCAGTCGCTATTGCAAGCCCCCTCTGCGGGTATCAGGGGCACCCCTGCCTGTGGAGCGCAGGTTCCTCCCAGATCTACGTTGGGGGCTGCCCTGGACGGAACTTGCAACGGATGATGTCTCTGCCTGCTCACGTCCATGCATGTCCCTAAGGGTTTGCGAGAGCTCAGTGAGCACACGGCGCACTGCGGCAAGTTCGGCACATACGTCCTTGGACGTCGCATGCAGTTCCCCCCTCAGGCTCTCGGTGCTTCTCTCCATTTGGACTCTCAAGCTCTCGGTGCTACTCTCCATTTGTGTCCTTAGTGTCTCTGTACTCCTCTCCATTTCTGCCCTAAGTGTCTCAGTTGATGTTTCTATGTCTGCCTTAGTGCCCCCACATTCATCGGCATGGTCCTTGAGGAGCGTGGCCAGTTGCTGCTGTTGCACGATTAACTGGTCGAGGGACTGTTGCCTCTGCTGGGCCATGGCCATTTGCGGGGGTGTCACAGAGGGGCTGTTGTCCTCATGTTGCCCTGCCACAGGGCTTGTGGGGGATGGCCAGTCGTCGTCTTGTGGGTGCCCCTGCGTGGTATCCTCATGTTGTACGGGATGGGACAGACAGGGGGATTGGGACAGGTCATGGATGGATCTGACTTCGACATCCCCGTCTTCTGTGTCGGAGCATGCTGCCATCAATGGGGTGTCACCTATGGTGCTGCTGCCACCGGAGGCAGTGCCTTCTGTGGCATCCGTTGGGGGGACCTGTGGTGGTGGTGTTGTGGGCATGCTGGCTGCTGGGGTGCCTGTTGATGTTCCCTCCTCTGTGCTGCCACCTGATTTGTGCTGCTGCCGTGTCTTGATGCGTGCAGCTGAGGTGGAGGGTCTTTGGCCGTTGGTCTTGGCCCTCTTTGCAGGTGTGCTGGTAGGGGTGTCCTGAAGCTCGTCGTTTGGATCGGACCCTGTGGTGGAGTAAAGGAGGGCGAGGGTTATTGATGGGTCTGTGGGAATTGGAATGGCATTGTATCACATGCATTGGGGTGGTACCTGAGGGTGATTTGGGTCGGGGCCTTGGAGGTGCTTTCATTTGTGTGTGGAGTGAGGGTGCAGTTGTTTGGCAGCCTGCAGTTAGGGTGTGCCTGCTGCACGTGTAGTGCGTGTTTTAGGGGTTTTTAATTATTTATGTATTTATTGTGGGTTTTAACGTGCGCTATCAGGCCGATGTGTGTGGCCGTTCTCCTGGACATGTGTTTCTGTTGCACTATGTGGACGCATGGTACTTCACATGGATGGACTTTGTGGATTTGGCATTGTTTTATTTGGGCCACCTACCTGAATCTTCGGATGTCTGCACTCCTTTCTCCATCCCTCCGACTCCCTCTATGCTCTCCATTCCGATGGTGGAGGCACAGATTTCTTCCCAGGGGGTCAACTTGATGGGTGATTCAGGACCTCCCCCGGTGGCTGTGGCAATGTTGCAGTTGGCAGAGAGTATGCTGCGGACGCGTATCCGCAGGTCGTCCCATCGCTTACGGCATTGCTGTGGGGTGCGGGGTGCGGTCCCCACCGCACTTACCCGCTGTGCCACCAGGGCCCATATGGCCTTCTTGTTTGCAAGTGCCGTCCTGGTCATTTGCGTGCAGAAGACGACGGCAGCATTCTCCTGGAGGGTCTCTGTTAGCACGGTGAGTTCCTCACGGGAGAAGTGGACCTGCCGCTTGCGGTCGCACGCTTTCTTCGCTACTTTTCCCATTTTTCTTGGTTTCGCTAGGGTGGATGACGGGTTGGGGTGTGTCTCAGGGTAGTGATTTTAGTGGTTGTGTGGTTTTAGTGGTTTTATAGGTGTACGGCGGGATGTTTCCCGTTCCGGGCCCATGTTTTGACTTCCGTTTCCGTATATTTCCGGTCACCGTACTTTCCGGTAGGCGCACACTGCGGTGTCCGCTGTGATGGGTGGCGGTATTGCACCTAGGGCGCCTTACGGCCGCGGTGTGGGCCGTTTTGGGGTCATTTCCGCCATCGCGGACTTTGCACTTCCGCCATGCCGTGGTGCTCGTGCCCGATGGGTCGGAATGGGCCGCACTTTGCTCCTTCGTGCAATGGCGGAAACGCTATTTACGCTGTGGCGGTCCGGTCAGTCACTTTCCGCCAGGGTCGTAATGAGGGCCTATGTCTGTGTACTCTCTTTAGTGGCATTTCTTCTGTGTGTGTCATTTCTGCTTCATGTGACGCCACCAGTCTTCTCTTTCATTCATCTTCACACTTCTTCCGGAACTTCCTTTAGAACACTCATTTCTTCATGGGTACATCATATAGGGTTTTCTCAATCAATGCCTTGTTTCATGGACTCTTCGTGGTATAGGTACCATAACTGGCGTTGCGCATGTCACAATTTCCGGTTTGCAAAATATAGGCAAAATGGGGGCAAGACTTTCGGTAGAGGCACTTGGCTCCTCCTCTACACTATCCTCTTCCAAGTGCAGATTCAGAAAATGTGGAGCTGCTGGGGGTGCAGTTCCCATGCCCAAGAGGCTCTCTGTCATGATTTTATGTGCATACAGACCATGCTTGTGCTGTAAGCTATTACTCAGGGCAAACGGTGCTGGCAGGGGAAGGTTTCAGTGCAACCGAGAAAACATAAATAACTACCAGACAGTAACTGAACTGCTGGCATGTGGGGAGCTGCACGAAATCTGTCTGCACATTTAAGAAGGGAGCCTCCAGTACTGGACATGCAGATAGTTTTGTGTTCACCGATCGCCCTACATTATGAGACATGCATATGGTGCAATTTTTGCAATATTGCAATAAGTTTTGCAGCTGACCCAAAGCTGGGAGCAACCCAATCCTGGTTTATAATGAGGAACATTGCATTTTTACCTGAGTGGGCAACGTTGTGGGCCACTCGGATCATCTATGGTAGGAGTACCTTGGGTGCTACGAGATGACTGTCTGGGGAACACCAACGTGAGTCATTCTCCATCCAAAATCGCAAGGTCCAGTTCACCTTTTCCACTTCTCATGCTAGGTCTTGTAATACGGCCAGGCTGAAAAGGGAAGCAATCAGTGACTGCTGGACTGCAATACAAACAAGAGTTTAATTAGGAGCCAGAAGCTTGTTTAATCCAGCCGAACAAGTGGCTTGCTTGGATATTGCCTTGGTCAGTAAAGGACTGTGAAGGGTCAAGCCTCTGCACTTGACTACAGCCAGGGCAGCTGGGAGCAATATAGCATGTAGGAGGGCAGGCACATTCAACATAGGGGTACCTGTGGACGTTGTTTCATTTAACGTATTGGACATTTGTATGTCGCCTATACACAGGTGTTTCCAAGTGCCACAAGACAAGATGTGGGGGACATGGGAATCGCAAAAGTAAAAAAACAAAAAGCAGTTATATTGATTTAATTTAATGTATTGGCCTTGTGACAATCCTAACGTGCATTACAAGGTGGTAAGTGCAAGAGGGAGGGGGTAGAGGGAGAAGTGCAGGAGTGGGGAACCCCCAAGCGTGGGGGTGGGCAAGTGCTGGGTGGGCCAAGGAGGCAAGTACCAGGGGAAGAGGGGGAGAGAGAGGATGAGTGCGGTGGACATCACAGACCCAGTTGTGCTAGTCTGGGAAAGGGAGCCTGATGGCAAGTGCTGTGAAAGGATGGTGGGGGAACTGGTAGGGGGTGGTCTGGCCCCTGCATGCCTCTGAAGGGAGCAGGCACCAGTCTCAGAGGCAGATGGAGAGTTAGCATGGGAGGGGGAGAGGAGAAAAGGGAAGTCTTGAGAAGATCTGGCTCAAGTCTGGGGGTGGGAGGGAGTCCATTCCAGATGGAGGAGCCAGACGAGGAAAGGAATCTACCTACCACTCTCTGCTTGGAGAAACATTTGACCTGCAGAGAGTTGGAGCCAGAAGACCGAAGGACTCTGGCTGGGAGGTATTTAGGGAGGGAACCCCAGATGCAAATAGGTCCCAGGCCCTGGACAGCCTTGGGGATGATGCAAAGGGCCTTGAATTTGATAATTGCCGTCAACCGGGAGCCAGTGGAGAGATGTTAGGTCTGGAGAGATGCAGTCCCTGGGCTTGAGGCCAAGGATAAGTCTTGCAGTCCTATTCTGGATTATTTGAAGAGGGCGAAGTGAGGAAAGAGGCAGGTTGAGGAAGAGGCTGTTGCAGTAGTCTAGCTTAGAGAGAACCAGGGCTCTGGAGACGTTGAGCTTCTGGGGGAAAGGGAGGAAAGGTAGAATGTCCCTAAGGATAGGCAAATGAAAATTAGACAAGGTCCATGATGTGTGGAGAGAAAGGAGTCCAGGATTATCCCATGGCTTTTTGTTTTGGAAGTGGGTGAGAGCGAGAACACAGGGAGTCTGGCCAGAGAGTGGGGGGAAACAAGTATCAGGCGTCCTAATGAGAAGGATCTCTGTCTTACTGGCGTGAAGGCAGAGATCTTTGGCAGAGCACCATGCCTGAATAGCAGTCAGGCAGTCTAGTATGAGGGAGGAGGAGGTAGGGGAAGGCAGCTTGTAAGAGAGCTGTGTGCCGTCTGCGTAACACTGGAAATGAGGGTAGAAAGTGGAGATCAGGTGGGCCAGAAGGGCCAGGTAGATGTTGAAAAACCATGGCTATAGAATAGACCTCTGTGGGATGCCACAGATAGAGAGTGAGGTGGAGGAGAGAGAAAATGACCCATTTGCATTTGGGAAGGTCTGTTTGAGAGAAAGGAGGTCAGCCATACCAGTGCCTTGTCCGTGATACCTAGGGTATCATGGAGATGGTTCATGAGGATGGAGTGGCTGACTGTGTCAAAAGCAGAGGAAAGATCAGGGAGGATCAGAACAGAGGGGGTGTTTGAGTCCAGGTTAGAGAGTAGGTCTTCACAGGTGTTCAGGAGAGCAGTTTCCATGCCTCTGGCTGCCCTGAAACTGGACTGGTGGTCATGGAGGCAGCCAGCCATTTAAGTGTGGAGGGTCAGTTGGGGGATGACCAGCTTCTCCATGAGTTTGCCCAAAAAAAGGGGTGATAAAGGTAGGGTGATAGTTAGCCGGGCAAGAAGGGCAGCAGACAGAATTCTTAGGAGAGGGTGCACAAGAGAGTGCTTAAGGGGCTGAGGGAAGGAGCCAGTGGCAAATGAGTGGTTGCAGTGGTCAACCAAAGCTGGAGCACGAGAGGTGATGTTGCCATGGATGGTTCTGGAGGAGCAGAGGAGCACCTGTTTAGAGGAGACTTTCATAAATCAGACAACTCTAGAGATCTCATGTCATGCAATGGGAGAGAAAGAGGAGAGTATGGGAGCACAGGGAGGCCAAGGGAGGTGAGAGAATGGGGTATGTCGGGCGGGGGGGGAGCAGATGACAGAGAGGAGAGGATGCCCAGAGTTTGGTAGGGAAAGTGGGAGGCCAGTGTACAGCAGAGTGCCTGGGAGGGAGGATGAGACTGTGGTAGGATTGGCAAATTCCTTGCAGATTTTAAAGAATTCAACCTTGTTATTGGTGGCACCGAAGATGCAGGCTTGGACATGGGCTCTCTTCTTGGAGCTGATGGAGGGACGGCATTGCCTTTGTAGAAGGCGGCAGGCCAGTTTGTCAGAGGATTAGCTGGATGCCTGCCAGTCCACCCTGCAGCTTTGCACTCGCGTTTCAAAGCGGCTAAGTCGGAGTCATAACAAGAGGCAGGCTTCATGCGGAACCTCATGACAGGGGCAAGGATCTCCAGGGTGTTAGAGATAGTGAGATGGAGGTTAGCTAGACCAGAGTCAGAAGGAGAGTAACATGAAGGGGGCAGATGAGGGGGAAGAATGAGGCAAATGCAGTGACGGAGAAGGAGACTGGCAGGGTAGGCCGAGGCATCAGGGGACAGGGGAGGTCAAGGTGGGAAGAGAGGAGATAGTGGTCAGCCCAGATGAGAAGGGTAGGGAGAGGGTTGGAGAGAGGGATGTCTGTTGAGATGAGAGCATCCAGGGTGGGTCTGGCAGAGTGGGTTGGGCCAGAGGGAAGGATAGTGAGGGAAAGAGTGCTGCAGAGGTCAGGGAAGAGAACAGTGGCCACAAAGTAGAGTTGAGATGGATATTGAAGTCCCCAAGGAAGATACTTTTGGGATGGAGGCAAGAAGAGAGGAGGTGCGGTCAGGCCATTCTGAGAGGAAGAGGGAGGTTGGTCCGGGAGGTCTTAAGATGGTAGCGAGAGTAAGAGAAAAAGTAGGCGAGACAGACAAGCCTGCAGACTAGGCTTTCAAAGAATGAGTACGTTTGAGTGGGGTTGATGGAGGCAGTAACCCACTTAGGGAAGATCAGTGCCACTCCACCACCAGGCTGGGAGGGCCTGGGATTGGACAGGATCATTTAGCCCTCAGGGAGAAGAGTGTCAAAAGCAGTGACTGAGCTGGCCTTGAACCACGTCTCAGTGAGAGGTCGACAGGGTCTTCGAGGAGGTGACAAATGTCAGGGGAGTGTTTGATAGCAGAGCAAGAGTTGAGGGTAGCTTAGTGAAGCCCTTTAAAAGATTTGCGGGTGGGGGCACAAGGATGGGGTGCCACTGCTGGGGGAGGAGGGTGCTGAGAGGGGTGTGAGAGAAGGAGGGGTGGAAGAAGAGAGAAGGAAGACGCCTGGTAAGAGGAGGTTAGGGTGAAATCCCTGGGCTATGATAGTAACATTATGGTAGACATTAATGGTGTATTTGGAAGATGCGAAGTGAGCCAAGAGCACTTCCATCTATTGCTGCCAGTAATGGGTGTGGAGGAGAAAGGGGAGATGACAGAGACCATATGGGGTTCCACAGGTTAGAAGAAGGCACAGCAAAGAGAATGTCAATGATTGTCTGAAGGAAGCACTGAACCTAGGAGTGTTTTATTTTAGTTTCTTCCTTCCAGACTTTGTGAGAGAGGGAGGATAGGAGATGAAGCCATCTGAAAAGATAAGGGAGACAGAGATTACCATGGGGGGAGAAACAAGGGGTGGGAGTCACAAACACTATGCAACAATAGAATCACACCAGGCAGTTATGCAGACAGAAATCAGTGAGCACACTGGAAAATGCCCAGATTTACAGATTATTAACAAATTGGTAAGCACACCTAAATTCGATTTTAGCCAGAAGCACTCAAAAGCAGTACAAAATGATGGATGCACAGTTGGAAGCAAGCCTAAATTCGTATTTAGCCAGAAAGCACTTAAGAGCAGTCAATTATGCTGGATGCACAGTTGGAAGCACACCTAAAATTTTAGCCAAAAAGCACTCAAAAGCAGTACAACATGGTGGATGCACATTTGGAGTCACACCTGAGTTTTCTTTTAACCAGAAAGCACTCCAAAGCAGTACAAAATGGTGGATGTACAGTTGGAAGCACACATAAATTTGATTTTAGCCCAAAAGCAGTACAAAATGGAGAATTCACAGTTGGAAGCACACATAAGTTCGATTTTAGACAGAAAACACTCAAAAGCAGTACAAAAGGTGGATGCACACCAGAGAATAGAACATATTTATACATTATGTGTTTTCTTTTAAAGCAGGACAATAAGAGAGGCAGTTAGAGAAGCAATCAGAATAAGGAAGATCACGATGCATATTAAAGGTGCAGAGATTAAAGGTTACAGTTTAGGCAGGTATGAAAAGGAACAGGCAGCATTTTGGGCAGTCGTAGTGCCCAACAAAGGTGGGTGGCCCAATGTGATCCATAATTGCTTACTGGGCAATTGAAGACAAGATTTTGATTGTGGTCAGGGCGAGCAGGGGATCAAGTCTGTAAAAAACTGTTGGGAGTGATGCCGAGTAGCTGGAGGGAGAGGTGCTCCCTACAGCTCCAGACAGGGGCCTTCGTGTAGGCGTTTGTTGGGGAGCCGGCTCAGCTTGCGGCTCCCCAGATTGGCCTCTTGAAGAAAGGCAAAGCCAATCACAGCCATTCTGGTGGGGTAGCTCCTGTGATATTAAAATGCCCAGCTGAGTATCAGACTGGCTGCAAATGAGATGTTAAAGGGCAGAGACCACAAGTGCAGGTAACATGTAGCCCCACTGGGTAGTTTACGAGGAGGAAGAAGGCGACGTTATTGATGTTGAGAAATGTTCAATGCACACCAGGTAAATACAAGTTAAATAACCTTGCTGTTTCCAGAGGATACTGAAATCATGCAGTACTCCATGAGTGTAGCGGGAGTCAGTATAAATGGTAGCCGACTTATCTTTTGCTAGGCTACGCGCTTGAGTATGAATTCAGCTACCTGGGCTGACTTGACACAAGATAATCTTTAGGCTTCAAGGATATTATATGGAGTACATACAGAGTAACCAGTTCTCCTGTCCCTGGGTTACGAACAAAGACACAAGCTGTCTACAAAAAGTATCATGTTGGGGTTCTGCAACAGAGACATGTAAATCAGTGTGGACGACATGACAGTTTCAACAACCAAAAGACAGTCATGCAGCTCCTTACTCTGCTGGGTTGGCAACAAGGAGGCAATGTTCGGAAAAGGGCAGCTCCTTCAAGTAACATTTTAAGCAGATATGAGCAACTTCTCTTGTTTTGTAAGCCTAGAATTAGTCACGTGCTGTGTCTTTCCTTTAAGTAGCAAGGCTAACACTGTGTGGGGTACTGAGATGGTGGCAGGGTGACCTTGCACCAGTGAATCGGTTTTTCTACCAGCAGTGCTGCAGAAACAATGGCACGCAAACATGCTAGGGGTTCAGCAGCCACTGGATCCAATGCAACACTGTGGTATGGCACAGTCTGATGCTTATCACCATGTGATTGTGTTAAAACTCCTTGGGCAAACCCATCACATTCATTGAAAAATAACACAAATGGTTTGTTATAATCTGGAAAACTCAGAGCAGGGGCTGTTGCGTGTGCTTGCTTTATGGGGACAAAGCCATCTTCAGCGTTCTGGGACCATAGCGAGTGTTCTGGGGTCGAATTATGCGTGAGGGTCTGAAGGGGCTTAACTATGGTGACATACCCTGGGACCCACTATCTGCAGTAACTCACCATCCAGTGGAATCCGCTCAGCTGTTTTCTGGTCTGGGGCTTATGGACTTTATGAATCACATTAATACAATCTTGGGACAGGTGTTTTTTCCCTGCTGAAATCTCATGGCCCAAGAATCGCACACTGGGTAAGACAATTGTAGCTTGCCTTTGGATGCCTTGTGACTTTTCTCTGAAAGAGTTGTCAACAGTACGGGGTGTCTTGCTCACAGGCTTCTGGAGGGAGAGGACAGTAACAGATTGCCTACATACTGTATCAGGATCTTGAACTTTAGTGAGTCAGGATAAATCTTCAGAATTTGTGGAAACAAGGTGGGGCTTTCTTCATACCCCATAGGAAGACGTGTGAATGTGTACTGTGCATATTTATAGGTGAAGGCAAATAAATATTGGCTGTCAGGGTAAATAGGTATGGAGAAAAATGCTGAACACAAATCCACAACAGTGAAATAAGTGGATGACACAGGGTCACAGACATAGCTCTCAACCATTTTTCTTGCAAAGGCGGGTGAAATCACCCGATTTTGTTTCTGGCGGGTGAGACGCCCATTGGAATGAATGGGCGTGCAGGAGGCATGGCGGGTGAGTCAGTCCTTTCCAAGGCGGGTGACACCCGCCAAAAGCGGGTGAGTTGAGAGCTATGCACAGAGCAGGATTATAGCCGGTTTGGGGACTACAGGAAAAGCTGGCAGAACAGCGAAATTAAGTGCATGAGTGTCTTGGAAAAAAACAATAGACCTCTTTACCTGGTTACTTGGTGGGCAGGATCAGGGTATTGCAGGGACTACGTGTGGACACAGTAATACCTTGCTCAAGCAGGGACTCTATGGCTGGGCGGATACCTTCTTCAGCCTGTCTAGAAATGAGATACCGAGGCATGCATGGCAGAGGTTTGGCTGGGTTCAGGGTGATTTTTACTGCCTCGGCATTGCGTATTTATCGTGCTTTAATTGCATGAGTGGACTATAATGTGTCAGGGACTCAGCCGAACACTTCCTGCTTCAGCAGTGATGGTACAGTCTCCTGAGCACGAATGAGGGTTCTCCTGCAGTTCAGCCAAAAACCTCATGTTCCCTATGGGCTGATGTAGAGAAATATGCCAAAAGTAAATAGAGCAGCTTAGTTTATACAACAAATCCAGATTAGCAGGGGAAGACAGACCCAACAAGAAAGCATGGTTGTCAGAAATAGGACCCAAAGTAACCATAAGCGGTGGAGACACAGGGTGGTAAGGTATGGGTCTACCTTCGAAACTGACAATCTCATCAGAATGCACAACCTGCCAAAATTCAGAGGCTTTCAGAGAAGAGTGCGAAGCTCTGGTGTCAACCAAACATGAAACCTTTTGACCAGCAATTGTACAATCAATATAGGGTGTAGCAGGATTAAGTGGCATAAGTAGTGCAACATGTTCAGGAACCCCATGCCAATCCTAATGAGTATTCTGTGGAGATGGTGGTTGGGGCACAGAAAACCCAATCTGTGCGGTTGGCTGGCCGCCTTGACCGCCATATTAAGGGTGATTTGGCTTTCCAGTGTACAAACTCGTTGAAGTAGTTATTCTGGTGCACTCGGGTGATATCCTTCAATACCGTTTTCCTGTTCATTCTGCTGAAAAGAACCTCTTACCCATTCAAGCCCCCACCCTCCTCCCATGGGGCGGAACCTCCCCTGCCCTGGTGAGGCTGTAATTGTTGAACTTGCAATGCCATAAGCCTACTTACAGTGCTTTCTTTTTGTCTCTCAATCTTTTCATGAAAGTGTTTTGCAGCTAAGACCTCAGCCTACTAGAATGGATTTTATTCCTTCAGCCACCTTTGGTGTAACCCCATAATAAATTGCAGTACCACAGCATAACAAATTACGATACCACAGCCTGAGGCGCTACAACAGTTGCATCATTGATTCCATAATACTACTCAAAACATTGCTTCAAACGTTTGAGTTATGCCAGTTAATTTTCACCCTTAGCCTGTTCGCAGGCATTAATCTTGGCCCAATCAGTCTTTCTGGGGCAAATTTCAATATTCGTGTGTACCAGTCTGTCAGTGAATGCCTTTAACCCATCTTTGGGAGTTCTTCATCTGGCCAGTTACAGAGCTGTTTTAGTGGGTCAGTAACAGTCAATAATGATGTACAGCTCTCTTGGAACGTACCTGGATTTTCTGGAATCTTAAGGACCTTTTGGACAATATTGAACTGATCGGTCACACTCTATGGTGCATGCACGGTTACTTAGTATTTCCTCCTCCTGGGACTGCAGAAGAGGGAACATACCAGTGATGCCATTTGCGGGGGAACCTAGAAACCTTTGAAAGTGTGAGAGACAGTTTAAGATGGAAACTGAAAGTGATTGGAGGTCTGAGCCTGTAATGTGGCTTGGATCGGGCTGGTCAATGAACTGATTGGGATGGACTGGTGGTAGGATGGTGGCTCTTAGTGGGTGGAGTCATGGCTAACTACCGATTCAGGACCAACTGCAGGATTTTATAGCTGGGTTGTAAGTGTCCTCTGGGGATTCTTTCAGCGGGGTGCCCCTTAGATCATAGGGTACAGGCAGTTATACCTGATTTTATGTGTGGGAGTTTGCAGGTTTAACTTGTTCCTGGAGTGTCTCCTGGGTATCTTTCAGTGCTCGGGCCTTTGATTCCAATTGCCTTTTTGTTGCTTCGGAGAACCAGTCTAGATATCTATCCCACTGCTGCTGGTGCGCCTTTCTTCTCTAGCGCTTTCCATAATGTTGTGATCTTATCTAGGTCAAAGGTGCCTTCCCGAGGAAAGTGTATAGGTGAATTATTCAGAGTATAATTTGTCCAGGAATTTACAGGCTTTGGGTGAGTAGTGTGTATAGATAAAGTGAGCTGGACTTCCCTTAGGAGGAAGTGACACCTCTCTAGACTGACCTGAGCCCATTCTGGCAGAGGTTTGACATGGTATGATTTATTGAGGAACCAGGTCCGTACCTCACTCCATCAGCGCTGAGCACTTCTGCGCTCAAAGACTGACGGGGTTGGTTCGGCTCATATCTGACCACTTTGTAGCGTCCATTCAAAGGTTTGGGTGCAGTCACACGAACTATGTTCCTCCCCCATTACAGAAAAGTCAGAAACAGTTGTATGAGTTAGCCAAATCTTTATCGAGATGACTGTTACATCACAGCCTTCACCCAGAATACAGAGTGGTTCAACTTTTCAGAGACCAGGTTGGGGAAGTGTTGCAGACAACACACATATGCAGAGGAAACAAAGCCTTTTACAGCACCCTCATTAGATTAGGGGAGAGTGTGAAAGCAAAAGTTGGCATTGCAACTGAGTTTCACATACAGGGTTCCAGGTACGAAGGAAAGACTGGACAAGACAAAAAATAGGGCTTTAATCCGATAATATTTTCTACACACTCACAACAAGATATACACTTATTCCAACATACTCATGTATACTGCTGTACTCTGACCGCCATATCGGCCTTATGTCATCTAAAGTCAGTAGGGCGCATGGTTGTGCTGCTTCACATTTACTAGTATTGTGGTGACCAGTCGCTTTGCCTTTTCCTGATCAGATGAATACATTTGTAGGCAGAGTACTTTCCCTCCCATGTCCTAGCACAAGCAGACAATGTCCAGATTTTTTTTTACCAAAGGCAAACATTACCCCGACCCGTTTCCAACAACAATAAACAAGCCATGATAAATAGCAATTCAATTAACTGCGCTCATCAACCCATGAATTTCAGTCACCTCTTCTTCCGTGTCTGCTCTGTCTACGGTCCCTAATCCCAGGTCAAGCCTACCAGCACTCCCCACTTTTGCAGATGAAAACGTCTTACCTGTGCTCACAGGGATCGCTGGGAGTTGCGTCCGTTAAACGTTGAGTTTCGCCGCAGGGCAGCGGGAATCCGGCATTACAGGCACCGATCATGTCGTGTTAAAGGAGCCACGGACTCTACAGATGGATTGGTGAACGTTTTAAATAGCAGTCAGCAAAGCCAACATACACCGGACAACCACAACCGAATGACAGAACCATACTCGGCGTAGCAACCCCTCCTCACCAACCCTCATGCACAGCCCTTTTATACAGAAGAGCACACATGCATTTCAATGGAAACGGAGCTTCAGACATGGCATGAGATCGTTAAACAACAATGTTTCACATTACTGTTCACTGTCTCAGCATACAAATCATAGGCAGAGGCTACATTCTCACACCTGAGAAAGGCACAATCTGGATGTTCACGGAAAGACATTTTATGATACATTACAATTCTTGCAGTGCAAGCTACTCCTACACTTCTAACATGGTTAAATCTGTCTAAAACATGCTTATGTGTGCCAAAAGGAAAACACATCAAAGGCGGGAACTATGGATGTGAGTGCTGCTAGGCAGTAGATGGTAAAGACTTTGTGGTTAAGACATACAAATGAGAAGATATGGCCTACACAGCAATGGCAATAAGGCACTGTTACACATGGCAGTTAGCATAGACTCATTATAATTATAAAGACTGGAAATTACCTGAGGCGGTCATTAATATTTAAAATGTTCAGTTTCCCCTCATATTGACATACATGGTCATGACTTCTGCCCACCTAAGCAAGGACAAGAACAGATATGGCCAGACACTTGAATGGAGTCTGGAATCGTTGCCATAATCCACATCTGAATGAAACCCTGAGAAGCTTAAATGTGTAAACCCCAAGTGATAGAGTGGCCACCAAAAGTTAGAAAGGATGCACCCTTCCGAATGGAAGCAGATTATTCACTCAACTCACAAATTCCCTATATGACAAGCTGCTCTGCACCAGAACTTTGACTGACAATGGGACTTGGGGACAAGTTCCGATGAGAAGATAACCATGTTGGAGCTCTCTGTTCGTAACTTTGCTAAGAATGATGCCAGGGCATGCCTTTGTCAGTGTATGCAGACACTGAACTTCTCAGCCAGCCAGGTGGCACTTCCTCTCCATGACTAGGCAGGAACTGTTGGGTCCCAAGACTGAAGTACCCACTGTTACCAGAGAAAGCCTTTCTGTCTATCCTTGCACAGACCAGACACAGTCAGAAGCACTGAATAACTGGTGCATCAGTACAGAAATTATCCTGAGGGCTGTCGATACAGAGCTAGGCTCAGAGTGCCCTGGTCCCACCTAAACTCAAACTGCTGGACTATGAATACAATTTCTAGTAACCAGAACTGCGACTTCCGTCTCGAGAAGACCAGCTTGCCTGCAGATCTGCATTGCCACTTGAACTATTGCTGTACCAGAAACAGCCACCATTAATCTCCAAACATTTGGGGATACAAAACATTGATGACAGGAGGCCAGAAACTACCAAAGATTTGCGAATTTAAAGTTCCCTTGCATTCGCTTCCTTCATAGAGGTGTGTCAGGGGTCCTCTGAAAACAACTAATCAGTAATTTACCAGAAGTAATCCAAACAGGAGCATACACCAGGCAAGAAGTAGCGCTGTTTGTTAGAGCTGGGCAAGCACAAGTGAAACAGCACAGTGGAATAGAACTGGTTGATGAGAGCTGGCAAAACCGCCCACTGTGATCAGATCTTATATACACGAATACAATATTTGCATAGTGAGAAACAGTTGCAACTAGTGCATCCAGTTATCAAGGGTTCCACAAAGCTGTTTTGTTGGGCCACGTCAGTCTCCTATAATGATTGGAGTAAACAGACCTGCCATCCCCTGGTTCCCCACCTCCCATTGTGGTGCCACATTACTTCCCGCTCCACCCCATGAGTTGATTGTTATTAGTCGCTAAGCAATAGTGTAGACCTCCAGAACTTTATTAATCTGCCATTGTCAGCACACATAGGAAACAACACGCGATATCCTGAGCTGGCGGGAAGGGAGACATTCACACACCATCTGACCAATGAGGGGGCTCATAGACATCATCGAGGACACAGTATACTTGTTGTTTTCTCAGAGACACCAAAGCTCACCTGATTGGCTCTTCCTGCATCACCCTTTTATTGCACATCCTTCTTCCCGGACCCACCTGCCAGAGGGTGATTTGAAACCGCCAATTGTGCTGTGTTTGTGCCTTCTTGAACATATCCTTGTGCATTTAATCCCTGTGGTATTCTGCGAGCACCCGTGAGACTGGCTCGCTGACCTTGTATGCATCGGCTGATTCCGTTCCCAGCAACTGCTGTCGCCTAAGGATGGGCACCCTGAATGAATCTTCCCCCACCCCATGGCCGTGATGTGTCCGTGCAATTTCCTAAGTGGCTTACTGTACAGGGCCTGTCTAGTTAATACCCATATATTCTACCTGATTCAGAACCTGTGATTTTTACCTGATTCAGACTCTGCGGCTGCACCCTTCATGTTTTTGCTACTATCATTTTCAGTGGCAACTTCATGAACTACTGTCCTCAGTGCAACTTACTGCAACATACAGGGGAGACCAGAGATACATTCAAAATATTGAGAGTTTTGCTTCAGCTCATCCCTCTGCAGCAAACACCAGATGAAAGTCTGTCCAGCACATGAAGGGCAGCAACTTTCTTTTCACTTTCACACCTCAGCTCTGCCTGTACTCAATCAAAAAAAGTGTCAGCTGCATTTGTTTAATGATCCTTTTAAAGGATAAACATGGCATGCCTGAATGATTCCAGGCATGCGGAAAAAGCAGCACTTAATGTATTATGCAGGGGAAACTCTTTGGCTTCGAGTGGTAATTAAAAAAGTATTCGGCCAAAGCTGAATATCTCCAAAGCTGGAATTCGGCTTAATACTTACTTGAATGTCGAATTTCGGTACACTCCTACTGCTGTTTCTACACTGAAATTGTTAGAGAACTCTCAGGTTCCAGTGGTACGTACATATCTCTACTTGATGTTGTGCTCCTAGGAGAAGATGTCACAATTTCTTGTAGGCTAGTTTTATAGAGTACAATGCCTTTCACTGTCTGTCAAAGTTTGTGACGTAAGCCACTTGGTGTTCTTCACCATCCTCCTGCTATTGTTTAACTATAGCTCTTATTGCCCATTCAGGGGGATTTCCCTTGGCGATAAATGGGTGAATGGTATCCGGTTATCGTAGGATGGGGGCCATGGTGAACTTTTCTTTCAGTAGGCAAAAGGGTGTTTCAGCTTCTGAAGACCATTTGAGAGGAACCCATTTTTTTTAGTAACCTCGTAAGTGGAGACATATCAAGAAGAACTGTGGAATGAATTTACGATAGAATCTAGCAAATCGCAATAGTCATTGAATAGCCTTGCTCCCCTATTAATTAACAAAAGAATGGGGATCATGGTGCCCTCCTAGATTAGAAGGAGGTTAAAGCTTCATGAGAGGAAAACACCCTCCGGAAAACCATGATATTCTTACAGAATCCTCAGGACGGAACCAGCTCAGGCAGGTACCGGGAAGTCCTATACAGGAGCACATTCAATGGAGGACGAACGAGAAAAGGGACGAACTGCTGGGTGTGGATCAGGGGACGTTGGGGGAAAAGAAGGGGGGCAAGGAAGGACACAGGGACACTATGAAGGATAGACACTCACAAACATGTCATGCAACACGATGGAAACAATTCCTACTGATGTAACAAGTCGTGTACTCTTTTGTGCTCTGTATTGTCTTTTTGCACCATAAGTGACATTCTGGGCACCCTCTTTGTGGAACACTAGACTATTGCAAGCACTTCCATGAGTTCTGTTCACCAGCCTGCCAATGTATTTACCAATGGTTCCACAGAGTGCTGGGTGTTGGGGGCAGGTGACCGGGGAAACTGACACTGTTGCCTTAAGGACTGTTTCACTTTGGACATTGCCTGTGACCCTAAATCATACAGTCACAACAATGAACTCAAAAAAGAACATTTATAGACAGACTGCATACCTGAAACCTGCATGTCATTTTACTTACCTTTCATAGAAAATGTTATTTTATAAAAATTCCTGGTTGTGCTTTCTCTTATTCAATGTTTTTGTTGTTAAACTGCATCTTGAACTCGCCCTGCTGCACCCCTAAAAGTTGACTTTGACTGCTCAATCACCAAGGAATGCTTACAGTAAACCCCGAAGCCTACTTTTGGGAGAGTAACTCCACGCCTAACATCATCCACTCATGTTTCAGTACTTTGCTTCGTGGCCTTTGCTTGCAGAATTTGTATTTGTGAATATTGTATCCACCTTCCATATGCCAGTATGAATGGGATTTCTCCTATGCAGTTCCTGCTTGTGCTCCACACATGGTGTCTAGAGTCCTGTGTCCTGACCACAACCAGTAGCTTTGCGCATTCTGTGTGGCATTTTCTTCTAGGGGCTTCAAGGTGAGACTTAGCGGAGGACGCTTTTGAACAGACCCCACCCTTGTACCAAAGATTCATGAAGGCAGAAGATAGAGGCATCTCTCTCTTCACAGGCACACACTGCTCTGGTGACTTGTTTCAACACCTGGGTGCAGGGCCGTATCTTACAGATCAGCTTCCTGTAGTGGTTTGCGAGGTGCCTCTTCAGCACACGTCCACCTGAGTGCCATCTTCATGTTTTATCAGAACTGCTCTTGAAGGATCCCTTCTGCGGAACACTACTGCCTTTTCTGCTCAGGGGCATTCTTGACACTTGTCTCCGCAGATGAAATCTGGCGAATGCCTCCAGCACTTCTCTTGAGAGCCTTTCAGGTTCTTCCCTGATATCCTGACAGGATTGATTCTTACAGTTTGGCAAGTACTGAATATTTCGTCAGAGATACCCTTGTTGAGGTTAGGCATAGATTCTGTGTCACAGCCACCTATTTGCACTGACTGGCTGAGTAAGGAAAAATGCAAGCAACATCTGCTTCTCTCCCAAGTCCCTTGTATCACATTCACCTGTAATAAAACGAAAGGACGGGCTGAGCTCTCGAACTGCAGAGGCCAGATTCAAGGGTGCTGCTTTTGCCTTGGCCTAGGACAGAGTCCACGGTCCACCTCATCTGAACACAGCACCGGTGTCTGAAGCCCCTGTGCCTCATTCAGGTATGGAGGGAGACGCAGCGCTCGGCTTCTTCATGGACATTTCATCCAGGAACACCCCGAGTAGAAGTCATGCAAGGTTCATACTTGTTAAATATGCACCCTAGCATGGACTGGTCACCATCTACAACTTCCCACTTCCATCAACCAATCTTTGTCCTTCTATGAAAGCTTCCAGACCTGACAGGCACTGTATACTCCAGTATTATCATCTAAGCCCACAGGGCTGCAGGACCTCTGCCAGGAGTGATCCTCTTGACTGATCTCACTCAGTCATGATCTTTCCAGGGCTGAGATCTAATTTCTTGACCTCATGAAGGCAGTGTTCTATCCTCATCCATTGGTTATGGATGCCACCAAGACTATCTCTATTTCAAGATCCTCCCCACAGTTGACTCCATTATCTCCTGTTCCTGACTCAGTTGGTCTGGCACGCACCTCTGCATCCAAGACAATACTGCCAATTGCTCCTTTGCCACCATTTCCATAGCCCTGTGCTGCTCTGTGAGGTGCACAAGTGCCTCCAGTTCCTACCCCATCCATGCCTTCTCAAGAGGCAGAAGAGGATTACCTTCAATAAGTATTGGCACCATCAGCTTTTCACAAGTGCATTTTGGGCTCATGGAAATCCTGAATATTCCCACAAACAGAAGCAGGAGTTCACTGACCCATATTAATCTCGAAGACCCTGAGATTTGCCATTTGGGTCTAAAGGACCACTATGGCTACAAGTAAGGAATTGAAGGCACTGAATTGTGCTGTTTCTACCATTCCATTTCATTTCCTCCGCAGACTACTTCTGGATACCAGGGTCAGGGGCATCCATAATAAGCATGTGGACCCTGAGTTGAGTATTTGTGTATAGATGATATACTCAAGGGATAAAGTTACAGTAACAGCTGCATACCACTATGGCTACAAGTAAAGAATTTAAGGCACTGAACCATGCAAACTGTATCTACTATTCCTGTTTTCTCTGCAGAATACATCTGGATACCCTGCGGTACAATACACCCAACCTCCAGGCAAGCCCAGGCACTTTGGAAGCATGGCTGCTATGATTTGGCATGGTTTATAAGATTTCAATCATAACATCAATAAGGCAAATGTGCCTACTTGCTCACCCACTGGCCCAATTTGTCCATTGGGTAAATTTGAGCGACAACCACTTCTTCAATCCCTCTCATCACTTCACATAGAGTGGAGAAAAGTGGAAAACCCCCTCAATACTCTTGGAAAGAAGGATTCCCTCTGCCTTCCATTGTGTCAAGCAATGGCTGATGCGTCAGTTGTTGAGGGGCTGGAGGCCATCTTGTTGGCATTCAGAGTAGCTAAGTGAAGCTGGTTACCACCTTTGAAGGTTTTCCGGGGGTGTACAGCGGCGTTGGACTCCAATCGGTGGTGGTGGAGAAGTGAGGGGAAGAAGGGGTGGCAGGAGAAAGGAGGAAGTTTATGAAAGAAGGCAGGAACCAGTCGAGAAGGAGAAGAGCAGGTTGAGAACCTTGGGCCATGATAGTGCCATTGTGATAGACATTAATGATGCACCTAGAGGACGAGAAGTAAGCAGGAAGGACTTCCCACCTAGTGTCGCCATTAATGGGTGAGGAGGAGAAAGAGTGGAGACCAGATGGGGCATCCATAGATCAAGAGAGGGAAAGTGAAGAGGATGTCTGTGAAAGTCGGTCTGGAAGTAGCATTGGCGTACGTGTCAGCAATGGGAAGGCCTGGGTTAGAGTCCAGGAGAACTTTTTTCAGTTTATTTTCACCAAGACTTCATGAGAGGGGAAGGATAAGTGATAGAATAGAAGTTGGAATAGATAGGATACATGGAGAGTGTTGTCGTTACCATCTACCTCTCAAGTCTTTCCTGTATAAGTTATGTTCAATGACACTTCCATGAATCAAAAAAGTGGCAGACTTTAAAGAAATGTTCACAGTGACACCAGTGTACATGCTGCTCCCATGATGACCACTCCCTTCCAATCCTTCCATCCACCTCAGAATGGTG
Organism: Ambystoma mexicanum; assembly: GCF_040938575.1. Lineage (NCBI taxonomy): Eukaryota > Metazoa > Chordata > Amphibia > Caudata > Ambystomatidae > Ambystoma > Ambystoma mexicanum. The sequence goes on along the minus strand of NC_090934.1, from coordinate 427,551,196 downwards.
GTGCTGGAAACTGGAGGGGGAAATGTCAGCTTTCTACATAACTCTTCCATTAGGCTCAGAGACAGGCCCACAGAGCCGTTTGGATGCTCAGCAAAACTTTCAGTCCATCAGAAAAGTGGTGCATTAAGGAAGTGCCAGTGAAGATTAGGTGCTCACATTTTGGAAAGCATTGATTGGGTTGGTAACTGTGCAAACCTTGCAGTTTGAGGAGGAGTGTCCTGGTCCTGTTTTGTTCGTGTGTGAGACAAATGAGGCATGAAAATTCATAGTAAACATCTATGCTAAAGATGTGCCATTTTATTAAATTAGAAGTTTCAACAAATCCCACACTATCCCTACCCTGACCAGGATTTCCCTGCCTATCAAAACTAAAGGAAACACTCTAACAAAGGATATCTGGCCCTCACACTTAAAAATAAATTACACAAAAATATATGGCAATTCACAACAATATCAACAATTGTATGTCTAGTATATTCACAGTCTCTCTTTATGGCTTGGGTGAACTTCCCTTCCCCAGGTTTCAAGTTAGGTTCAGTTCTAATGTTCAACAAAAATAAACAAGGAAATCAAGGTTTGAAACAAAGTTCCAACTGAGTTCTTGGCTTCTTCAGTTCTGTTAATCAGTTGCTCAACGACGAGAATGATTTCTCTTCTTCCTTGAATAATGGTTTCCACTTCAGCAAATAGTATCAATGGTGTTCTGAGTCAAGATACTTTGCCACAACTTATGAATGTCAAAGAAGAAACACATTCCTTGTCAGATTCAATGAAACACAACTTCTGGCAAGGTTAAAGTAATACAGCTTCTTGTTGTTCTCTTTCATAGTATTTTAAAACATAGTTTATCTCTTTGTCAGGATGACTTCACAGCACCTTTGCTTCTACCTGGATAACTCTCATACCAGGTTAACTTCTGTAAGGGTCCACCATGCAGGTTTACTCGTCTGCCCAATAGTGTTCCACCTTAAACAGTGCTTCTGATGTTTTAGATCTACTGACAACGTTTTCACAGTTTTGCAATTTGGTAATTATTAGCAGTTTTTCAGAAAAGACAAATGCACATCACTGCTCCACAACACTTTCAGGTAGGCAAGGCACTCTTCATCTGAACATTCACCTTTCAGAAGGGCAGCAGCTTCTTTGCGAATTTGTCTTTCTGCCACATCAATATTTACCACAGCTTCAGCAATCTGCACTTTAGTGACGTCAAACAATTTTACAGAAGAAACAAGATTCACTTTAGTGTCCTTCAGCACTTCCAAGAAAGCAAGGCACTCCTCTTTTGAACATTCACTTTGTCAAAAGGGCAACCTCATTGCTGCTCTTGTCTTTCTGCCACATCAACAACAGAAATGCCCTTAAGGATATCGTTCTACCTTTCATCCTTGTGCCTTTGGCAATGTGAGTCATACCAACTTTTTAGGGAACAATTACAATCAGCAAGCTTCACCTTTTAACAACCTTGCATTTGCCTCTTCACTTCCTGTCCACCAAAGCAGCCCAATTGTATGTCTGTTGTTAGTCTATTTTGGCTGAGGAGAATTCTTTTACAATGCTTGGCTTTGGCAATACTGGTTTCACTCTTGGATTTAGGAAACACGTGTTTCACTCTTGGCTTAGGCAATGCTTGTTCTACTTTTGGCTTTGGCAATGCTTGATCCCTCAGAGACACAATAATCAATATTCAGTCACTTAATTTCACTGCTAAATTATCTTCAACTACTTCACAATTGACTCTTCAGTTAACCTTTAGCTCAGAAACGTTTTTTAAGCCCAAGCGCCAGTCTCATGTGTTTTCAGAGGTTTAAACATTGCATTAATCTGGTTACGAGAGTTTTACTCTTACGCGAGTGCTTTTCCAAAAGCCCACTCATACGCGAGTGCTACTTTTTGTAACTCACCATTGTCTGACAATCAACAGTTGGTTTTACACAGCTTTCACTCACATGCGAGTGGCTCTGCTCGGATACAGTTTCCTGCCTTTGTTTGCGCAAGTGATCCGAATGCTCGGTAACACTCACCAGCTTCTGTCGTGCTCCCATCTCATGCTTCTGGCTTAGTTTGAGGACACATCCTTCATCTGTGAAGGTGTCTTCAATCTTGCCATGCAGTTACAGAGCTCCTCTCACTCCTGGGACCCTTGGCTGTACACCAACTTTCAGCCACGGTCTTTGGCACGCTTCTTGCTGCGCAGTCTCTGCAATCAGGTTCACATGGGGAAACGCTGTCTTTCTTCATGCTTTCTGCTGCGCAATGTTTGCATTTCAAATTTAGGGGGAACAGGACCCTGCCAGGACAGGCAGCTGTAATCTGTTTAGTCAAAGTCCCGGCGTCCCTTTTGTCCAACAACCTCTGCTTGGATTGTCAACACCATGCTCTCTTTGTACTGCTACTCATGCAGTGATTACTCCAGCCCCAGCTCCATCTAATGGCCTGCACCTGAGGGGGCCTTTTATTCCTCTCTGCTTCCCTCAGGTGTAGGTCATTAAGCGTAACCAGCAGACTACTCCTACAACATTGATCTTGAGCCCTCTTCCTCGTCCCAGTAGTTAGGGAATTATGGGACTTGTAGTCCCAAATAACAGAATTAGCTTTTCTTGTCAGATTTTTAATTTTAAAGGTAGATTTATTTTGCTTAAATGATTTAAGGGAGAGTTACAAGATTTTACTTTACAAGGAGAAGGCAGCTCATCTAAGCTATTATTTTTAGATTTCCTCACACTGTACCTCTGGAAGTAAGGGGGATTTTTAACCTTAGGGACCTCAAATGGGTTTTCCATCCTTAGGATGTTTAAAGATTTCACACCAGCTCGACCCACATCGAAAGGCTTAATGTGTGGTTCAGATGCATCATAACGACAATAAGCTATTATATGCCTTGGTAGCTGAAAAAGGTTTGTCCCTTTTAGAGACAAACACTGTATCTCATCCAATGGGATCTCTTCACTACCCAGGGCTCTGTCTCCTCCCAGGTGATCCTCCCGCAATACACCACCCCCAAGGTCAGGATCTCATAGGGTCTGCCTTTCCCTGGCCACCTGTGAGGAGACTGTAGGCAGGGTCTTAGGGAGGGATCCGCAGGATTCATCACATAGTAGTCTGCAATAACGGGTTTTGGGTATTTGGTGGTGCTTCAGCGCTACCTATAAGCCAAAACTGTTGCATTGTGGTACAGCTAGGAGGAAGGTGGCATGTGAGGTGGGACACACAGTGTGTAGGTGTTGTTTGGTTATTTACCCACCCATTAACTGCCCATGGCCATACTAATTTTAATGCCCATTTCCACCCAATACATACCCCTCCCCACCAAAAACACATCCTTCTGGGATCTCTTTGAGCATCTCTTTCAAGCTCTAACATCAAACTGTGTACTGTGAGTAATATTTCTAAACTCTCTGTGGAGAGTTAATGGCAGCTGTAAAATGTGCTACTGATGTAATACAAATGTCTTAACCAAGTGTGTCTTCAGCCACTGTATTTATATCCGTTCCTTGCACTGAACTCATGTTAAAAACAAGAAATGACAGTTTCATCTGACTTTCTCAGACTACTCACTCCTGAAATAGGACAGTATGAGAGCTGTAAAGTAATGTGATTTAATTTGACTATATAGGAGGCAAAGTACCCAACTTAAAATTCGTTTGATCCAGACATGTTTTCTGGGTGCAGCAACATATTCTGATTTGTGATTGATAATAAGCAGCTTTAAACCAGTGGTGCACATTGCACACCATCATTAAATTTTGAGTCCATTGAGCAAATGTTTGTTGGGGGGCGTAACATGAATGAAAGGTGTAAAAGCCTGGAGAGAGGGTTTAACACCTTTCATTCACATCCTGCCCCTGTTTCAAGCATTTGTTTGGCAGAGAGGAGGGTAGGAAAGCAACTTGCGTTTCCACTGCTCCCTTCCTCGCCGCCATACAAATTCTCCAGAATCTGTGCCAGCAAGGTCTTTCATGCTGGTGTAAATGATTGAGATCCATATGGGGTCCGCCTGATTTATGCAGCAGCATAACGCAGGCGGACAGCATAGGGATCCATGTTCACGTTCCCTGCCATGCAAGCATAGCAAGGAGTGTGTACAATTACAATTAAACCCTCCACGACCTGCTCGCAAGCATGATCACTACTTACCATGTACGCATGGTAAGCAGTGTTCACAATTTAAATTAAACCCTCCCTCACATGCCAGCATGTCGGTCATGCTTTAATTGTAATTGTGAGCAGTGCTTGCCATGCGAGCATTACAAGCGTTGCTCACTATGAAAAGGCAGCGTTTACTCCCTTTGCACTGCAGAGTGCAAATGTGAAAGGCAACAGGCGGCATACATGCTTGTACGCCCTCTTTTGCCCTTTACATTTGTACCCCGCAGTGCAAATGGTAAAAATCTGGCAGCGGGGACTCGCTTATGTTAAAGTTTAAACATAACGAATCCCCACCGCCAAAATACTAATTTCAGGAACATAAACCACAATGTATTCTTTACATCTAACCATTCACTAAGTGGCCATCGCTTTGTTTCTCGTTCCATCAACATGTCTTATTCATGCATGATCTTCTTTACATGAATATCTTTGGTGATTATTGTCTACATTTTTTGTGGATGACGGGTAATAAAAGCCATAATAATCATTTTTGAAGAAATATTCATTTGTAACCAGGCTTCATTACTATAATAACTAGGAAATGTACACAGTGGCAGCTTTCAAAAGGTAAATACTTCCACGTCCTTGATAATTTCACAATTAGATGCAATGTGTTTTCTGTGTGCTGTGTGCTCTATTCCTAGTTTGCCAAGCCTATGCATACCTTTCTTTCGCTGTGATTGCTTTTTTGAGTGACCACATGTCATACCCTTGTATTTCCCATAACATTTCCTGAACTTTTTATAGTGACTCATTTTATTTTCAGTTTGCCCTGTTTCAGAAACTGGAAAGGGGGCGGGGCTCGAGGGGAAGAGTGGCTAAGGAGTAATCCCAGTATACCACCCTAAGCATAGCTTTGCAGCCGGTGACAAGTCAAAATGCTTTTTTGTAGTAGGTTTGAGCTCACTGGTCTCATTGCAGTCCAAGCTCAAATGTTTAACTGTTCTCAAGTGGCAGGGAGCGAGGAATCACAGAGCTGTCAAGTTATCTATGGTCATGCGTGTGAAGTCATCCAGTCCAGAGTACTCTATGGCCTTCTCACGCATGACCACTTGAAACTTCCTCGCACTTAACATGTGGTCCTTCTGCCCTGAACTCTATTCTCTCTGGGCTCTGTCCACATGGCCTCCCCTGGCACTCCCTTAACCCTCTAGCACTCCCCCAATCCCCTGCACTTCTGTTTACTGCACTTGCATGATCCGAATGTCACAAGACCTAGTAGGTCCACTTTTGTTTTGTTCATCCCTGTTACCCCAACCCCCGTCTTGTATTGTTGTGCCTTGAAATAGATTATATATAGGCACACTATAAAAAACTATAAATAAGAATAAAAATAGATGAATAGGCAAAGGGTATAGTTCTCCAAATGTTTTTAAGTTGTGGCAATCAGTTGGCACTTTAAGTGCTGTCTATACGCCACAACTATTGGCATGGGAAGTAAAGTAAGAGACAGATGGGATGTGAGGTGACACACATTCCGTGAATATTGTTTACATTTGTATCCACCAATTGACCACCCATGGACATAGTTGTCCCTATGACCATTCTCACCCACCAGCAATCCATACCTTCTAAATCATCCTTTCTCCAGTATCTCGTTGAGCTATCTTTGCGCTTTTAAATGGAAGCCTATGTTATTTCAAAGCAACCTTCTGTAAGGTAATGGAATATGTGCAACTATAAACCAGCTCCAGATGGACTAAAATGTCTCAACCGAGTGTGCCTCCACATGTTTGATTTATGATCAATATGTGTGTCCTTGAATCTGTTCCTTGCACTGAATTCCTGTTAATAACAAGCATTGGCACAGCCAATAGTTCTGGCTCTTATATAGTTATTTGCCAGGCACTATCGTACTATACTGAGGTGGTAATACAATTTGCCATCTGTTGCCATCTTATGGCCAGAGAGTACCATTATGGCAGCAACTCAAACATGCCTTTCCCATGACTATATAAAAGCCAAAACTGTTCGCTCTGTGACAAATCTAGACAATTTGTCCCCTCTCCCCAGAGGGGAGCCACCCCCTTTGAGGTTAGGAATGTTAGGGAGTTGAGCCTGCTAAGCAAGACCCTCCGTAGGAGTCTGGGTAAGTGAGATCTCATTGGGAGTGACTTTGCCCTTGGGGACAAGGACTCCCATTCCGAGCATGAACTCCCAGTCCAAAACGCAATTCGTGCCTATATGTGTGTTGGACAGACTTTGGAATCTCCCGTTAGAACTATAACGAACAAGGACACTTCTTTCACTCCTTTGGCTTGGAGGGATCTGAACATTAGGCAAAATCTGAGCAAAGTAATTTAAAGAGATTCCTTCTTTTCAAGGGAGAAGATAAAAACAGCACTGAGGATATTTGTCTTTTTACTCAACAGAATCTACAATAGGTCTGTGAACTGTGTCATATTTTGAGACTGAAAATAAGTCATCTAAATGTTGGGCCAGGCAGAAGCCAATGACAAAGGCCATTGCTATGGTCTTCTTCTTTGTTGTTATGTTATGTTGTCTTATACCACGCACCGTTACCATTGGGGTGGTCTCCAGGCATTCATATGGCTCTGCAAGAATGAGGGCGGGTAGGTTGGTTATTGAGGGTAGAATAATAGGATAGGTCAGGGGAAACATGCATCTGTGAGTGTTGGCTTGCAGATGGGTTGATTGCCTGCACTGGCGTGTTGTATCCGTAATGGAAAAGGTCCTGTTTCTGGGTTGTTTGTTGTATGCAGGTGTTTCCTATGTTGGGTGTGTGTTTCTGTGTGTGACATGTGTAGTTTGACTGGTAGTTATGGTTGTGCACAATGGCTTGTTGTATCCGATGGGGTAAGGTCCAGTGTATGGGATTGTTGTTGTATGTAAATGCTAGTTATGTTGGGCGTGTGTTCGTGTGTCGTTTGGCTATGCCATAGGGCATGTATGGTACTTGGGAGGTATGTTGCAAGGGAGCAGGAGTAGGGTGGTTAGTACATTGGCAGGAGCAAGGTGGTTAGTACACTGGCTACTGAGTTGACCCAGCTCTATGGTACTCAATGGTAGCCTCCAATTCTTCCCAGTAGTATACCCTGGCTGTCCCCTGCACTCCTCCAAGCTCAACACACTAGACACTCCCACAAATTCCTCTAAGTGCAATTCATTGGCTACTACCACAAGCCCCTCGCTGCGCAGCAAGAATGACCAGACACAAAGTGTTATTCTGAGTGCAGCAAGATTAAACAGCTAATATGTCATGCATTTTCGTCCCAAGACTCTCTGGTTCAGCTGGAGACCCCATTCACGTTTCGCGGGTGCCATTTTTCCTCACAAGATGGCCGCCGCTTATTCTCCCTGGCCATTCCATACATGGTCTAGTCCTTGAAGTCCATCAGCTGACCGTGCATATGAGTGCTGACGCTGCTGGGTTGCCTCGCATCTCAATGCTCGGCTGCCCCTTTGCCTAGCTCTACATGCTCCTCGTTACCTTTCTTACCTTCTATGCCTTCCCTTCCTTCCTTCCTTGGACCATCCTCCTGGACATTCCCCTTCCTGTTGTTCCTCTGTTGTCTTTGGCCCTCCGTGCTCCTGGAACTTCTTCGCTGTTTCCTCTAACGTTCACAAGACTTCCCACAAACCACTCATACAGGTTTTTTCCCTTGCTGAGGGTTTCCTGCCTATTTGGGCTGTCTTCCCTAGGTTCCCATGCTGGATTGTTTACCATTCTGGCAGGGTGGCATCTGGTGAGGCTCGCCCCTTCCATCACGAGACTCACACAAAAAAGAAGACTCCAAAGGAGAAAACAACTAAGAAGGCCACGCACCAGAAACCGCAGATGAGCCCTGTCCTCGGATCTGCACATCCCGACATAATGTGAAGCATGGCTAATCTTCACAATTCTATCTAATGTTGTGCATGGCTAATCTTCACAAATTTATCTACATGTGACGCATTGCTAATCTTAACAAATCTATCTAGATGTGACGCATGGCTAAACTTCACAATTCTATCGAATGTGACGCATGGCTAATCTTCACAAATCTATCTAAATGTGACACGCAGCTAATCCTCACAAATCTGTCTAAATGTGACCTATGACTAATCTTCACAATTCCATCTAATGCTGCGCATGACTAATCTTCACAAATCTACCTAGATGTTATGCATGCCTAACATTCACAAATATATCTAGATGTGACGCATGGCTAATCTTCACAATTCTGTCTATTGTAATACATTTCCTGCCCCCAAATACATTTAAGTGCAACACATTTCCCGCCCCCAAATTACCTCTAATTGCAGCACAAGGTCTTCCCCCTGAAATACACCTAAGTGCAACACATTTCCTGCCCCTAAAATAAATCTACGTGTAACACATTTCCTGACCCCTAAACACATCTAATTGCAGTACAAGGTCTGCCTTCCAAGTACATCTATCAGGCTATCCAAGGAGGAAAGCAGCAGGTAATCTACACAATGTTCAGTTTGTAGGGTATTAAGGAAGAAGTGGCAGGGTTTCTACTGAGCACAGTAATGGCTGTGCTCACTGCCTGTACCTCTTTACCTTAGTTCTTGCTCTAGGGTGCTTTGTCAGGTGTCCATGGACAAACACGGGCAAACGGGGAGATGAGCTACCCAGAAATGTGCTGCCCTTTGCCTCTGGCTCTTAGCCAGCTGCCCAGGCAAGGCTGACTCGGGGCAATTCCTAAAGTGTAGAGATGCTGGTCACGTGGTCCAATGTGGCCCAATCCACTGAGGTCAGGACAGGGGGTATGAGAGGAACGAGGCAGGGCAGGGAAAAGCTGGAAAGAAATTACACAAAGATAGAAGAAAAACAAGCGGGGAGCAGGGACACAGAAAGGCAGACAGATGAGAGGGTGCAACTCACTGATGTGAATCCTGAAGGGAAATAGGCCTCATCCAAGGCTCACATGGAGCGTAGCTCCGAGGACTGGGTTTATATTCCGGTCATCTGATCCAAGGCGGGTCAATCCACCGAGATCAGGAACCGGGTGCGAGAGGAAGAAGGTGGGATAGAGAAAAAGCTGGAAAGAAATTACATTAAAAAAGCAGAGAAATTAAAGGGGAGCAGGGGCACAGAAAGAGAGGGCAACTCACTGAGGTGAATCCTGAAGGGAAAATGGCCTCATCCACAGCTCTCACAGATAGTAGCTCAAAGGACTGGGTTTGTATTCCAGTCATGTGGTCGAAAGTGGGCCTATCCACCGAGGTCTGGGCAGGCGGTGTAAGAGGAAGGAGGCAGGACGAGGAAAATGCTGGAAAGAAATTAAACAAAAAAAGCAGAGAAATGAGCATGGAGCAAGGGCACAGAAAGGCAGGCAGATGAGAGGGGGCAACTCACTGAGGTGAATCCTGAAGGTGATAGGGCCAGTTGGTGCTTAGGATTCAGACTCAAGATGATTTTCTTTTGGGACCATTAGTTTTAGTTTGTTAGGCAGGGAACTTCCCTCAAAGCAGTAGGGCCAGATAGATCATTTTCTTTAATTTCCAATTAACACCCTTGCATTCACTGTAGTCTGAGTCCTTCTTCTGGTTCACCATATATGGTGTCAAAGTGGGATATAGGCTGGTTGATATAAGCCGGGGACCCCTCCTATTTACCAAGTTGGCAGAGAAGGCTAAAGCCCGTACTCTGGCCACTGCCCAATCCATTGGCTTTGATATATATAGCATATAGACCATCCCCATCCCGGCAAATGAAAGGCGTTTAATACCAACAGGTCTGAGTCTTTCCCCTACACCTGGAACCCACCTCTAGCAACTAAATCTGGAATAGCTTTGCGATATGCCTTAGAGGTTGCTGCTGGTGTAATACATCCTGATTATAGAGAGGAGGTGAAGGGGATCCTCCATAACCATGGGACCACTGCCTATCTAGCTAGAGAGGGGGAAGCCATAGCCCAGTGTATCCTTGAGAAAGCCCTCACCCAAGTACCTAAGAAGTGGAGACCTTTCTGGAAACAGAGGGTCAATGGGGTTCGGGAGTCTGACATAGTTAGAGACAACCCTGAGGTGAGAGAGGCTGAAGATATTGTCCCGTTACTCGTACATGCCTTGCTCAAAAGAATGACCCCAACCTAATAGTTTCCTTTGGGAGGGTAACCTCAGAAGAACAAGGACTTAGCCCAGCTGGTTGTGGGGAAGGATGGTCTTCACCGAACACAACTGGGGGTTCCCTTTAGTCATCGGAGAGTTGTGTTGGAGCTGGCCCACTCCCATCTCACTGCCACCCATCTGGGGATAGGGAAGACCCAAAGCCAGGTCATACCGTGGTTTTTACGGGCCTGGAGTTTTTGCAGATGTGAAGAACTATGTTTCCATCTGTGAGATTTGCCAAAAGACTGCAGCCACTCCTGTTCACTAGGTCCCATTAAAACCACTCCCATTATTGAAGTGGCCTTTTCACGAATAGCGATGGACATAGTGGGCCCACTATTAACATCTAAATTGGGGAATACGTACATCCTAGTGATCATTGACCATGCTACAGGATACCCCAATGTGTTTTCTCTTAGGACTAATAGTCAACAGATCCTAAAACCCTCCTTCCCTTTCTGTCATTAATGGTATTCCCCAAGAAAATCCTCATCTGTGTACCACTAGTATGTCGAAAATCATGAACGACATAAAAGAAATGCAGCACATCAAAACCCTACGGTCCTACGTCTATCATCCCCAAATGGATGGCCTTGTGGAGAGGTTTCATCAAACCCTAAAATGAATACTCCAGAAATTGGTAGAGGCTAATGGTAGAAATTGGGACATTATGATTCCATGGACTCTCTTTGCGGTTAGGAAAATACCTTGAGCATCTCTTGGATATTCCCCCTTTGAGTTACTATATGGGCAAAAACCTTGAGATAAACTAGTTATGTTGAAAGAGACCTGGGAGGAGAGGAAGCCATCCTACCCAATTCCCAGAAGTTTAAATCCCATATGGCTGCTGTAGGGTAAATTGTCAAAAACCAACTAGGTTGGCCACAAGAACATCAAAAATCCTTACATGGTAGGAAAGTGGTCGCCAGGTCTTTTTCCAATGGGGAATCTGTCCTAGTTCTCCTTCCCACCTAGGAGAACAAAATCATCTCAAAATGGTACAGTCCCTATACAATTCTTGAAAGAAAAGGACCATTGTATAATATAGTGGCCCAACCAGATACACAGCAGAAAACCCAAATCTATCACATAAACCTGTTGAAAGAGTCGAATGTCGAACCGTGTATGAGACTACAGTAACCATGGCCACCCTCCTTAGAGAACCAGACCTTGACCAACAGTTGGTCCCTAACCATCTTCCACTCCCCTTTTAGACCGATTTCCAGAGGTCTTTGCTGAGCAACTAGGAAGAGTGCAGAATTTCTTCCACTACATACGCACTCCAGCCAGGCCGACAGTGAATTTGAATAACCTTTCCCGGAAAACTCAGAGGCAAGGATCAAAATTATCAAGACAGGACTCCACGAGATCCTCACCGCTAACATCATTGGGCCCTCTGAGTCTGTGGTCATCCCCCATCGTGTTGGTGGCAAAACCGGACAAGTCGTGGAGGTTTTGTACAGATTGCAGGAAATTAAATTGATCATTATTCCATGGCCATAATTGATGAGATTATTGAGAAGTTAAGGTCATCTAAATACATATTCACTCTGAACCTAACCACAAGTTACTGGCAAGTACCCCTAAACCCCACTGATAGGGGAAGAAACATCTTTTCTAATACACAGGGGCTCTTCAATTTAAGTTACTCACCTTTGGTTTGCACAGTGCTCCTGCCACATTCCAGCGATTGATGGATAAGATCCTGAGACCGTACTCTAGCTTCTCCAGAACCTATTTAGATGAATAAATAGTGTTGAGGGTCTTTAGGAGGCGGACACACTAAAGACATTTTCTCTGTATATTTTATTTAAGGTAAAATAATGCCTGCCTTCCCTATGTCTATGGGGTGTTCCCTATCTATTTTACTGACTGAAGTTCTTGTCAGTCAGTGTGAATGTCTAAAACAAGTCTGTCCACTGTCAAAATCTAACCTTTCTGACCCTACCACTAATATAACTAACTAAGGCCTGGAGAATGACTCCCTTTCTCCTGGTTGCTGCATTTTGTCACAGGGTTTCCTTGATTCTTTTGTCTCAATCAGTAAACCATTCATAAATAATCTCTGGTTATCCTCTGGATTAAGTTCTGCTGTTCTTTTAGGGGTCTTGTATTTACCCTCCCTCTTTCGTAGAGATTGTCTTAATGCTGTTCAGGTTTCTTTTTTCCCTCCTGTAGGGTTCAAGATCCTCTGGTATATTGCTCTCTTTATTCGCCAAGTGTCTTTCTCTATTATGCTCTTTCTTATCATCAGGATATAGGTTGACTTTTGCCTTTCCCCAGGGTAACAAGTTTCCAACTTTTTTTCTCTCCCCCTTAGTGGTTTTCGGGTTTCTCCTCATCTTATTAGCACAGTTCTGGTTGATAAGATTTTTTCCACTTCTTTTCGCATCAGTACCGGGACAAGTTTTGTTGAACTTATAATGAGTCCCTCTTGACCTTCCGGTATTCCCGTTCCCCTTATTGCCTTCTGTTTTCAAGGGTAACGGTGTCACTCCCTGTAGAACGTTGGATTCTTTCTTGCTCTCTACATAGCCCTGCAGCTTACTTCCACTGTATCTTTCTCCTCGGCGTCCCACTCTTGCCTTCTGGATAGCACTGGTGCCGTGACTTGGATCAGGATTTCCTTACTTCTGCTGGTGGTGTTGGCATCGTTATACAGGCAGGCTGCCCACTACGATTGCTTTGTGGTCATGCCACCACCGAACACTTTATCCACTCTGTTCAGATTTCATCCACTTTCAGACTGTGGTTCCCGAGCATTTCTCCCTCTGAGTCTGCACTGGTTTACGCAGGGTCCGCGCTCTGCGACAGCCCCACCTTCTTCTGCTCTGAAGCGTACAGAGGGCTTCCCCTGGTGCTCGCTACATTTTCTTCTCACTCACCTTTCTGCCCTTTCTCTCTCGTCCTTTGGCATATCATCCATTTTCGGTATCCTTGGCACAGTCCGTTCGAGACTTTGATTTAAAGGGATAGATTCAGTTTCTTGTCGCTGATAATGTAGGTTCACTTTACCTACCTGAAACTGATAACATTCTGATGTATTAAACAAGTCCATAAAAGCCATCACTTGGAGGGCATCAGGGAGAACCTCACAGGAACAGGAGTCATTGTCCCCAAAAGGGGAGTCTCTCCCAGTAAGGTCTCACTTGCCTAGACCACTAGGGAAGGTGTTGCGGGGCAGGCTCACCTGCCTAGACTCACAGGGGGGTTCCCTTTTTGGGGAGAAGGTACGAATTCCCTAATTTTGTCACAATAGTTACACCTGGTTCGAATACACGCACCATCTTTATGTGTTCGCTAGAGCCCTTCGGAGAGCAGGTTTAATAGCCAACCCACAGAAATGTCATCTGGCCCAGTCTGCTGTAAAGTATCTGGGCTACTTCATGGGAAATTGACTGATTTGGAATGGAAAAGGTCAATGCTGTGCAAGCAACACCTGTACCCAAAAGCAAAAGATATCTTCAAGCTTTCCTCGGATTGACAGGCTGTTATAGATGGTTCATACCAAATTATACCACCTTGAAGGCTTCATACAAATGCTATGGCAAGAGCCTATCTTGAAGATGCCTGACTTCAACCAGGAATGTATTCTTCAGGTGGATGCGTCTAAGGTCAGATGGGAGCTGTTTTGTCACAAGCGCTTGGAGCACACCTTCTTGTACACAAGTCGAACGTTGTTACCTAGAGAACAGTCACATGCCACAGTGGAACTTGAGGCCCTAGCCATCAAATGGGCCTGCGTTATTATCTCATAGAAAAGGGGTTTCAGCTACTGACCTAGTACTCCCCTTAACTTGGATAAATCTAAGAAAAGATTCTAATGCCTGAGTCATGAGAGCGTTTTTTAGATCTGCAACCATTTTGTTTCTCAATGGAACTTTGAAAGGGGAAAGAACAAGGCAATGTGGAGATTTAAGTCGTTTTCCACTTCCCAATGAAGGGGAAGCCTCTCATTTAACAGGAAGGGTATGTGATGAATCTGGAAAATTCATCTCTTCTCCCCATAGGGGAGCCACCCCTTTGAGGATAGGGAGTTGAGCCTGCTACGCAAGACCCTCCTTAGGGGTCTGGTCACATGGGACCTCACTGAGAGTGACTCCCCTCTTGGGGACAAGGACTCCAATTCTGAGCAGGAACTACCAGTCCTAAACACACTTTCTGCCTATATGGGTGTTGCAAAGACTTTTGTATCTCTCGTTATGATTATAACAAACAAGGACCCTTCTTTCACCCCTTTAGCACCAGGTAATGCTGAACATCGTCTGAATGACATAATCAAAGAAGATGGACACATTTCTGTTGTTTCTGATGACATGCCTATGAGCAGAGTGGCCTGCGAGTCGGGGAGAGACTCCTACAGAAGGATGGTAGAAATCCCTACGCAGAGGCACCGTGGAGGGGCAGAACAATACCATGTTGCAGAACGAGCAGTGGCATGCAGGAAGAAATGACCGCTGCTAGATGGAGGCTGAAAGGCAGTCATTCTGACCGAGTGAGAGGCTCCTGTCAGGAGAAAGACTGAAACGGAAGCACAACCATCTTAACTGACTGGTGGTGCGACCACAGCAGAGCAGTGGTGGGCCTGGTTCCTGGCAACCAACGCCAGTCCCCAAGTTCTGCACAGCAAGAGCATTTGCTGCTGAGGTGAGCCCCAACAGGGAAGCGAACACTCCTGAAGTAAAAACGCCAGTAAGGGCTATGTACTTTGGTTTCCAAGATGGGTAATACCAATGATTTCACAGAGACTGGAGCATCACAAACAGAGGAAAAACACCGTTGGGAAAGTCGATAATGGTACGAGAGCTTGAGAGAATGAAATGGGCACACCCCCTATGTAAAACAGAGCGAAGGAGATGCAAACCCTTTATAGCAAGGCTGCAAAAGCCGACAAAAGTATGAGAGCCTGAGAGAACAAAATGGGCATAAGCCCTATGGAAAACAGAGTGAAAGATATACATATGCTTTATGCCAGGGCTAGGAAAGCCAACAAAGGTATACAGAACTGATAAAGTCGGGCAAACATACGGCCTATGTAAAACAGTTAGAAAGGAGCTTGAACAGTCTGCAACAAGGTTGGAAAAGCCATCTAGGTTATGGGAAACTGGAACTCCAGAGCAGGCAGACACCCTATGTCTAATAAGTTGTTTGATAGTCAGTATTCCTACCAAGGAGTCACAGGACTTTGGGGAGTCCAAGTGCCATGAAGGTTGGGCGAAGAGAATTTTGTTAAAAGTGATCCTGGAAGAATCTGAACATTTGGCAAAGTCTGAGAAAAGTAATTTAAGGAGATTCCTTCTTTTTTCGAAGGGAGGAGATGAAAACAGTACAGAGGATGTTTATCTTTTTACTCAACATAATCTACAATAATCTACTGAGTGAGGAACTTCTTGAGTGGGGATCTCGTAAGGTGTACTCTCGCGACCCGTATATTAGTGCTATTAAGGTTGGCAATGGTTTTCTTATTTTATTATTTTATTCTTGTGTCGCAAGGATGTAGGTCAACACGGAGACATAGAGTCCCTCAGCTCCGTTTGTAAAATAAGCAGTAGTTTGTTTGTGCCTACACCTCTTTGCGCCAAATTTCTGATTGTAAATGAATAAAAGTACATAGTCAAGTTTCTTCAAGTATATTTTTTTAATTTATTTGATATATGTTCTGCCCATATGGATGACACGTGTTTCGGCGTTTCATTGGCGCCTTTTTCAAATCCGGGCTGAATGCAAGCTACAAAATTCTCTTGCTCATGCCTCAAGCACCTGTTTTGGTTCTGGCAAATCCTTGTTCATAAAGACTCTTTATGAACAAGGATTTGCCAGAACCAAAACAGGACCCCCGATGCTTGAGGCATGAGCAAGAGAATTTTGTAGCTTGCATTCAGCATGGGATGGGACAAGGTGTTGTTTGATGGGGTGTGGAGATGAAATGAAGCAGGGCTACAGGGGCTATGTGATCAGATCTTCCCTTACCATCTCACATGTGTCTAGGGTGATGTGATTTGGGTCTGTGATGGTGATAAGACTATGGAGAGTGTGGTGTGGTGGAGTATGGAGTCAGACAAAGGGGTGGCATGTTTCAACAACGTTTTATTTAAGAAATAAAGAAAATAACCTACCTCTCCCTATCTGTAAAGGGTTATCCATACTTAAACAAATATCAACTCGGGTGCTCGTCGTCAGGGACTTTGTCCAAAAGAGTGTCCATCCTCTGTTCAAAAACCAACACTAACCGGACCACTAATCTACAAAAAGGTTCAGCATCCAAATAAAAATAGTACCAGGAGAATAACTCCCTTCTCCTGGTGGACGGGCTCAGTCTTTATCTCTTTTACAGCAATCCTTTGCTTTAGTTTCTGATTCAACAAAGAGTATGGTTATCAGAATTACTCCCTTCTCCTGAACCCGCTTGCACAACATTGAAGACTCTTTTAGGATAGTCTTTAGCAATAGTCCTCAAAAGTCTCTTTACTTCTTTCCAAGGGCTCCTGAAAGCTTTCTTTGCAGTTCCAGCAATTCTTCCCTGTCTTATGACATTATGAAGATTACTTCCAGACAACTCTTGTTTACTATCCTCTTTACTCTTACTTGGATTAGCACTGTGACAAGGGATATTCCTCACATTGCACTCCTGACTTTTAGATCTCTGGATCTCACTACTGAGACGAGGAAGATTCCAAATGAGGCTCTGTTGGTTCTCTGATAATCGCTTCTGTGACGAGGGAGTTCACTCCCGAGGGTCCCTTAACTCTTGATTCTCTGGGTATCACAGATGTGACGAGGGAGATCACTTCTGAGGCTCTCTTGAACTCTTGAGCTGTCCTAGGCCCCTGCCAGACCCCTCGCTACTCCTGTTACCTGTACATGTCTGGACAGCATCACCAGTTCTTCTTGGGATACTAGGCTGCCTCACGTATCTTCAGTGCTTCTTGCTTCCTTCACTCCGCTACCCGTATCGTCCTTGCGGCTCTGCCGAGACTTGGGCCCCAAAGCTCTGGTGCAGTAGAAGGATCACATAGTCCACCACCCCAAGGTCACGCCACCTCTGGCTTCTGTCGCACTCTCGCACTGGACAGGAGCTTGCCTTCCTCTGCAGCGCTCTGCCGACCGTTCTTGGATGTCCCTGTCACTGTGGATCAGTGTTCTTGCAGCTTTGCGTTCCCAAGTTCGAACTTCCCGTGCTGGGCTGTCTTCACGCCAGCTGCTCTCTCTATTTCCCAGTCCTTTATCGCTCTTTATTCCCTGTGCTGGATCCTACCCAGCGGAAAGTCAAAGTTCTTCTCAGCACCATGTTAATGCAACCTGTTTTTACTCAGCAGGTTTTTGTGGCTCTTCTTTGTCTCGATCATATTAATTTGCAGATCAAAGCCGAAAAAGACACATTACCATAACAGAAAGTAGTCTTATCAGGGATTTCTGCTAAGGACTTGGTCACAAGAGAAAAGGGGGTTAGTGAGTTCCTTCACAGAACAGGAGTCCTTATCCCCATAAGGGGCGTCTCTTCCCTGTGAGGTCCCGCTTTCCACCACCCCAAGGGGGAAAGGGGACTATTGGGTAGTGGCCTCACCTCCCTAGCCTCACAGGGAAGAGCTCATCCCTTGGGAGAAGTGACAAGATCCTGTGGATCGTCGCAAAAGCAACGTGTGGCTGTGATGCTGTGGAGTTTTGTGGAATGGGACTGGGAAGGAGAGAGGCAACTAACATTAGTTTATCAAGTAAATGCAAATTGTTTATGCAGTGAGTGGGCAAAGTTCACCGTTGGCTGAGTAGGCTGTCGTAAGTTTAGTTTTTTTCATTGGAGCCGTTTGGTCAATAATACATGTTGATGTATGACCAGAAGAATAAAAATACAAAGCGGATCAAAAGGGCATTTCAGCCCTTTTTCTGATTAAGCAATCTACACACCATGTCATAATTAATTATATTCATTAGAAATTCAGGTTATTGGTGGGGGGGAGTATGTTATTAAGTTAGGTTGGCTTTTTGCAAAAATGAGGCAGGAAGGCCATTGTACAAAAGGATAAAGGATAGGTCTTTGTTGCAGTTGCTTCATCAGCACTCCTGTAACTACTTAATGATAAGTCACTCACACATTTGCAGCTGAGCCCTAACTGACATGCACAAAGAAATGCATTCACACCACTCTCCAGCATTCACTGAGCTAAGCATGTACACTAACATTCCATCTCTGATTAGGCCAGAAAGACGAGGCCCAAAACACCACCTTTCCTAGGCAGTCAGGCTCAGATTGCCCCAACTGTCAACCTTCCTCTTAGAAGATTAGGTCTGCAACATTCTACAACTCTGGCGTGAGTACACATGCCTCAACACATGGTGATAAACATACGTAGATAAAACAACATGTCTTCTCCATTTAACCACAAAGGATAACCCAAAGGTAATAATTGACAACTGAAATATGTAAAGATAATCCTATTGTACCATGTTTTATAACATAATATACACCCAACAACATAAGGCTTGGATGACAACAGGAGAGCAATCTTGCAATACAATATAAAGTCCAGGAATTTCCCTAGAATTCTTGCCATCCTAGGTCAACGTCCACTGCCCGTTGAGGGTACTTATTTGGTCATAAGGTACAAGTTTGTACATAGAGCCAGGTCCAAACTATGGGGAAAGGTCATCTTCCTGGATGGCTTCAGGCCAATGGTACCTGCAAGACCCACATCAGTTACTTCCTCTACACACAGTGCTTGGGCATGGATATTTCCTAATAGTTCAACCGGGGCACGTTTTTGGGAGTCTAGTCACATTCAACTAAATCAATCCTCCAAGCACACACAGACAACCTGACAATTTCGAAATTCTCTGTTTTGAAAATTATGAAGATCCTTATGCGATATCCTGTGCAGCCTGACTTAAGCACAATTGACCACCCTTATCTTACTCCATCATACCCTTCCCTTGGCATGGGTGTACACCTTCATCTTTCCTGATGCTTCTCATGCACACGACTCCTCATGTCGCTGTCATCTCTAGCACTCCAATAATACACCCTTTATCTCTCAATCACCCTGGGTTTAGATCATTTCATGGTAAGCATCCCATCAGCAATTCAAAAAGGATTGCTGGGAGTGGAGTCATCTGATAAGACAGGAGCAGACTATATAAACATTGGACCGCTCACACCTATTGCTGACAGTAATTTTGACAATGTCCTTTATTACCCTATTAACTTGTTCACACATGCCATTTCTCTGGAGATGGTACACGATGTGAGCAATTGTTTAATTTTTCTCCCAGAGAAGTACTCCTACTTTGCCCAGGAAATGAATTGGATGCCACTATCAGTAACAATAATGGACAGTAGTCCTTTAAAGGAGAATCATTCTTCAAGTGCATCAATAACCTGCGTCGACAGATGTGTGGCATACCAACATCAGACGGCCATCATTAGTGGTAGTCCAAAATCACCTCCATAAACCAAAACTCATTTGGCAAAACTTCAAGGAAGTCAATAAGGTGCATGGCCACCTTGGACTCCGGTCTGGAGGGTATATCTAGTGGTGTCAATAAGGCTTTCCTTCCATGCAGCACCTGGTCACTAAGGTTGCCCATGCTGCATTTCCTCACAAATTGAATTTCTTGATCCATATTTGACCACCAAAAGTCTGGTCGGAACTTCCTTTTCATCGCTGACATTCCATTGTGGAACCCATGTCCTAGCTCGATTATCCTGTTCCACTGTGGACTTGGGGGCGCATGTGGGGACAAGCTTGTCATTCCTCAAGCCATTACCATTCATTACGGACATTTCATTACTCACTTTCCAGATCAACTGTAATTCCGAGCTTCAACTCCTTTGCAAATGCCAACCCTCGTGGTAAAGTTCTCTTACCTGCACCAGCATCGCATCATTTCTGCATGCTGTGGTTCCCTCACCTTCAGCAAAAGCATTCTTGCTCTACCAGGGAATGTCCTTCACAGCGAGCATCCAATCATTTACCCAGGCAATGTCACATCGTCATCCTCCCCATTTCAATCTGACTCCATGGGAGGTCTAGACAAAAAAAAATCAGCCTGCTCACTGGTTTTCCCTAGGACATAAGATGCAGCATGACTGCCAACCAGGCAGAAGCACACATCCCATCTAACAGCAGCACACATAAAGGCGTGGGGCTCCATGTTCAGCACACAACGCCTCCCCCAGAAAACCATTTGAAAAGGATTTCCTGCTGACTAGCAAGTGTGTGCTTCAAGCTCTAGGACAGAATACAA
This sequence comes from Ambystoma mexicanum, assembly GCF_040938575.1. NCBI lineage: Eukaryota > Metazoa > Chordata > Amphibia > Caudata > Ambystomatidae > Ambystoma > Ambystoma mexicanum. The sequence continues at coordinate 427,530,727 of NC_090934.1, read as the reverse complement.
CTGTTCTATTTTGGACAAAGTGTGCAAGGCAAAAGCACACGTCTTTGCAGTAAAACCACTCCCAGGCCATTAGCTCTAGCGAAGACTTTTATCACATGTTCCTTTCTAACATCAGAATGTCTACTAACACTTGTCAATGTGGTAATTCCATAGATATAGTTGATCTTTCAGCAACAGTACTTTCATCATTTCTTTTTTTTCCAGCTCTCGTCCACTTCCCCTGGTGACCGGCATCAGGTGGAAACGACGCAGGAACGTGGACCAGGTCAAGTGGTTAAGATCCCCAGAAGGTCATATTTCTTAAACATCTAATGTAATTTGAAAAAATTGAGAAATGAGTTTACAGAAGATGGGTTTGTGGTACAGGGTAAAGACCAGGTCAAGCGGACATGAAAACCAGTTCATGTGGATTCCACCTTGAATTCGGTGCAGGCCAGAGCAGAGGAAAAGCTGCGTGTTTCCGATGGGGGAATGAATGCCACATTGCAAGTGATAGATCATGTCTTGCCTGTCAAGATATGTGCAAAAAGAGGAGGACATTTTGCGAAAATGTGTAGAAGGGATTGTGACAGAGTACACATAGTTGCGGAAGAGACATGAGAGTGAAAGAGGTGATAGTGAGGCAGTGTTTATAACAGATGATGCAAGTAAGGCACAGTGTCCCCAGTCATGGTGCAAAGTATTGTTGGATGGCAAACCTGTCGATGTCGGAGCAAATTCTGGCCCTCGCTATATTGTTCTCCCTGAATAATCCTTTGAGAGAATATGGCCCGAAGCTCATTCAGCTGACCCTGATACTATGCCTGGTGGATTTGAGGGTGAAAGAATCAATATACTGGGCAATGCTGTAGCAGAATGTGCTTATCGTGTTAAGTGGCAAAAGCCAAAATACACTGTGCAGAAAAAGGGGTCTGTGTCTATGAGTGGGTGGCCTCGTCAAGGGGCTTTAAACATGAAGTTACATGGAGGTGAAGTGGACTAGCTGCTGTCTGTGGGGGTGTCATCTAGAAATTATGAGGTTGTGTCCCAGTTCAAAAGTGGTTCCAGAAAGCGGTTGGGATGTGTCAAGGGGTTCCAGTATAAGGCAGTTCGGAATAGAAATGTGGTGCCAGCAGCACATAAACCATGGAAGAGGCCAGTAAGCTATATAGAGGAATTTGGGAAGAGTTTGGAAGATTTGTTTAGAGTGTCATTGAACCCATTGACCCCTCAGAATGGCATTTGCTCTATCAGGAAAGGCCAACAGAAATTTCAAATTAGGTGTCCATCTGCCTGGCCTTAACAAGTGCCTTGTCACCGAGTGCCATCCCCTCCTGAACATGCACGGAATGTTATCATTATGTGGCGATGCAGAACATGAATCCACTTTAGATATGACTAGTTCTTACTACCAGGTGCCATTGAATTATGCAGCTTAACTGTGCTTCTCACTCTGAATGGATTATTCCAATTCAATTCTATTTATGTTTTTTAATTTAAAAACATTTATACTGCGCAGCCATAAACCCGTGGGTGTGAGGGCGCAGACAAGACTGACAAAAACAAAGAACAAAAGCTATCCCGAGATGCAGGAGAGACAGAAGTGCTTAAAGGCGAGGGGAAAAGCAGAGACTAATTAAAGAGCAGGGTCTTGAGCTCTTTTTTGAAGGAGCTCAGGGAGAATGGATTTCTTAAGTGAGATGGCAGAGAATTCCAAAGCGTAGGAGTCACGCAAAAGAATGCTCCCCCTTGGACTGTTTGCATCTGGGAAAATAGGAGATTTTGATTGTTAGATCTTAGGTTTCTGTAACAGGGTTTATCCCTAATGTGCTTTTGTAGGTAAGGGGGAAAAGTCCACATGCAACACTTTCAGGTAATAACCAGCAGTGTAAAGGAGATGTGTGCCGCTACAGGGAGCCAGTGAAGTGCCCGTCGTGCTTCCGTTATGTGAGAGCGAAAGGAAAGACCTGTTACGACTCTCACTGCTCCATTTTGTACCACTTGAAGTCTACTGATGGTTGCTTTTTCAATTCAAATATGTGTCCTTTGGCTTAGTGAGCGCCACCTCACTATTTTCATGAGTTGAAAGCTGTTGTTGCATTCCAGCACAACATACTAATTTATTCCCGAACACTGTAAGAACACTGAATTTGTAGCCAAAGTTTTGGGCTTGTTTGAAAAGAAGACAGGATTAACATGACCAAAAGAAAAGTGTCATTTTCTGAACAACGAACTGGAGAACATAGGGCATGCATTGTCAGGGGAGGGTGTGAGGCCAAAAAAGAGATGACTCGGTGGCATCCTAAAAGCACCATCTACCCAGGAACCAGGAACAGCTCATGTCCTTCTTAGGACTCCGAGTTCTGCTCCAAATTTCTGTCAAATTTCACAGAAAAACACGGAAAACATGAAAGTGCTTTTAAGGAAAGATCAACAACTTGTGTGGGTTAATAAAATGGAGAAGTGTTTTGAAGAAATGAAAAGAGACATTGTTAATGCTCCCACACTAAAGCTTTTTTATGTCAGCAAAGAATGTGCTATCAATGTTGCTATCAATTTTGACTCCAATTCGTACAGCCTAAGGGCAGTGCTGTTACAAATACACCAAGGGAAGTGGTGTCTCCAAGCTTGTGCTTCTCGCCCTTTGAGCAGAACCAGTCATTGAGCAGAAGCATTCACTTGTTGGTGGGCAGCTGACCATTTCCATATGCTTTCATGGGCAAAGAAGTGTATTGTGAATACTGATCACGAACCACTAGCAAGCATTCGAGGATCGGGTAGCATCAAAAACCACTCTCCCAGAATCGAGGGAAGAGACACCAAATTTCAACCTTATCAATGTGATGTACAATATATACCCAGCAAAACAAATGTTGCAGCAGATTTCTTATCCCGTCATTTATTAGAGTATTGCTCCGTAGGATGAGTTTGAGGCCACCTAGATAGGCGATTGGATGTTGGTTGTGCACGAGATCGAGTGGTGGAAAGGTGGTGTAATAAATGGACAAATGTGGGTGAGAAAACGTGAGAATGAGAAGATTGTGATGAAAGTACAAGATTTCTGTATAACTGGTTCACCCGCAGGAGAGTCTCTCTCCTGCTTTGCAATGTTTTTGGAAGGTCAAGGAGGATCTGTTTGTGTGCAATGAGGACATATTGCCTGGTGATAGGTCCATGCCACCTAGTAAATTAAGGAAAATTGTTGGAGAACATGGTCATAAATTCCATTGCAATATGTCAGCAATGAAGGGAATGTTTTGTGAGAGGTTTTTTTGGTGGCTTAATATTGACCATGATGTTGAAGTGCACGTTAGAAATTGAATGGTGTGTGCCCTATGTGACAAGGTGTTGAAGTGCGCTATAACGCCCCTTTCACATAACAAACAGCCATGCCATGCACATGGCCACTGACATAAATAAACCCATTTGGGGACCCACTTAAAGAAAAGCTCACATGCTCCGGAACATGTGGACAAGGGGGTCACAGGCCTGAAGCCTGCAAGGACCACAGAAAGACTCAAGCTTCTGCATATCAAGCACACCATGAAAAATACCACAACACAAACTCCTCACAATAGACGGACAGATGAGGCATAGACCAGGTCCGGTTCTCACTAAGGCATTGTAGACCTCAGAAGTGCCATGCAATCACAAGCCAATGCTTTCCAAACATGACTGATCCCCCACAACAAAGCATACAACAGGGGGGAAAAGGAATGTGTGCAGACACAAATATTCACAGCCTTACTTATGGTGTGTACTCAGGAGGATGCACCTGCTGTCTCAACGAAAATCCTCACACCCAAGGTAATGGGTCCCACCAAGTGCTAGACCAAGAACAACTTCAAACACATAAGCACCCAATTTAAGGATTCACTATAAAAGCCCACAAGCGAAGCTCCTTCACACACCCCCAATCCAGAGGCAATCTGTGATTGCAAATCGTCCATATCTTCATATACTTCCTTATTTCCTGTCTCTTGATGTCTTCTATTAGCTTGTCTTGATTTCCATATTAGGAATATCCTCATATCCATATACGTTTGAATATATATAGAGGATATTGGAAACAATATGGATATGAGGGTGTCTGTGTCTAGCAGAGTTTCTGCTTCCAGGTGCAAGACACTTTGGTGATCATCTTAAAATGCAATCTATTGTGGTAATCTTATTTGTGTCTCTTGCTCTGAAATGTTTGTTGGGCCTTTCTTTAGAATAGTGTTTATGTTAAAATATGTATTATTGAAGGCCCAGGCAGCTGAAATTCTGGAATTGACTTTTGGATCAGTTGGACTACATGTTAATCTCAGAATGGAGGTTCCATGAACACTCTTTTCATGTCATGGATACTTTCATCCCGGATGGATGCTCTGTAGTGCATGTCGATAAGAAGGGAAAAAGTTCTGGGAGTTGCCATTGAGTCAGATCTACCTTTTCTTGCACTCGTATTCAGGTCTCCAGGACCAAGGCTTTTTAATGTATATGTGTCCAGGGAATACGACTATACTATGGAGCAAGTCATAGATTTCATGATGGATGTACAGCTGAAGTCTACTGACTCCCTATCTTATGCGGATTTTAACATTGAGCGCAATGTTATTCCTCCTCTGTTTAGGCTTGTAGGAACTTTTGTGAGTTTCAAGCATCTCGTCCTGCTGTGACCAACTCTGTCATATCTGGATTAGATTATGCATTCATTGAGATGTCCTCCCATTCTTTTGGTGTTGACTGGACTGAGTGTACAATATTATTTTTTTTATATTTCTGAGTCGCTAAGCCTTGAACATATGCCAAATTTGAATGCAACTCCTAGAAATTGTTAGACAACTTCAATCGAGAGCCACGTGGTGTGGATGAATCTGGTCTCAATGCAGGGAAGTTTTCAGATCCTTGATGCTGCAAATTGTATATGGCATAAGTCATCTAAAGGCAAACTGTATCCAGTCTATGCAAATCACCATTGGTTCTCTCCCGCCTTAAGTCTAACCCTACACAAGGATAGCAGGGCACCTTTTGGGAAAGAGTCCACATCAAAAATGGAGAGTGCTATTCATCACAGATCCTGACTTTACCAAACAAAACAAAGGCCCTAGTTCTTTTGTGAAATTGAACAGAAAGAACCAACTTCACACATTTGGTCCTAACTCTCCCTTGAATTGCACTCATTTAGTGAACATTTCCTTGAAATAAATTCTCTTTAATATTCCACCCAAAGAGAAGATTACTCCCGAGTTTATGAGAAGACTGCATACTCATTGTGATTATTTTTCAGACAATTTATGGCCCTGGACTTAACACCACAATCTTCCCATTACTTTTTTTATAGTTCAGTTTGTGTTAGTTTATGACCAGTGGCTACAGACTAGGCTTGTGGTCAATTCATTTATACACTATACAACAAAATAGAACAAAACAGCTTATTTTCGGCAACATAGAAGCTGCAATGATTACATGCATTGCTACATTACAAGGAAAGCACAGTAAAACAAGATCATAACAAGAATTGGCCTTTGGTACAACAGAGTTTAGTGGAAGGAAATATTTATTTATTTGCATTTAAGAAGCCAAAGAACTTGAAAGACAAATTGGTCATTCTAGATATGAGACCATTGTATAAAGAGACATCTTGGAGCCTTGGTCCACTTGCAGGCGATTGACCCTGTAGATTATACACCTTCACTAAGAAAATGAGTTCCTCTAGTGCAGGCAACCATGATTGGATTCTCAGTGATAGGACAAACTATCAGAGTAAAGCTGTGATATGCTGCACTGAATGTCCATGTGGCTTACGTTACATTGGTCTAGCAATCAGGAAGGTGAACAAATAGATAGTCCAACACAGGTCCAGAAGGTGCTGCGAAAACATCAATGCAGTTCAGGTTAAACATTACATCTAAAAAATAGGTACTGAAAATGACTTCCTGTGGTGGACAGTTGATATCGTACACACAAACATTAACCCGGAGAGGAAATTTGGCATATAAGGAACAGCAGTTTATTTATTGGATGCAATCCCACATCCATGGTTTAAATGAGCAATTCGAATGGGCACTTGTTTTGTTTAATTGATTCGCAGGTAAAATAATTCCATCGATATTAGTGGAAAAGGATGCAAATAAGCCACTGCATTCAGTAAGTCAATCGAGGTATCTCTTTTTTGATTGGCTTAAGCGATTAGTGGGCCAGTTTCTTATACAAGTCAATTGGCCCCCCTATTCATGTAAAAACACATCTCTAATGTAATATTCTAAAATGTCTTTGACTTTAAATGAGTTAATAGCTTACTCATCGACTTTATACATTTAGATTAAAAATAAGGACTTTCTACGTTGACCGCCTGGTCTGTGTTCAGAAAGCTCTGAGAAAGGGACTTAACCATGCTGGCAAGATTGCGCAGGCTCTGTAGACACATAGCAACCTTACATTCCATATGTGCTTGGGTCATATATGCTTGCTACGATCCTAGCTGAAACACTCTGGGGTTGCTAATGGGTTTCTCAACTGTGTGTATGGGCATCTCTGAACACCAGTGTTAGTGCAGCAACCATCCTTTGCCCCGAGTTGCTCCGAGATCCTGCCTGAGTGGAACCTGTTGCTTCACAAGTCTCAGGTGGGTAATTGGTCATAATAGAAAACCCCTCAACATGTTGATAAAAGGCTTGATTCTCAAATCGGGACTTCGTGGTGCTTTCTTGTAATTCCTGGGAATGCGGCCAACTTCCTGCCTGTGGAATCCACAACAGCTTTGGCTGAGAAAGCACGTGGGCTTCTAAAATAGCCATGGTGGAATGTCGGCACACCATAGGAGCAGCTACGCCCCACCAGTCCCCCTCAACCTGATGCCTACAGCCCCCTAGATTATAACTGCCTAGACAGAGTCTCTGGGGATAAGGGACAAAATAGAAAGCTGTGCCAGCTACCGATTCTTCGGCTTCAAGCTTGGTAGTTATAGAGACACACCTAATATGATTATCTTTCCTGGTCTGAGTTGGTGCACCCCCTCCCTGGACTTCAGCAATCTTCTGCATTGCTGGTTAAAGCTTGTCCCGACTGCAGCAGAGTTTCTCACTTTGATTGTCTCTTACTCTGGATCCTCAGCCTGAATTATGAGATGTGTTTCTTTGGGTTTTGAGCCCTTGAAAGCTTAAATCCAGTTTGTAAATTTACTGAATTGCCTAATGAAAACCAAAACACTGTTTACTTATATGCATCGATACTACTCTCCTAGCTGTTTAAGAACTGCTAAAACTGGCTTTTATTGCCTATCCTCCCTACCTAGCTGTCCCTAATCTAACTAGCTGTGCTTTTACTACATTATCTAAGCCCAATTGTTAAAGCTGCACGTATGCAGCTGTTTCTCCTTGACTCTTGAGGCAGAAATCTATGGGTTTTGAACGGTACTAGCACTATACTACCTCCTCACCAATCACAGAGCTCCCTGCATCCTAATCTGAGAGGAGCAGCTCACAGCGTAGCGCTTTCTAATCCCTGGAAAGGGTGTTCATTACCAATTACCTCCCCGGCTGTGATATGAAAGGAGTAGGAACAAACACAGCAGTGTGGGCGCAGGAGTGCATCGAAGACAGCTGGAAGAGAGGAGAGCAGGTGGCAGGATGCTGGGAGAGGTGGAGAGTGTGAAGGAGGATGGTGAAAGGAGAAGAGAGGAGGACATCAGCGAGGAGGAGAGTGAAACAATTGAGAAGTAAGAGAAGATGGCAATCAGTGCGAGGTGGGAGTGGGGTGAAAGAAGTGGACAGGGTGAGAGTTGTACCTCCAGTGAGAGGAAGCAGGAGGCTGGGAGGAAAGAAAGCCGGGTGAAAGGAGTGGGGAGAAGAAGCCAGGAAGAAGCAGAGGGAGAAAGGATGAGGGAAAACAACATGAGGCGATTGGTGATGAAAGTATTAAGGAGAGGGAGACAAGCACAAAGTCACAAGCGCGTGAGCCAAGGAGAGGTGGAACTAGCATGTGGCAAAGCTTCATGAAGGTGCAATTGAAATAAGAGAATGATAAAGAGAAGCACGAAAGACGGGAGTGGGGCGCTTAGATATGAGCCATTGGCGGGGTACGGAGAAGGAAAACCGAAGTTGGCCTTGGGATAGCACCCTGGCATAGAGAGGAGCAACCCCAAAGGATGTTCCACCTTCCAGCCTTGCCTATGGCTCACTGCCATCTTTGGGCCTTCCTGCTGTCGACTGCTCAAGGCTTTACTCTTCTTTGGGCCATGAAGGAAGCTGCCCCAATGACAGCAGATCATCCACAATCAACATCCCTCACCACTCCTAGAGGGAAAGCAGTGCAAGAAACGTTGATGCTAACAATAGCAGGAAGATCAAGAAAAAAGGGGACACTTCAACCCAAGACTGTTAGTGACTTTTCACATACTACTGGGAGGAGCTAGGACCCAGGCTTGACAGGAACTCTGAGAACGTTTGTTACCCAGAAACATTTGTTTGGATAAGGAATCTGTGAAATACTCATCCTTTGGGAAAACCCATCCTGAACTTTTACTCGATTTCCGGTGCAACCCATTTCTTAGAGCCTGCCCCAAAATGTAATGATTCCTTAATAATCATCAAGTTGTTTGTGTGTGGTGCGTTCTGACTTGGTGATTTCTGTCCACTTCGTAAGAGATGCCGAAATAGCACTTTGCCAGATTCAGCATAACCTCTTGCTCCTTCCTTGATGGTCACGCATTCAAAGACCAATATTTTTAACATTGACACCCACGGCTAGGCACCAGCCATGCGTCTATAAACCTGACCACTAATGAGACCCTGGCACACTTCCCTGTTTCAGAATTTCGGGGGCAGGACATGTAACAACTGAGGAGCTGAATAGAAGCACTGACAATGGCCATATCTTCCTCACCCTGAACACTATAAACTGACACACCCATGTTCTTTTTACAGAGAGCATAGTGTTTGTGTTAATGTTACTTGTAAGCCTTCCAGGTTTTGACAGATAAAGAAACCAAGACAGAGGGAGATAAGTGATTTGCCTTGGATTGCGCAAATTCCGTCTAGATTAAGACTCAGGGCTTCTGGGTTAATGACCAGTTACCCAACCTCTAGACTACATCTTTATGCCAGAACCATTGTTTTGTCTTGAGTTTTATGATTACTGTACTCTTGTGTTTGCAGATCAACCATGTTGTAGGCAGCTGGATTTAGCAAGACATCTGCAATTAAAATACCTAATTTATGTAATTTCATGTGGAGTGATAGTATACCTTTACAGGAGAGCTGATGGTTCATAGGGAGATCGAGTAGATTTGAAGGCCTTTGGGGCGATGTCCCAAAGTTCTAAATGATTTAGAATAACAGACTTATCACCCCCTCCCCCCATCTACATAGGTTTAAGTCTGTTTCTCTCATTTGACCTAGGAAGAAAGAAAAGTGGCTGGCCAGATTGACTTTGGTCCATGGTGCCACAGTGGTGGGCCTCTGCAAAAGGCTTGTCTTGACTTTGATCCATGGTGCCACCGTGGTGGGCCTCTGCAGAAGGCTTGTCTTGAGTTTGGTCCATGGTGCCACCGTGGTGGACCTCTGCAGAAGGCTTGTCTTGAGTTTGGTCCAGGGTGCCACCGTGGTGGGACTCTGCAGGCTTGTCTTGACTTTGGTTCATGGTGCCACCGTGGTGGGCCTCTGCAGAAGGTTTGTCTTGACTTTGGTCGATGGTGCCACCATGGTGGGCCTCTGCAGAAGGCTTGTCTTGACTTGGGTCCATGATGCCACCGTGGTGGGCCTCTGCAGAAGGCTTTTCTGACTGCTCTTAGCGATGGACATTCACAAAGCGAGGTGGAGGCTGATGGCTGCTGCATGCCATGCTGGGCTCTTTCGCGTGTTCTTTTTGACCAGTGTACATTTCATTACTTCTCACAAGAGATCGTCGTAGTAGTACTCCTCTAGGTCAGCCTCGTCACGCTTGCTTTTGCCGGCCTGAGCCAGGCCCACTGGAGCTTTCCTGGTTGTGTGGCCCCGGAGCTTCGGAAATCTCGGTACAAGGCCATAATCTATGAGAAAGAATGAAGGGAAGTGAGAACTCATGTTAGGAAGGAACAGAGCAGGAAGACAGTTAGGAATATAGAGTAGAGTCTTCAGGAAGTACAATACATCTTGCCAGTCGCTCCACTCAACTATAATTCTCAATCTCTGAAGTTCCCCTCCTCCCCTGCTGCCCATATCCACCATCCCAGTTCTTCTGCTGCCCCTTTACTTGAAACCACTTGGGTGCATCACCTATGTATAGCGCTTTGTTACTCCCCAGTTAGGTTTGCATTTTATAAATCCCATGCGTACGTACATAATACGTTCATGCAATATAATTGAGGGGAAGAGAGAAGGGAATGTGATAGTGATAAAGGAAGGAGAGAAGTGAAAAGGGGTGAAATGTGGCAAGTGATCCTCTCCCCGGGGATTATTTATCCTGTACCCTCTCTCCACAACTCCCTCATATGCCAGGTCTGAAGTGCTTCCACCCCCACAATGCCCGGCCTCAAGCCAGCTTCTACCCTGCAATAAACCCTCTTCTCTACTGAGTATGACATCCTCCATTCAGGTTCTGGGTGCCGCTCAATTGGCCCTGTCAAGCATATACTGTTTACTTGAATACTGACCACAAAAAAGCATTCATCCAATTAGATGTTACCTCACTCTATCATGACTGCATTGGGAGAACTTGATTGGGTGAGTGGCTCTGATACTCCGTTCCAATAACACCTGTGTTATCCATTCTGCCCCACCCTGAACCCAAGTAAAGCTAGGTGGTTGCTCGGATAATCCCCTGATGCCTCCGACATCCCTACCCATCTCCTCTTTAAATCTTTAATTTAAAACAAATGGTATCCTCTCTCCCAACCCTCTGATGCCACAATCAGAAATGCTCAAAGCATACATACTGCTAACTCTGCGCATGGCCAACTAATATTCAAACAGAAATAATGAATAACATCATGATTTAATGAAATAAAAATAACAGCAAAACAAATTCATGCCCTAGCCAACACGTGTTTCAACCCTCCCGGGTCTTTATCAAGGCTTCATAATGGCAAGTGTATCTTTTTTTACATTTGCTGTTTACATACAGTTCAATAACTTTGTTTGAACAAAAATGTCTAACAATCTCTTATTGGTCTTCTGTTCAGTGTCCCCCCCACTCTCCCTGTCAGTGTCTGTTCTGCTCCATCTGGTCAGCTCCACACTTTCTCTGCATGCTTGTCCCTCTGTTTCTCTCTACCTATCCCCCTTCTCCCTTTTAGTTTGCCCCCTTCACTCCATGACACTGCCTTTCCTGTACCCTCTCTCTATCAGTTCCCCCCCCCATCCTTCCTCTTCCTTTTACTGTCCCTCCACTCCTCACTTCCTGGCCATGTCCCTCCTGCTCCCTCTCCCTGTCACTTTCTCTCTTACTTCCTCAGCGGGGGAAGCACATTTTGAAGGGTGAAGAGTTCCTCCAGAGGCACCAATTAGTATGAATCCACTAGGTTGCCAGTGACCAGGGGAGCATGGGGATCTGAAAGAATACCCATGGGGCGACCACGTCCACAGCCCTCCCTTTGCTGTGCCACTGTTCTCTCTCAGTGTCCTTCATTTTCTATTACTTTTGTCACATCACCTCTCTCTTTCAGTCAGGGGAGGACTGGCAACTTTTGGCCTTGGGGACTGGTGGGGCAAGTACAATGTTCTGGCTCATGATGCAGGGGCCCCAGCCCCCAATTCAGCAGCCCCAACTTCCAGAACAATTAAACTCAATACCCACCACTCCCCCACCTTCGCATGATCAAGTATACATAGTCGACACTATAGACATGTCTTGCCTTTCCTTTCCTTGGATGCAACATATCATTAATTATGCTTGTGCTTTCTTAGAGACCCAGACCCCAGTGAACCTCCCCCACATACCAAAAGTAGTCAAATGATTTCACCAGGATAGTATAATGTGACATTTATTCATAATATAATCTGGTCAAACAGGAAAGCTCGGATTTGAGCCCAGGTTTCCTTGTAGCCCAGTTTGCAATTTGCCAGCAAGCTACATGTCCTTGCTTCTCATTCCATCCCATCTCACCTTTAGTTTTAGACCAAGGTAAAGAGGTGGAAAAGCTAGAGAATCCATTGGTAGAACTGAGCCTGGGGTTCTGGAATCACTCTAAAGTGCCAGAAATGTGCTAGCACAATAAAAGACCCAAACCTGGCTTCCTGCCTCCCCACTACACAACACACAAGTCCTAACTGGCGCGCTGTCTACACACCCACCCCACATCAAAAGAACCTCACTTGGCATATTGTCTACCCACCAGTGTGCATAATATAAATGGTGCATTAACAGATTGTCTGGGATTGTCTGAGGTGGCCTTGAGAGGTGCGGCTTGACGATCGTTGCTCCCTGCGTTGTGAGGTTCATCCCTCTAGCCTTCCTGGTGTAGTTTTGGTCTTGCCTTGCCGCAGGAGCATTTCTCCGTTGTGAGTTGGTCGGCATTAGAGTATTATGTGCTGCCAAACCCAGAGAGAGCCAGTAAGCTCCTTCTTCCCCCCTAGAAGGTAACTGTGCACGCAGAATGAAGGACTCTGGGTCGCTCTATTTCACCCTCTGAAAGTACGTTTGGTGAGACTTGTAGTCTGAAACTAGCAGTCAGCCTTGTGAGAAGCTGGAGGGAGGTCGGATTGACAGTTGCCTGTCGGCCTGCAGGAGTGTTAAATATCTTGATTACCTGATTCTTTAATAGGATGGCCTGACATTGTTCTACATATCTACATTGCCTTACATTGTGTGCGATCGTATGATTGCACAAATATAACTGCCAATAACAAGTTGTCATTACAAACTGCAAAGGCGCGCTGCTGGCAACTCATGGACAAAGTTGCTCACATGTAAGCGTTGTGCAAGTGTGTTTTTAAGTGTTTTAACAGTCAAGCAGTTGGCAGCTCGGTGGTGTGTGGGTGTGTGGCTACCCTGCAGAAATATTCCCTTAAATAAAAGGACTGTTTTTGCGCAGGGTCTTGTTTTTTTAAAATGATAAACCTAGAATATGCCTGCCAGAGTAAATGCAAAATCCAATAATTACAATTTGCAAAAGAAAATGGATTATGGCAAAGGTAAAAATCCACCATCTCTTATTGAAGTGAATAGAGAAGTGGAACATGATCAAAACCCCCTCTTTCTTCCACTCCTGTGCACGATGGAAATGGAAATAAACAGAAGGGGAAGATCACCTCTTCTTTTCAAGCTGAGTCAATAGCAGTGGCTGTGACAGGCGTTTTGAGCAGCCCGGATGTGGCAAAGCCGGCGACCGCCAATTGTGGGGATCATGAATGCTCCAAATCCTCTGCCATTGGCAAAAAGTCACTATTGGAATTGTATTATTCGTTTCGGCAAAGTATTGCTACAGATCCTGTTGCTGATGGGCCGTGGTTTGAAATATGTCCGCCCAAAATATTGGGGTGAATTCAGCAAGGGTCAGTCAAGCATCTTCCCAGGATCACAATCTCAGACTATCTGCCTCTCCTAATCTGTATATGCAGTCTGATGCGACTAATGTGTCTGAAAATATGCGGGTTGGAAATGAGGCTATTGCAGAGATTTATTCTTTTAAGATGACTATCCAATTTGCTATGAAAATCTTGCTCAAACTGTGCAGAAAGATTCATGAAAATGTTACAAGTTTTGGTGATGCTGCACAATTATTGGATAGTGCGGCAGATAGAAATCTAAACAAACAGATAACCTCTGTGGGGAGAAACAAGGATCTTGTACCCCCCTATCAAAGTTGGGGAAACTGATCAATTATATTTGAATGATGAAGCAGTGAATCCTGTTCAGTTTTATGCTAATGATGCTACATTATCCAATATATCTTCTGAAATCCACTTGACGCATAAGCAAAGACGATCACTTAAACGACCGAATGTTCAGTGTGTTAAGTTGAATCAAAATGCTAAGTGTAATAGCTTAGGTAGATAGCAGAGGGAAAAAAACTACTACTGACAAGACACCTAAAAAGCCAGGAAAAGGGAGAATCAAAGGGGAAAAAGAATGTCTAAAAATGTAAGTACCCTGACTAACTGACTGGTAAAAGGTAACAAGACTGAGTCCTGTGTGCAAGTGGATGATTTGGAACATACCGAGGCTGAACTTGAAAATAGTAGTGTATTCCTTGAAGATCAATGATCTACTCCAGAACGCCCGAATAAAGTCACGGCACGTGGTACTAATGTTACTTGTAATGCAAAGATGGACAAACTGAATGATGTTGACTCCTTAACCACTGTTGATAGTAAAATCTTTACTATAAAATGGCTTTATCTGAAAAATAGAAATAAAAGAGTCAACTGTTCGGATCTATTGCATTTATTGCAAAAAATTCCTCCCTTGTGTCTACTTGAGTCCAGTGACTTTGACGTTGTAGAACCTCTTCAATGTGCAAATCCAAACTTATCATGCATCCATTGCCATTTGGAAGATACAGCATCTATGATTCTTGCCCACCAAGTAAAGCTGTTAAAATTGGGGTATGAACTGGATGCCAAAGAGGCTCCAGAAGAATCTAATAGCATCGATAATGGGCATATTCCATTGGAAAATCTGCAAAATAACTACAAGAGTTGAGGGGAAAAGAGTAAGAAGAGATATATTCCATGATGACGCCCATTGTGTACTGAAATGTCTCTCGAATTCACTTCCTGACAAGCCTACGTCATGACCATGAAACTACTCAGTTGCAACTTGGAACACTCGTGGCCATAGTCACTTATAGAATAAGGCTGGGTCCCTTGAAAAATTGCTAAAGAATCATATTTTTCTATTACAGGAAAGTTGGTTACCATCGAAATTATGTAGTGATTGATATAAAACATTTCAAATTCCTGCAAAGAAGGGTGACTTTGGAAGGCCTTATGGAAGTTTAATCGTTGGAGTGAAAAATGTCATGACTGCCAATATAATAAATGTCCCTCATCATGAAGATAATATTCTGGCCATCAAAATCAAGAATAGTGAGGGGACCAGCGGCCACGGATTCTGGGTGTTAAACATCTATGATTTGCCTGTGGCATCCTTACGGAAGCATTGTTTGATTGTATTTCTGAATTATTGACAGATTGGATAGAGGGTGACAACGGTAATATTGTTTTTCTGGGAGGGAATCTCAAACGCCGGTTGCCTATGTGGTGATGAGTGTATGGAAACTGGAGAAGTTAAGAGGAAAAGTGCTATGCTTCCGAAGGTTGCAAATAGGCAGGGAAAAGTGTGGATGACTTTTTTTAAAGAGTGGGACTTGGTTATGTTAAACAGTTGCACTATGAGTGAGTGTTCTGGCAATTTCACTTGGGCTTGTGGAAATAAAAAGGCCTCTTTGGATTACATTTTTGTTAGCAAGGATCTTATACCTCATATGAGTTGGTTGCTCAAAACAATTGTTTTAGCAACCATGCTACACTTCCGATACATTTTTCCCTGAATTATTCTGAGCACGTTATTAATAAGATTGGTGATGCAGTAGTCAACTTTGCAGGTGATAAAATTAGTTGGACATGAAAGAATTTAGAAAAAAACAAGAGAGCTCACTGGTAATCTTGGGGTGGGCTGGTTTTGGTATATTGACCGACTAACTGCGAATGAAATAGAAGATTAGTTGACTGGTATGACTTCGGGACACTGCAGTGTATAAGTGCAATTATAATGTTTACGATGGGCAGAAGGCCATAAAAACATTTCATAGGGAAATTAGTGACGCTAAGCGCAATATGCATATAGAAATCGGCCATGATAGGAATAGCACTTTTGACCCATTCATTTTAATAGCAGTTACTAAGAAAATTAAATATAGGTATCGTAACTAGTTCAAGTGGTGGAGAGTTTCTAGAAGATGATCATGGTTTTGAGAAGTCATGATACGAGATGCATATGGCAATTGCTGGGGACAGCAAAGGGAAGCAAAAGCAGTATGGTAGTCAAGTCTTAAGTAGCGCTAATACTGCTGTCCTTCAGCCTGAATTTTTTATTGATAGGGAGGATATATTAGTCAAAATCAAAAACCTGGAAAGGATCTAAAGCGCTGGGGCCTCACGGCCTATCAAATATAGTCCTTAAAAGTGACCCGGAGACTTGGGCTAGAATACATGAGATACTGTTTAGAAAAGTTTGGATTGAGGGAAACATCCCAAAATCATGGAGGATTTCAATACTTGTCCCCATTTACAAAAAAGGTCTGCATAACTTGCCATCGAATTACAGACTATTATCCATGTTGGGTATCACAAGCAAGATTTATGCTTGAAGAATTGCCCAAATGGTCTGAATCAGCACAGTTACTTGATAAGTTTCACACAGGCTTTAGAGCCGGTTTAGGGACCACTCATAATTTGAAATTGGTGGACATGTTGATAGAGAAGAAGGCCAAGTAAAAGTACTCTCCAGTATTGTATGCTCTTTTTGTGGACTTTTGAGCTGCCTTCGACTCGGTAGATAGAGATAGATTGTGGCAAAGGCTTCAGTCATATGGCTGCCCTGTCAGCATCTTGTATCTCTTAGAATTGCTTAATTACAAAACCAGTGTGCAGATCAGACTCGATAGTAGGGGAGCCATTGCCTCCCCTGGTGCCAAGAGTAAAGGGGTAAAGCTGGGATGTGTGTTGGCTCCACTGCTTTTTAATTTTTATCTGGCTGATCTGCCTACACAATAAGGATGGGTTTCAATTTGTCCACCCAAGATCGCTTCATCACATATCGTTTGTTTATCAATCGCAGACCATTTAGTATTGTTTGACCACACTTTCTCTGGATTAGTAATAACTACCAGAGAATTGTGGAAATATGCTGGTGAAAATCACTTAATGATGAATAGGGACAAAAATAATGCAATTTTCGAGAAAAATGGTAAATAGACCAAAGTTAGTCTTGGCAAAGGGAATAATTGATTATATTGTTTAGAGATTAGCACTAACAAAGGATATGATGATTGTATCGCCTCTAAAGGAAGCAAGGCTGACCAGCTTACCGTGTCAGAATCTACTTTTGCAAAACAGATGGCTGGCTTTAGCCTAGGGGGAATCCTTTGTTTATACAAACAATGTTTTTTGTGCTGCTGTCCTCTATGGGATTGAGGCCTTGACCATGATGGAATTAAAATGGCTCCATGTAATAGAGGACAGATTTTGGAGAAAAATGCTTGGTTCACCATTGTGTCTGTACCTATGGAAATATTGAGACTGGAACTTGGTCTAATATCCTTAGTAGCAATAGCACTGAAGAAGCAAGGGATTTTGTGCATTAAAGCAATGACTAAACCTAGGTGCCCCATGTTATGTACAATCCTCCCTCCTCCCTCCCCAACTCTCAGGACTCCCTTGGCCCCCTTTCCCCTTCCCTCCTACTCTCCCCTTTCTCACCCGTACCGCAGGATGAGGTCTCCAGACAAGTCCTCTCGATTAAAGTCTCCTCCAAACAGGTGCTCCTCCAGAACTATCAAGGACAGCATTGCCTCCCTTGCGCCAAGCATGGCTGATTTCTGTAATCACTCCTTTGCCACTGGCTCCTTCCTGCTACCCCTCAAGCATTCCCTTGTGCATGCTCTCCTCAAAAAGCCATCTGCCAAACCCTCCTGCCGGGCTAACTACTAACCTTTCTCTGATACCCCCTTCCTGGGCAACCTCCTGGAGAAGCTGGTAATCTCCCAACTGATCCAACACACTGAATGTGTTGGTTATCTCTACGACCACCAGGCACAGAAACTGCTCTACTGAACACTCATGAAGACTTGCTCTCAAATCTCGATTCCAACTATCCATCTGTTTTTATCATTCTAGATCTTTTCTCTGCCTTCGATATGGTCAATAATGCCATCCTGACAAATTGTCTCCATGACACCCTTTGCATCACGGGCCTGGCACTGGACTGGTTGACCTCATTCCTCTCTGACCGACACTCCTAGGTTCAACTGGGCCCTTTTCTCTCCCCTATCACAATCTCCAGCTTTAGCCTCGCTCATGGCTCTATCCTCTCGCCATGGCTCTTCAACATCTACCTTGCCCCTCTGGCCAACCTGATCTCCTCCTTCTCTCCTCACTTCCAGTTTAATGCATATGACATGCATCTCTCTTTCAAGCTTCCCTCTACTGCCTCCTGTTCCTCCACTCTCATCCCTGACTGGCTGACTGCTATTCAGGCATGGTGTGCTGCCAATGATCTCTTCATTAATGCCAGTAAGACCGAGATCCTTCTCATTGGGACCCCAGCTTCTGCCTTTTCCCCCTACCCTCTGGCCGCCTTCTATGGGATTCTCTTCCCTCACCCTCTTGTGAGGCATAAAACCTTGGTGTCATTTTTGATTCCTCTCTCTCCTCTCCTCACATCGAAGACCTTGCCAAGAAGGCCCACTATCAGCTGCACCTCCTCAGAGGCATTCTCCCTTTCCTCACCTTCCCCCAGAAACTCAATGTATCCAGAGCTCTGGTCCTCTCTAGGCTGGACATCTGCAAAAGCCTCTTCCCCAATCTTCCTTCATCCTCCCTTCACCCCCGTCAACAAATCCAGAATAGGACTGTAAAACATATCCTTAGCCTCAAGCCCAGGGGTTGCATCTCTCCAGCCTTAAAATACCTCCACTGACTCCCAGTTGCTTCTAGGAACAAGTTCAAGACCCTCTGCATCATCCACAAGGCTTTCTGGGGCCTGTGACCCTGCTACGTCCTCTCTCTTTCTCTAAATACCTCCCTGCTAGAACCCTTCTTTCTTCTAGCTCCAACTCTCTGCAGAACTGTCACTTCTCTAAGCACAGAGTGCGGGGGTAGATCTCTCTCCTCCGCAGGAGCCTTCCTCTGGAATGGTCTCTCTGCCCCCCTCAGGCTTGAGTCGGATCTCCTTAAGTTCCAGAAGCTCCTCAATACCCTCCTTTTTCTTCTTCCTTCCCTCTACCCCTCTCCCCCTCTCCTGTTAGCACCCCTGTCTGCCTCAGTGACTGGATACCTGGTTCCCTCTGAGTTCTACAGAGCACCAGGCCCCTCCCATCCAGCTTACCTCCCTCCTCGCACTTAGCATGTGGATCCTCACCTGCACCCCATGCTATTCCTGGCACTTGCCCTCCTGGCCTCCCCTTAGCACCTAGCCCCTGTGGCCCTCTCCAACCCCTCCACCA
Organism: Ambystoma mexicanum; assembly: GCF_040938575.1. NCBI lineage: Eukaryota > Metazoa > Chordata > Amphibia > Caudata > Ambystomatidae > Ambystoma > Ambystoma mexicanum. The sequence goes on along the minus strand of NC_090934.1, from coordinate 427,511,619 downwards.
TCTGCCCTTTCACCTGCACTCTCCCCTCTTTACCCTGCACTTCCCTTCCAACCCTAGCACTTTGCACTTCACGCAGACCGGCACTCCCCGCCCCTCGCAATTCTTTTTACTGCACTTGCACAATCCGAATATCACTAGGCCTAGTAAGACCATTATTGTCATCTTTCTCCCTTGCTGCCGACCCCCCCCCCTTTTTTTTGTCTTGTGGTACCTTGAAACACCTTTAGTTGAATAGGCGCCTTGTAAATAACCAATAAATAAATAAAATTAATAAATCGAAATGACCATTAATCAGCAAGGGTCCAATGGTTATACTGAATCGATGATGTTTTATAACTTGATTGATGGCATCCCGATTGGGGACAGGACTTTTTGAAACAATCCTTTATCATGAAAGTCGAGAAATGGTATTGGGTTCATAATTAACACCTGGCTAAATTGAGAAATTATATTTTCACAGCAAATATGATGTACAAGTACAAAATTGCACAGCCATATTTATCGCTCTGTCCGTCGCCATCTGTTCGAAGGTTTTTGCTGTTTTTGCGTACAAATAATCTTCAGGTTTTGGCAGTTTGTAGTTCAATGTTAAAAAGATTCTGGTGCATATGGGAAGTTGAAACCGTTATTGAACTGCTAAACATGTCATGACAAAATGCAAGGAATTTTAAAGGCCACTTATATGTGCCTATTAGGCAGGTTTGTGCACGAATATGACACTATAAAGGATAGTGCCTTCTGGTATTATATCCCTAACACTAATAATAAGGCTTTGAAATTAGCACATTATAAGGCCTGGCAGTTTGTAGTTAAAACATTATTATGAAAAACTAGAATGTTGTAATTAAAACATGGAGCAGGTTTATATTTAATATGTTGCATGTATTTTATGTTTCAATTGTTTGTAATGATGGATTTTTAAAATTGTATCTATTGCTTGAATGTTGTAATTATATGACTGTATGTGAAAAGTTAATTATTAACTAAATCACATTACCATGAATACATACATGAATAGGTTCTATATGTTTATGGTGTGAGACCACAAATTATAAACCCATATGAGGGAGACTTTCCCTGAAGACAGTTAAGGACAACAATACACAGTGATGAAAAGTGATTTGCTCACACTAATATAAGGTGTCAATTGGGAAAGGTGAGGATTTAAGCACTACGTTCCTGGGTTTCAGATTTAGACAGCAGAGACTTAACTCTGACCTATACCTTCTTTAGTGTTAGAAGCAACAAAATGTTTTCTGCAACGGTGTTATACAAGGGCTAAACTAGAACACGGTCTAATACATCTGGTTTTCAAAGCACCATGTCACATGGTAAAGCAACCCGACAAAATGTAAGTGAAGTCTTCATCGAAACAAACCTTCTGAAAGCAAGTATGCATCACTTCATCAACTCAAAAGCCATACCTAGCCCCGTGTCTACCCACCCGCCCCATTACACAGGAACCTCACTTGCCTCTCCATCAGTACACAATAGATGCATTGTTCAAATGTATTTATGGAGTGACACTACAGATTAAAAACCCATTTGAGTGAGACTATCCCTACAGACATCTAAGGAAAACAAGTCACAATGACGAAAGCTGATTTTCTCACATTTACATAAGGTCTCAATTGTGGAAGGTGGGGATGTAAGCACTACCCTCATGGTTCCACAGTTTCAAATTTAGACAGAAGAGGAGACTTCATCTTCTACTATTACATGTTCAATATTAGAACCACCAAATTGCTATCTGTAAAGTTGTTATGCAAGGGCTAAACTAGTACACGGTTTAATAAATCTGGCTTTCAAAGCACAAACTTACATGGTAAAGCAACCTAAGAAAATATAAGAGAAGTATTTATTGGAACTTATGTTCATAAAACAAGTATGCATCACTTAATCGAAATAAAAGAAAGGGTTAAGCCAGTCCCACAATTCGGTAAATTGGCAGGAATGCAGGTTTGGCACAGATCTCAGCAACAGTCATTCAACCTGCTAATCTACCTTTCCAGGTTTGTACCTCTGTCTCATTTACCCTATTTTCCGTACCCATCAACCTTCGGTGTCTTTCTTTTGCACCCCATCCATAATGCCCCTTAACAACATTCTTTCCAATTAAAATTCAAAATTCCATTCCCCTTTTGTACTATCCCTTAAATCAATCCTCTTCCCGTACCTTGCTCAAAACCCTTCACTTGTTCACATTTCCTAGTCACCAATTCCTTGTCGCTCAACCCTTCCATTGCCCTGGCTCACAGGTAGACAGTAGACCGCCTTGATCTGCTAGTCAGCCTTCGCCAGACGTGACAAGAGGTGTGATTGGCTAAGTATGGCTATGGGATTTGCAAATGGTCAATAGAAAGTCAGCTATTTCAGTTCATGGAAACAGAGGGATTTGTGAGGGAAGTGCTTCTGGAATCCAATATTTTTGTTTGTTTTCAAGGCAGGTGGAGTGTGCGTCTTTGCGTCTGTAATGTGCCTGTGTGTTTATCGTTAGTGTGTGTGACTATGGTAATGCATTTGAATGTTTATGTCACTGGGTAAAGTATATGTGGAAGATTGCATCTGTGTTCATGTGACTATGGGCCTCATCACAAGTCCGGCGGTATTCCAGCGTAATTTCTGTTGAGCGGAAATAGCAGTACCACCGGGTCGTGCAGCGGTATTAGCGCTGCATCACAACCTGGTGTGAATGTTCACCCCAATCTGTTGTCACGCTAAAACCGCCTGGCGGAAACCTAGCCGAAATAAGGCTCACTGCTGAAATATCACTGGCAGAAATTACATCATCGCCGGAACGGGAAGCATGTTTGCGGCCATCTTTAAAAACCCAATCTAACCAAATCTCCACTTCCCGCAACCATCCAGACCTGAAAGACAGCTAAAATGTCCCAGGAAAGGACCCAAGGCAAGGTGCCTGAAAATCGTCTATGCAAACCCACGTTCAGTGAGGGAGAACTGGTGGTCCTCACTAATGAGGTTGTGGCCCACTGCAAGGACTTGTACAACAGCAGGGTGAGAAAAACATCAGGCCAGAGCAGGACAGCCATCTGGCATGCCATCAGCCAGAAGATGACTGCGGTGTCCAGTTTACCCCATGATGGCGAGGACTGTAGAAAGCACTGGAATGACGTCAGGGTCAGGGTACATGGACTCCTGTCAAAACACAGCCAGGAGTCCGTGGCAACTGGAGGTGGTACTGTCGAACCACTGGTCCTGACTGTCAGGGAAGAGAAGTGCAGCACCGTCCTTCACATGGAGGGCATTCAGGGAGTCGGAGGTGGCTGCCAGGAGGCAGGAGGTGAGTCAACCCCCCCCAGAGCACAAGTCCATGAACAAATGTATGCCTAGCACAAAACGCCCCAATGGACAGGGACACATGTCAGCAGACCCAGCAGCTTGGTAGGTCAATCAGGGTGGAGTGATGGGGAGCCACATCAGCCACCCTCCCCAGCAGCCATGGGGCAGGGCACCAAGGGCACTCGTGAGTGTTTCAGCAGTGTGAATGATTGGCAAGGGACTTATCCTAGTGCCATGCACACCATACCGCTGCTGGTGCACCCTGATCCAGTGGGATTGTGGTGCGTGAGTAACCACAGCACAGTGCAGCAGTCACACCAACATGTTGCAGGCCCAGTTGGCCTGCCCCATGTTGGTATGGCAGACGAGCCACATGGAGGTACATGTCCCCCTACACCGACATGGGCACAGCTAGCCAATCACTGTACACCACAGCGCAACACTGCTAGCTGCACAGCAGCGCTCCATAGAGCCATGGCAGTGCTATAACTAAGCCACCACACCCACTCCCACAGGGTGTATGCCATCTGGGGAGGGGATGTGGGGACATGAAGGACCACAAGTATGCATGCTATACATCAGCTGCCCCAGCATGGACACCTTGCCCTCCCAACACACAGGGCAAAGGCCACCTGGCCATGTGTCACACACACATTGCTGTAACCATCCCCACAATGCTGCTCCCATATGCAATGTCCTCGACCAACCATGTCCATCTGCCCAACTGTTTGAGGTCCCTCTCTGTACCATAGCAAATTTGTATTGCACGCCAACACAAGTGAAAGTACCATATTTGACAAATGCCCTATGCCCCCTACAGGCATTCAGGCATCACCAGACACATCGGAGGGCGAGGGGGCAGGCCCATCTGAACGGTGTGCCTCAAGGTCAGCCACCACCCCACAAAGGCGCACACAACTACGCCTATTTGCATGGATCGCTGTGCAACAATTCGACCCAGCAAGACTAAGACTGCAGGTGGCACCGCAGGCCCTACGGCAACACCACTGGCCACCAGGAGAACCTCCAAGCCCACTGCACCAAAAATCCTGCAGCTGCAGTGTCTGACACAGTGGCCACACCAACTGGCAAGGCCACTGGCAAGTCACAGGGGGACTTCAGTCCAGTGTCACAGCATGAAGAAGGGCCACAAACCCCCGAAAGCCCTCACCGCCACCAGCATGCCCAGAAACCTGAGCAGGATGTGGACACGCCATCCCATGGCTCACAAGCCTTCTGCCCTGAGCCACTGCACTGTCCCCATCCCATTCAGCACACACCACCAAGCAACACCATCCTCCAGAGGCTGGATGAGATGGAGAGGCGACAAGGGGAGATGGAGGCCATTGGGCACACCCATTCGGAACACATCCATGCAATGCGCAATTGCCTGCAAAGGGGCCACCCGCAGGCTTGAGCAAGACATGGCAAGAAACTGGGCAGAGGCAGCTTCCAGTAGAGAGTCAGAGAGATGACTGAAGGGGTCTCGGCCCTTGCAGAGGCCATCCGTCAGATCACCAAGGTCACACTGCAGCACATCTAGGGGCATGGGTCGATACCCTCAAGTTCCATGACACCCACTGATGGGTCACAGCGGAGCACACCCAGGTGTCTTTCCCAGCTTCAATTGGATCCCAGATCACAGGGCAGTGGCATGGGGGGAAAGAAGCCATGCAAATAGCATTGAGACACATTTTGCCCTGAGTGGCTGTGCTGGGGAGTTGGTGGTGGGATGGGGGATAGTGTGCTGGGGATTTGGTGGTGGGAGGGGGATAGTATGCTGGGGAGTTGTTGGTGGGAGGGGGCAGGGGGGTAGTGTGCTGGGAAGTTGGTGGTGGGAGGGGACAGGGGGAGTGGGATAGTGTACTGGGCAGTTGGTGGTGGGAGCGGAGAGGGGGGATAGTTTGCTGGGGAGTTGGTGGTGGGAGGAGGCAGAGGGGATAGTGTGCTGAGGATTTGGTGGTGGGAGGCGGAGGGGGATAGTTAGTGCACATCATTTCATTAAAACTGTTGAACTTCATCAATGCGAGGACATTCCTGATTGTGTAATTGTTGTGTTTTTAATAGAGGTAAGTGTCACACAGTCATGCATGGCTTGTGACATGTGAATGTGTCAGAAGAAATTGTCCCTCAGTCCCCGGCGAGCCAGTCTCCCATCGCTGATGTCATCTCTGCCAATGCGTGCAGTTGTCTCTGCCACAGGCACTACATGCTCATCCTCTGGGGGTGGCATGTCCATGTCAGGGGGTAGCAGAACATTTCTCTGTAGCTAGATATTGTGCAGCATGGCACACATAAGCACAATTCTACCCACATTTTCTGGAGTGTACATCGGGGCTCCAACAGTACTGTCGAGGTAGCAGAAATGTTCCTTCAGGAGGCCAAAGGTACGCTCGATGAACACACGAGTCCTGCTGTCAGCGTGGTTGTAGGCAATATCCTACGGTGTCTCTGGATCATGCACAGGGGTCATCATTAGCCAGGGCAGCTACAGGTATCTGGAGTCACCTGCATGGAGGGAGGCACAGCCATTAGTCACTGTGTAATGTGTGGGGGTGGCCTTACACAGTATCAAGGGCAATGGACATCCTGTGCACGCATGTGGGGCTCCATTGTGTGGCATGTGTCTGTGCAATGTATGTGCATGCTGTGTCACTCGCATCATGCATTGTTTTTACTTTACATATACTATATTCCGTGCAGCAGATGTTACATAAGGTGTCTGTCGGTGACATGTACAGCTAACATGGTGGCTGTCTTGTGGCAGTGTTTTGCTCTCATGCATGTGGCATGCTGGGTTTCCTATCGGCCCGTCATAGGCTTCTGCAGCCAGCGCGTCATCATTGCAGGCTGGGCGCACATGGGTACATGGCTGTAGTACCGGCAGGGTTGATGTTGTGTTATGCGATAGTTGGTTTGCATTGCTTTGGATTGTGCATGTTGCATTGTGGTACCTGTAGTCATGTTTGGAGTTGCTACTGTATGTGTTCATCAGCTTCTCCATCCAGGTATGTCCGACATGTGCATGCTCCCTGGGCTGTACTGTGACGTTGGGGCGGGTGGTGGTCAGGTACAACCTTTGCATTTGCTTGTCATGCCATGCTTTGTGTGGCTATTCGCATCCTCCCCACTGTGGTCAGGTGCTTCGCAGCGCATGCGTGCGGGCAATTTAACTCACTCACTATCCATGTCTGTTGTCCTCTGTGCCTCTCCATATATCCTGGCAGTGTGCTGTTCCGTAGGACCGTGGAATCGTTGGTGGAACCAGGGTAGCAGGCAAAACATTGGGTGATGTACAGGTTGGGGTCACAGGTCACCTGCACATTCAGGGAGTGATAGTGCTTCCGGTTACAATACAGTTCTTTGTGGGCCTGTGTGGCCACCAATGCAACATGGGTATAGTCCAGAGCTGCGATCACATTTGGCATTTGGGCAACGGAATATAACTGCGCCTTCATGGCATTGATCTGGGCTGAGGTAGTAGGCAGTGAGATGTGCCGTTGAACATGCCGCAGGAGGTCTTCCAGCACCAGGGTCAACACTGCACAGAATGTGGGCTTTGTCATGCCATGCAGCATGGCCACAGAGTGCTGGAAGGTGCCAGTTCCGAGGAATTGTAGGACAGACACTAGCTTCAGTAGTGGGGTCGCAGTTGTCCGAATGTTAATCCTGCTCCCTACGCCATCCTGTATTGTGGGAAGTAGCTCAGTTATGGTCTCCATGTTGAGGCGGTACAGGGTGACCAACTGGCTGTCAATGAGGGTCCAGGGGGAGGGGCTGACCCTGGGGATCGGTGAACTCCTTGCTTGGGCTCTGCCCACCCCTCCACCTGTACTCCATGTACCCTGGCCTGGTTCTCCTGCATTTCTACTTACAGGCACAGCGTGACAAGCTGCATGTCCGAGCTCACAGTGGCTAGTGGCAACATGGTGTTGGAAACAGTGTTTGGGGAAGGGGCGTGCTTTATGTAGCCCTCTGGAGTGGATTGGGATCAGCTGTGGCTTCATTTCTGCCAGCTGTGTTTATTTACCTCCACCTGAAGGCTGGGGTTAATTGTGCTGTGTTTTCAACGGTATTAGCACCAGTATTCAATGCTAATACTGCCATACATGGACTTGTGATGCTGTGGTGATTGCGCTTTGTGTAATCAGCACAGATTCCACCGGCTGTAATCACACCATCTGATTTTACAGTCGGTAGAATTTGCACCACCTCGTGATCCGGTGAAGCGGTATTGGCGGCGCTAATCCCGTTACCGCCACTGTTAGGGCTTACCGCCCAACTCATGATGAGGCCCTAGGTACCTATTTATTCAATGAAAAACCCCTAGTTAAGGTGCAGTTAAGTTGTGCAGATTTAAGTCATGACCAGCGCACTCCCATTGATGTCCCCCAAAATGCTCTGTCCCCCACAATTCCATTTGGTATGTCATTGTGAATCCCTTCTTTTATAATATGTATGTGATCATGAGCTTTGCAACGGGAACGCGCTGAGTTTAGCTCGTCATGAGTTCCCACATCCGCTGAAAAACAAGGGTTTTATTGCGTTAAATCTGCGCAACTTAACTGCACCTTAACTAAAGAATTTATTTCAAGGGTTTTTAATACCGTAGTTTTTTACAGTCCACGGCCAGGGCCATATTAAAACACTACTGGGCCATCTCCACTGTACATGTTCCCCCAATATGTTTCTTTTGGACCCACTAGGTGGCCATGGCCTTTACTTCCTAGTACTTCCAAGGTATTAAATAAATACCTGCTTTAGAGGTGGTAAAAATTGGTGGATTTTCAGAAGTACCACAGGTGGAGGCAGTAACCTTCTCTAGTGGTATTTCATTAAAAAAATCTGCCCAACTCAGAATTTTTGGGTAGTCTACTAAGAATTAATACCAGAATGCTACATCTTTATGTATGTTTTTTATCAGCTGTGCCCAAAAATGAGTACGACAAACAATCCAAAAGCTATTTCTATAAGCATCATATAGTAACATCCGAGGGTGATATTCTGGATGCTAGTAAACTCTTTTTGTAGTGAACTCACCAGTGATCAAGAAATTCACCAGAGCAAAAACTGAGGACAGACTCTAATAAGACCATTACTTCCTTGGCAAGTAGGAGTCCTGATAAGATGCTGAGGATTGTAGCAGACCAATGGTGATTGGGCTGTGTAGCTGGCAACATAACCATCCGCATTCACAAAATATGACATTTAAATGCATACATTAGTGCTGGGTGCTATGAACATGCCCGTGTGCCTTGGCTTTCCTCCCTTTCCTTACCTTGTGCCTTGGCTTTCCTCCCTTTACTTACCTGGTGATGCTCAGGCACCCGGGATGTCATTTGGCGGTTGCCTTGGGTAGCAGCTGCTACCCCTGACTCTCCCTCTACTACACCTAGACTTGTCCTTGAGACTCTTGGTCCACTGGACAAAGGCAGTGCCAAGAGCAGATATCTGTGTTGCACCTGAAAAAGGTGGTTGTAAATGCAGCTAAACGTGCCACAGATTTTTTCACCTGGAATCTAGATCTCGTTAGCTGGAGAAATCACAGGGGTGCAGGAAAAACCATGAAGCTGCCATCACTAACAGGTTGCCGGTCCTAGTAAAGAATGCCTGAATGGTTGGGTTCAGAGGCGTCGAGGCTGCCAGTGCAACTCATACCCAGTACTGTAGCAACAGGAAGGATATGGGGGGTTAGGTCTCGCTAGCTGGGAATGGGTAAGAGCAGCCTGCAGTACTCAGTGAAAGCACAGCAGGAACGCAAATCTCATCAGTGTCTCTGGTTGTCTGCTTTGCACGTCCAATGCACCACTGGGCCTGTGATGAGAGGGGTGTGTCACAGTGGCTTCTGCCACCAATCCTGCCTGGGCACAGTGTAAACTGACCCAAATCTGCCAGACCTGCATCACAGGCACACTATGTCTATGTCTATGAGCTCATAACGCGCTGTAAGCCTGCAGGCATCAGGGCGCAGGGAGACCAGTAGTGTTAAATTCACGGATAAGGACTTACGGCATTCATGGTGTCCCTGCCGAACTGTGGAAAACATATGTACTTTAAGGCTATTGGAATGGAAATGTTTTCAGTGCCTTCCTGAAACTAAGATAGTTTCCTTCTTGTCTCAGGGCAGCAGGTAGCCCATTCCAATATTTTGCCGCCTTGAAAGGAAAAGATCTCCCCCTTCCAATTGCCCGTTTGGCCTCTGGTATGTTTAGGAGACCTATGTCTGCTGATCTTAGGCATCTTTGCGGCACGTACAATTAAAATTGTTTTTTGAAATAGGACGGCGCCTACCCAAAGAGGCATCTATGGACTATCATCATCGCCTTGAACTTAACTCTGTCCTCTATTTTGAACCAGTGCAGTTCCTTTCTTCCTTCTGATATATGGTCTCTAGGTTTCTTTTTATTGATGATGCAAACTGCATCATTTTGCCTCACTTGGCACCTTATTAACTCTCTCTTGGAGGCTCCCAATAGCAAGACATTTCTATAATTTAAGCGAGACAACATAATTGCTCTTGCGATGGTAGCTGTGTTTATCTCGTTTATAAAGGGTCTGATGGCTCTTAGAAGACGCAGGTAGTACATATTGTTTTTGTACAGATAGTTAACCTGTGCTTCAGAGCCTACTGACACTTCTGTAGATAGATGCAAGGTGAGATAATTAATTTACATGGAGTTGCCCTCCTCCTTTGCAGTAAATCACCTGTTGCTTCCTCAAGCAAAAAAATACACATTTGGAAGTACAGCTCAGGAGCAACACATTTGCTTTGTGAACAAGAGGATGCAGTCCAACATGGGTTCAGTTCCTGTTCCAGTGCATTGTGTACACAGCTTCAGTCTCTGAACGCATACGGACGCGTGGGAGACCCCTCCACAGCTCATTTCTGAGCAGCACGCCAATTTCCAGACCTACCGGCAACAATTATAAAGAACTCACTTTCAAACAGACAGGATTATTTTGGCAAGGGCATATATTGCCCAGAGGCGCATCTTCCAGCCAGTAAGGCTTCCTCACCAAGCCTGACCTTCCACACTTAGAAATGCACCGGCAAGCATGCCGAAGCCATGAGCACCCGGAGCCTATACCTCATTTAAGCTCTATCCAAGGGAGACCTGCTTACACTTGGCCCCAGAAGAAGGCTGTCACACAACCTAGCAGAAACGTCAATGGTCATCATGTCCCCGTTGGGACTTCTATGAACTATGATCATACGAATTGTCACTACCTTCATCCTGATGTCGACCAGTTTTTTGGTCATCCCTCCAATGCCAGGCTATAGCGGACCCTATTTTTAAGGTCTTAACCCCACACCAAAGTGGATTATTCCATTATGTTCCTGTATATAGATCTGTCACCCTGCCACCAAAATAGAAAAGCCCCTTTTAGGAGAAACTCAGTCAGTCCAATATGTGGGATGGTGGTGACATTCTTAAATATCATGGATCCTATGTGAAAAAATCAGTTGCGTTTGTGATGTTCACTGCACCCAGTATATTTGTATTGTTTGCACGATTTATGGACTAATATGAAGTCATATTTAGCCAAACTGTGCCCATGTGTGAACAAGCTTTGCAACTGTCCATATGTTTTGATTTGTTTTCACACAGTACATTGGAACTTTGTTAACTGTATTATTTGTATGCAATTGCTTTCTTTCTTTTGTTCTGAAATGTACATGTTTAGCCAAATTAAAAAAGGCAACAGTAACCAAACCCCAGAGGCTGGATCATTCCTTTCCCAGTGACACTAATTTGTCTAGCGTTCTGCTGGATACTTCGGAAGGTGCAAATAAATAGCGCAAGAAATTATTGCAGCTCTAAATGTTTGAGGGCAGGACGACCCCCTCGTATATAGTATTTCTTTAGCCATTTACGCCCTGCCCGACCTCAGGCTGTCCCTCATGTTACAAGAAGCTGCAGTAGGCTGGCAATAGGCAAGATATAAAGGACCAAAGAAAATAATAAAATGAGTCTGTTCTAGGGGCGATGACATGGAGCTGCTGCTGCTGTTTACATTTCTTTTAAAATATATTTTATTTATTCATTTTGATTTTACATAAACAATATAACAAAATACAATATTATAAATGCACGGACAATACTTATTCAAATGCAATATAATAGCCTAATTTTAAAAAGAGCAACAGGACGAATAGAAATCACAATGGATGCAATAGTAGGGAAAGAAAAAGGAAAAGATGCGGTTTACATTTTAAAATTTAAAAAACCTGCAATTACTGTGACCTGCAACACACCCTCCACCTTTATCTCCCATCTAACATAAAATACTGTGGTTTACTACCAAATAGGTCCAACAGAAAGGTTATGGCTGGAAGGTTTCCAATCATTCATAATCCAGAAAATCGTTTTTCTAGTTGGACTGTTTCCAGTCAGTGGCCAGACACTTGGCAGGTACTGGATGTCTGCTCTTTGGGGTTTAGGCCTCTTCGAGATGCTTTGTCTGTTTACACTTTAGCCCGAGTGATGCGCAATGGTCCAGGTTGTTGTGTTGGACGCCTGCTTACATTCACAGTAACTTGGTAACATGGGCCTATACACACTGATGTTAAAGCTACATATGGTGAGCCATTCTTGTAGGAAATGTATATCATATTACAGACATATTGTAATCATATTTTTCTTAGTATATTGAGAGACAGTGCGATGTAATGCCACCTCCTGTTTTGTCAAGTGTTGAAAGGTGGTGTGCCATCACTTCCTATGATGTCACTTGGGGGTGGGGTCAAATGACATCACTTACAATGATGTCATCAGAGGTCAAGGGTCATGTGATGTCACTTCTGCTACCCCTGGCAGTTTGGTGAAATGAAGTCCCTGCCAGGCACATCTGCAACATTGCTGAAATCAGGATGTTTATCTCGCCTCATCTAAACAAAAGCTGAGCATGCCTTGCAGCACTAGGTTCCTCCGAGGCAGGCTGCATTCTGAAATATTTTACCCTTTTTTAATAATTCTTTTTTACATTTGTCAGCTCTCTGACCCGGGAGCAACATCCCAGCCAGCCTGGGGGGCAATTGTCCCCGTTACCCCCTTTCCAGTTCGCCCCTACTTTCAGTGTGCCTTTTAACTTTCCAACAGTGTGCCGCCTGTTCCCTGTCACTCAATCCTTTTCCGTCATTGTCCCTCCTTTTCCTCCTACCCAGACCTTCCATCCCCTGCTGTCGATGTCTACCCAGTGAGATTATCTCCTATCCGTCCGTGCTCCTCCATTTATTTTTCCAATATAGATCTTTGGAAAGTTTCTCGTCTTCTGATTGATTTACTTCCAGTTCCCTACAAGTCTTGAAGTATATGTGTAACTAAATAGCCCAAGCTTCTTATAACTGCGTCACTTCTATTTGCATTCTGCACACTCAGGGGATCATTTTATAATGAGCAAAGTGGTTTAATGCTTTTTACGCCTCCATTTACTGCTCTAGCCCATTTGTCATTGCTTTCAAGAAGGGGCACCAGGCAGAGCTACCTACCACCTCTGCCATGCTGTCCTCTTCTGTCTTTATTTTTTTTATTTATTGAGTATTTAAAAGACACCTGAACTGCAAATGGTGTTTCAAAGGCGCCACAAGACAAAAAGGTGCATGGGGACACAGGGAAGAAAAGTACAATAAATGGTCCTACTGGGCCTTGTGCCATTCGGATTGTGCAAGTGCTGTAACAAGAAGTGCATGAATGGAGGGAAGTGGAGAGGGGGGGATGTGCAAGTGCTGTAACAAGAAGTGCAGGAGTGGAGGGAAGTGGGGAGGGGGGAGGAGCAAGTGCTGTAACAAGAAGTGCAGGAGTGGAGGGAAGTGGGGATGGGGAATGTGCAAGTGCTGTAACAAGAAGTGCAGGAGTGGAGGGAAGTGGGGAGGGGGGATGTGCAAGTGCTGTAACAAGAAGTGCAGGAGTGGAGGGAAGTGGGGAGGGGGAGGAGCAAGTGCTGTAACAAGAAGTGCAGGAGTGGAGGGAAGTGGAGAGGGGGGATGTGCAAGTGCTGTAACAAGAAGTGCAGGAGTGGAAGGAAGTGGGGAGGGGGAGGTGCAAGTGCTGTAACAAGAAATGCAGGAGTGGAGGGAAGTGGGGAGGGGGGATGTGCAAGTGCTGGAGTGGAGGGAAGTGGGGAGGGGGAGGTGCAGGTCGTGGCGGAAGGGATAATGGTACGGTGGGAAGGGTGCAAGGGGGGGAGAAGGGCCCCTGAGGCTAGGCGAGGTCTCAGAGGAGGCCAGGTGTGCAAGCTCTGGTCCTCTCTAGGCTGGACTACTGCAACAGCCTCTTCCTCAATCTGCCTTTGTCCTCCCTTCGCCCCCTTCAACTAATTCAGCAAGTGCCAGTGGATGCAGGGAGTGAGGTCCACATACCAAGTGCATGGATGGGAGTGAACCAAGCTTGGTAGGGATGCACACCCTGCCAGGCTAGTCAGGGGAAGGGAAGCCAGAAGGGCAAGTGCAGATTTAGGGAGGGGGGATTAGGGGGACCAGGGTGCTGGATTAGACTGGGCGAGGAGGCCCTGACATCCAGTAAGACTCAGAAGGGACCAGGCAGCCAGTCAATACTGCAGAGGAGGGCATTAGCAGGGCCGAGGAGAGGGGAGGAAGAAGAGAAAAGGAGGGTCTTGAGAAGCTTCTGCAACTTAAGGAGATCCAGCTGAAGCCAGAGGGCGGCTCCTGCGGAAGGGAGAGAGAGATCTACCCCCCACTCTATGCTTGGGGTTGGAGCTATAAGACTGAAGTGCTCTAGCAGGGAGGTATTTAGGGAGAGAGAGTTGGATTTACCCGGGTCCCAGGCCAGAGAAGGGCTTTTGAATGATGCAGAGGGTCTTGAACTTGATCCTTGCAGCCAGTGGAGAAATTCTAGGGCTGGAGAGATGCAGTCCCTGGGCTTGAGGCCAATGACAAGTCTTGCAGTCCTATTCTGAATTAGTTGAAGGGGGCGAAGGGAGGACAAAGGCAGACTGAGGAAGAGGCTGTTGCAGTAGTCCAGCCTAGAGAGGACCAGAGCTCTGGTGACATTAAGTTTCTGGGGGAAAGTGAGGAAAGGGAGAATGCCTCTGAGGCGATGCAGCTGAAAGTGGACCTTCTTGGCAAGGTCCACAATGTGAGTAGAGAAAGAGAGAGAGAAGTCGAAGAATATACCCAGGTTTTTAGCCTCACAAGAGGGCAAGGGGAGAGGGCCCATGGAAGGTGGCCAGAGAGTAGGAGGGAAGGAAGGAGCAGGGTTCCCAATGAGAAGGATCTCAGTCTTACTGGCTTTAAGGCAGAAATCATTAGCAGTGCACCAAGCCTCAATAGCAGTCGGATAGGCAGGAATGAGAGAGCAGTAAGAGGAGGAAGTAAAGGGAAGCTTGAATGAGAGCTGCTTGTCATCTGCATAACACTGGAAGTGAGGAGAGAAGGAGGAGATCAAGTGAGCCAGAGGGGCAAGGGTGTACAGGAGAGCAGTTTCCGTGCCTCTGGCTGCTCTGAAGCCAGACTCGTGGCCGTGGAGACAACCAACAGATTCAGTGTGGTGGATCCGTTGGCAGATGACCAGCTTTCCTCAGGAGTTTGCCCAGGAAGGGGTTAATGGAAATAGGGCGTTAGTTAGCCAGACAGGAAGGGTCGGCAGAAGACTTTTTGAGAAGAGGCACAAGGGAGTGCTTGAGAGGTAGTGGGAAGGAGCCTGCGGCAAAGGAGTGATTGCAGAAATTAGCCAGGGCTGGGGCAAGGGAGGCAATGTTGTCCTTGATAGTTCTGCAGGAGCAGGGAAATGGAGAGGGGGGCAAAGGGAGGCCTGAGAGCAGGTGAGCGAGGACAGAGGGGAGAAGTGGAGAATGAGGACAGGATATCCTGAACTTTGATTGTGAAGTGGGAGGCCAGTGCAGTGCAGAGGGCATGGATGGCAGAAAAGAAGTGGAGGATGCAGTGGAATTGGTGAGTCCCTTGCAGATTTTGAACAGTTCAGCCGTGTTGTTGGTGGCCCCACAGATCCAGAGATCGCGTGTAAAACTCCCCGCGCACCCCAGCAATACACTTACCTGGCTCGCGCCAGGCCAATCGCGTGTGAAAGTCCCCGTGCACCGCCGGAATACACGTAGCCCGCTCGCGCTAGCGAAATCGTGTGTGAAACTCCCCGCGCACCCCCGGATTACATGTACCGTGCTGGCGCCAGCGAAATCGCGTGTAAAAGTCCCCGCGCACCTCCGGATTACACGTACCCCGCTGGTGCCAGCGAAATCATATGTAAAAGTCTGCGCGCACCCCCGGAATATGCACAGGCAGCCCATCCACCCTCCCCATGCCCCGCAGGCAGCCCATCACCCCTGTCCATGCCCCACAGGCAGCCCATCACCCCAGTCCATGGCCCGCAGGCAGCCCGTCACCCCAGTCCATGCCCCGCAGGCAGCCCATCACCCCTGGGCATGGCCCGCAGGCAGCCCATCACCCCAGTCCATGCCCCACAGGCAGCCCATCACCCCTGGGCATGCCCCGCAGGCAGCCCATCACCCCAGTCCATTCCCCGCAGGCAGCCCATCACCCCTGAGCATGCCGCGCAGGCAGCCCCTAACCCCAGTCCATGCCCCGCAGGCAGCCCATCACCCCTGGGCAAGCCCCGCAGGCAGCCCCTCACCCCAGTCCATGACCCGCAGGCAGCCCATCCACCCTCCCCATGCCCCACAGGCAGCCCACACCACAGGGGGGACTTTTTCCCCGCAATTTACCTGGTGCAAGTGGGGTACACGTATTCGGAGGTGTGCGCAGGGACTTTTACACGCGATTTCGCTGGTGCGAGCGGGGTACGCATATTCCGAGGGGTGCGCAGGTACTTTTACAAGCAATTTCGCTGGCACGAGCGGGGTACGCGTATTCCGAGGGGTGCGCAGGGACTTTTACATGCGATTTTGCAGGCGCGAGCGGGATACGCGTATTCCGAGGGGTGCGCAGGGACTTTTACATGTGATTTCGCTGGCGCGTGAGGGCTGTGTGGCATTTTTAGCGCAGTTTCGTGGTTGGGGGGCTGTATACTGGTCCCCTGGCCTTTGCGCCATGTAGGGGATTTGTGCAATGTTTTTGGCGCACGGGGCGGGGATGTGGGCATAACTGGCGCTGCTGCAGGGTCGCTGCGCCACTCTGCGCCACGGCTGGTTATGGATGTATCAATCCATGAATACGCTGTGCGCCAAAATGGGCTTTGGGGCACACGGCTGGTGCAAGCTGCCACACGCGCACTCTGAGCACTAGCCGCGTGCGCTCCTTCTGCGCTTAATTCCATGAATTACCGCCTGTATGTCACTGCATGGATTTAACCTCGTGTTTTGAAAGCAAGCGTCCCCAAAAGGCATTACCCTCCCCACAATGAGAGGCAGTAAAGGATACACCCCATGAGGGAATGAGACCAAGACCAAGTGCGGGTAAAAGTAAAAGGCTTTTTATCTGGTCAAATAGGACATGCAAAGGACTCTGCAAGCTCCGAGAGCGCTCTGTCTGACAATAGCAAAGACAGTCTTATTTATTACAAACTTCATCATGAGTCCTACACACTATAGGGGGCACATAGTCCTGTGGATTGGGTGGCGTCGACTAACTATAGGCGCAGCAGTGATGAGCAGCTCCAGGATTTGTGGACATCAACGTGGTGCCAACGTGGGGCGGATGGGTCAGCTGGGCTCGTCGGGATGGGGCTGCCAGTCCAGGCGCGGTCAGTGTCGTTGATAGATGGTTGCCCTAACATTCAGCCCTTGTGGCCACACACACAAACACTCATCCATTTAGACGATTTCAGTTGTCCTGTAAATCCTACAATATGTTACTCTAAGGAATAATAGGATACTGGAGAAACACATGCAATGTGAAGCTTTTTCCAATACATCAGGGTACTGTTGGTTCTGACCTGTTTACCGGGTGTCATAAACTTGGGTGTCTGATCTGAGGGCAGGAGGTGAGCTGCCCTGTCCTTCTGGTCTTATTAGAAGTAGTGAAGAATGTATTTATGATATGTTAGTACAGGGTTGAATGTCTATTCTCCAAGGCCCATTAACTTGGGGTGAGCCGGAGTACTACTGGATCGGTGAAGGTGCACTTTCCCAGTGGAGTTTAGGACCAGGTTGTAAATACTTCATTCGGCCGACCATGGCGGCCTCGGATAAGGGGGAGGTGAATACTTGAAGCAGGTCCAACTGAATGTGGGGAGGTGAGTCTGTGCTGCCCGCGCACCAGCTAGCCCTGGTGGACCTTGGCGGGAGTAGGGGGGGGATGGCCTTGTGTGTGTGTGAGCAATTCTCTGTGCCTGGGCTGCACACTATGCAGAACGAGGAGACGGTTAATAAAGTTAGCAATATTAGAGAGATTACACATTTCTAATGTCTGTACATTCATGTACTCTTCCATATACGACTATAAAATATTGGCAGCGTTTCATACATCACCGAATCATCGGATGGCTACATTTTAGCAATCACACACGGTAGCAGTTGGGTAACACATGAGGTAGCGTTAGGTTTGGTGGTGTACTCAGGAGCATAGAAGCAATACGTTCAGAGGTAATAGTACATTTGCATTCTTGTTCATCATTTAAACGCGTCCCACTGTACGACATACACATATTCTTGGTAATACTTTTTCCGCCTTCCTTTGTACTTAGCAGCATTCATTAGTTAGCACTAGATGGGCTGTATCAAGCCCTTTCATTGGGCCTTCTAGGCACATGGTATCTTACACAGGCTGAAGTCATTCTTACTTTACCAATACTTATGAACTTATGAACTTATGAACTTTTATCCCTTCCCCAACACGGGTGTTTATAATTATCATAGCAATTCTATGAATTGATAGGCTTTGGTGTGTGGTTGACACTTCATTTGGGGAACATCGACATGGGTTCATACGAGGAGGGCATTAACACCATATATCTTAAATGTTAGGGGGTTAGATGCTGGGTCAGGGCCTGTTCAATTGAGATGGTGTTTGTTATTTTCCAGGCTTGAACCGCTAGTCAGGTCACTTCGGGGACAGTGATGTATTGCGGAAGGTAAATGATACAGTGTTTGTTCTGATGCTTGCTCGTGTCTGGTTGCTCGTGAGAATGGACTTTCAGCGGATCTACCATGGAGTGGAGGCGATGGGGGAGGGCATGGCTCCCTGTGCACAGTGAGTGGGGGCCAAGCTGCAGCATTCGCAGGCAGGCTGTCTCATTCGGGTTCAGATCGCTATATCTAAAATGGAGTCCTAATGCTTCCAAAATGGAGTCCATTGTCTGTTACAGTACAACATGATTGGCCCTGTGTGTCAATCAGCAGACACCCCGCTACCTGGGCCCTGGTAACAGGGGACCCCTGACGAGCTACGAACTTCACATTGGTGGGATATGTCGGGGAGGGGGTCATTTCCCCCCTTTCGTTACTTAAGTAACGAATACTGTAACTCAGCCAACCTCTCACACTCTTTTTCATTTGCAACAGCCTCATCCCATGCCGGTGTACCTTTTATTGGTATCCAGGCTCTACACACTCCCTGAAGGCTATGCACCCACCTTGCATATTCATCTGGTGTGCAGGTCATATATATACATCCACTATCTCCTTCCAAGTCCACCCATACGTCTGTATACCACTCACGTTCTTGGGGTTCTTTTATTGTGGTGTGATATAACCTATCTACTATGTCCCCATCGTAGTATAATGGCACCATTCTGTACTTTGGCTCAGGGTCCTCACCCGTTTGCACGTGAGATTCCTGCATGATCTGTGCCATTCCTCTAGTGTTGCCCATTGTCACCATCATCATTGCGCCATTAGGCACTGCATTTGCGCAACATCGAAGACCCAGCTGGCACACGCAAAAAATCAAAAGTAAAAATACCACGACAGGCATCAGCGTTTTGACCGCCAGTCCAAGCCATGATGGTACCCAAGAGAAGAGCTTGCCGAACCAGGTGCTGGCGTCTGCTCCACCTTCGTTTTTCATTCGTTCTCCCAGGTTATGCACTGCTGCGATAACATGTGACAGTGTACCATTATCTGCGTCTTCAGAAGGTACGAATATGCGACATGCGCTCCTGATTTTTCAGCAAACACCGCCGTCCATCGCCGTTAACAGGTCTAGGACATACCTGTTCTGCATGGTCATCAACCGTAGGGTTCTTAGCTCCACCTTGATCACGTCAAACCCTTCTTCAGTGTCGTTAGCCAGTTGGATCAGCTCCCAGCGTGTGATTTGGAGCCATTTTGCATTTGCCCGCGCCTGGATGCTTGGAACGAGTGAGGCGAAGAACGTTTCTGCAGAATTGAACAATCGATACTTGTCTGGAATCTGCGCCAATAATTCTGAGGAGGCTTTGGATATGTAGTTGGACGCCTTGATAACACCTCTTGCACATTTTCGGGAGACAGGGCATATAGTTGTGGCTCTTCTGTTGGCTGGGTATTTGGCTCACAGGGGGCGTATGGCACTCTTTTTCCCCCATTGATATGGCTCTCTGGAATCACCATCAATGCTGAATGCAACGTTGCCAAGGAGCATGTGCTCCTCCATGATTGCGGGAGGTGCAAATACGCCTGTTTGCCGCAGACCCGGTAAGTGTCCATAAGTGCTGCTGTTCCCTTCTTCATGTCTGGGATAGTGAGTATCCGGTTACAGTTCTTATTTACACCCATTGAGTTTTTTCCATCACCCTGGAAACACAGATCATAGGATATTTCTTCCTGCAGTTTGAACGGCTTTTCTATGGCCAGTTTCATGATGTGCTCCTTCCAAACTGGTGTGCACGTTTTCTCGATCCACTGTCGTTTTTCAGCTGCCAGTCCGTGCAGTGCTTCAGCTTTGCATGATATTTCTTTATCTTTCCATTTATTGTCCACAAACAATGTCCCTTTAATCACAAAAAAAGGTTCTTTCAAACATACCACTCCTTTGGCTCTTGAGTAACAGGTTTTCTCATTTTGCAGCATTTCAAAAGATACTTCGTGTGCCTGAAAGGTGTTCTTGATTCTGCACAAAGTGAGATGAAGGAGACATTGGGCATCTGCAAGAGGCAATTCTTTAGGAAACAGAACTTTAGGTGTACCCGAGGCGTGGGGGGTCAGGGAACAGACATAACTCTCGTTAGTTGTCTGTCTTGCGGTGGAACTCATGTCTGCATACCATTTGTTTGACTGGTGTGGATGTCTGGGGTCTTCTATTGTGTCTAGGCCCAGGCCAGAATATTCGTCATATTTCCTCCCTCTTCCTCCTACTGCTTCTAAGGTAGCTCTTTGCTTCTCGAGCTACATGTGATATTGGCCCCCCTTTCCCCGCGCCTCCCTTTTCCCATTAATCAACCTTTCTGCCATTTCTTCATTTTCTTCCTTTGTTCCTATTGGTGGTCTAGTTTCTGCTGTTGAGGTAGCTCCTAGTGAGGGCAGTGTGGCAATAGTATCATACAACCATGAAATGACAGAGGGGTTTCGATTGTTTAGACTGTACACATTATATTCTGAGACATTTGCGAGTGGAGTTGGATTTATACTCGGGCTACTGTTGATGTTATTTGAGGGCTGTGCATTGGGCGGGATTGCGCCATAGCCCCATACAAGCTGGAATCCATTCCATACTAAGTAATCACCCTCTTTGACCACTTTGGTGCCATTTCCCGTGTTGGTTCCATTCCCTCCCCCCTCATTCATCTCGATAGAGATGAATGAAATGAACCAGTAAGTAATAAGTCCAAATATCATTGCAAAGAATAAAACAGCACACACAAACAGCCCACACTCATACGAATATCTACGTAAATTAAATGCATTACTTTAATTTCTAACTACCCTAATGTTATTCGTTGTGGGCTGCCCGTTCGTTGCCATGGTTATTCCTATATGTTAAAACATAAAAGTGCATTAAGCATACTTAACCATTTGAGATCATAATTTTATCATATGGTAAAAGAGAGGTAAAAAGGGGGACATGAGAGAGAGAGAGAGAGAGAGAGAGAGAGAGAGAGATACATATTTTATAATTGCAATTCATTCTTATTCACATTTTCATCTTTATTTTCCATTTTGGCACAGAAACTATTTCCATCACTGTATATTTTCTCGCTATTATTCTTTTACTCTTTACCTGTTTCGATATTAATCGTTTTGCTTTTTATTTTGCTGTGAGATCTCTGCTGTCGCCTGTGCTTCTTCTTCTCGTTCCTCTCTGACACTATCATACGCTACATACGTCGGTCAAATGTATCCAATATCTGAGGCCCTTCATCTTCACCGCAGTCGGGGTGCAAAATATCACTTCTTAAGGGCCATGAAATCTTGGGGCATTCCACCTTCATACGAAACTTCGGACATAAATCATATCTCCTGGCATTAACTGTCCTTGTGAGTTTTGCTCAACAAATTTTACTGTCTCATTCCCTTCTTCTCGAGTAAATGGTGGTGCAAGCTGCCTTGATATCATGCGTGCTGCTCTGTTGAGTTTTGTCAGATAGTCATTAAATTCTTCTCCTGGTATCGTGGCGCTTTTGTGCACATCTGAATGTCTGCGGAGCGGGGAGTGTGCTGTGTGCATGTGTCTTCCCGTCACGATCTCGTGCAGTAACAAATGGTGGTCCTTGCTAGGCTGATTTCTCAGCTCGAACAAAACCAGAGGCAAACAATGAACCCAGTTCTTTTTAAGGGAAAAACACAATTTTGACAGCATACCCTTTGAAGGCCTTTCGTCTTCTCAACCACGCCATTGCTTTGCGGATGATAAATCGAGCAAAGCTTATGCTTAATTCCTAACAGAGCTGTTACTTCTTTAAAAAGTTAATTGACAAAATGTGTGCCATTATCCGAGCGAATCACGTCGCAAATTCCCCAGCGCAGGAATACTTCCCTCACTAAGAATTTTGCAGCGCATTTGGCATCAGGTCGTGCACACAGCCCTGCTTCAACCCATCTGGAGAATGGACAAACGACCACTATCATGTATCGTGCACCATTACACCTTTCTCCCATATCTGCATAATCGATATGCAGTTCTCTGAAGGGCACCACTGGTTTGGATATTGTGTCCTTAGCGTCATTCCTGAATTATATATTTGACATGTTGTGCATTCCATTGCTAGTTTTGATAAGTGTTCTTGGAGGCCTGGTACAAACCAGTCCTCTTTAATCTCTGCTGACATATGTTGTTTAGCATTGTGGGCTGGGAAGTGTAATTGCTGGAATGCTATTTCTAAGAGTTTGAGTGGCATTACCACCTTCCCGGTGTTATTCTGACGCCACAAAAGATCTGTTGCTGATTGGCTACAACCTCTCTTTTCCCACAGCCCTTTTTCTTCCTCGCTTGCCCCTTCTTGTAATTCTAGTATTTGTGACACGGGCATGGTATTGTATCCATCTGGGAGCTCTTCTACTACCTGTTGGTGCATTAGGTACTCACCTGTTAGTTCTTTCACTAAGTAGGAGGCTTCCTTGGCTGCAGCATCCGCTGCTGCATTTCCCAAAGAGATGACATCTGTATTGGACGTATGGGCCTGGCACTTTACTATGGCTACCATAGGTTCTTTCAATGCTTCAATCAATTCCTTTAGGAGCTCCGCATGTTGCACTGGTGACCCATCTGCTCTGTGGAACCCTCTCCATCCCCACCATGCCAATCCGCCGTGTACTGTAGTGGTCATGTAAGCTGAGTCTGTGTAAATAGTGACTGTGCACCCTTTGGCTGCTCGTAATGCTTTAATGAGTGCTATAAGCTCTGCTGCTTGGGCTGAGTAATGGGATGGCAGGCCGTGCTGTACTATCACTTCGTACTCACCTTCTTCTAACCTCACAACTGCCACCCCCACATGTTTTTCTCCCGTGTCTGGGTTTATTGATGCTGATCCATCTATGAAGAACACTTCTCCTTCGTTTGGGGCGTTTTCGTTTACCACCGGGCCTTCCCCTTCCTCCCTCTTGTAAGTTGTACAGTCGTATTCCTGCATGTCTTCTAATGTGCATGGTTCTGTAATGAATCTTGCTGGATTTACTGTTTTACATTGGACGATGTGTATGTTTGCACTGGACAAGATTATTTCATACGCAGTGGCTCTTTGTGTTGTCAGTGTGCTTTTTGATCTTTCCAATATAGCGAATAGGGAGTGTTCCACAAATAGTGTCACAGAGCACCCCATCACTATTGTCGCACTTTTCTCAATTGCGAATGCTGCGGCTGCGAGAGACTGTTCGCAAGCAAAATGTCCTTGCATTACTGCGTCTAATGTGCCACTGTAGTAAGCAAGTGGCTTGTGGCCCAGTGATGTTTTTGTGTCAGTACTGCTGTCATGAGGATCCCCTTGCAGTGGGAGAACAGGTAAAACTCGCGTTCATAATCAGGGTTTGCGAGCACTGGTGCGCTCGATATTAATTCTTAGAATGAGGTAAATGCATCACCCATTTCTGCTAAACATTGAATTTCTGTGTTCTCTCATTGGGCCTCTTTGAGTGCCTGCAATAACGGTCTTGTGTATGCTGTGCAATCTAATAACCATGCTCGGCAGTAGTTACACATTCCTAGAAATCTTTGCATATCTTTCACTGTGTTGGGCCGTCTTACTGCTGAAATGGCAGCTACCCTGTCTGGTATTATCTTCTTGCCATCTTGTGAAATTAGCTGTCCCAAGTACAACACTTCTCGTTGGCAGTACTGTAGTTTTCCTCTGTCGACCTGGTAGCCTTTGGGGGCCAGCAATGTCAGGAGAGTAATAGATTCTTTTCTACATTCTTCCTCATTCTTTGCGTAGATGAGTAAATAAATCATCTACATATTGAATAATTGTGCTCTCTGCTGTCATGTTCCCTAGATCTTCATGGAGTATGCGGTTGAATATGTTGGGGCTCTCACAGTATCCCTGGGGTAACCTGCAATGTGTGTACCTCTTTCCCCCCAGTGTGAAGGCTGTTAGGTACCTGCACTCCTCTGCCAGTGGGATGGAGAAGAAGGCATTCTTCAAGTCAACTACTGTGAAATGTGATGCATTCTTGGGGATGCTGCACAGTATGGATGCTGGACTAGGGACCAAAGGGAACTCTTTCTGAGTGACGTCATTAAGGGGGTGTAGGTCTTGGATCATCCTCCATGCCCCACCTTTTGCTTTTTTGATTGGGTAGTTACAAGTGTTACATGGCGAATTTGATGGTACTATTATTCCTTGAGCCAGTAATGCACTGATTGTCTCTTTTATGCCTTCTTCTGCTTCTCGGGACAGGGGGTACTGCTTTACCCTTACCAAAATAGCTCCAGGTTTGAGTTATATTTTAACAGGTGTCACACCATGCAATAACCCTACATCATGGGGGCCTGTGGTCCACAAGTTGCTGGGCACTACTTTCATATCATCATCAAAGAAGGAAGGCGGTGCCCCCACCATTGCCATCAGCTGTACTGGCACCTGCCTCTCTTGTATCATGATGTCACAGGGTATTCCTATCTCCATTATTATCTCACAGTCACTTTCTGAGTCTGAGAAAAGATCTTCATCTGACAGGTCTCGCAATGCAATGTCGGCATTGATGCACAACACTGTGCACCACTCGCAGCCATGTATATCCATTGCAATGATGGCTATTCGTTTGGCTGAGATTTTTAATGCATGCAAATCTAAGGACATCACTGTTCCTGGCATAATCTCTGGGTGTGCTATTGGTCGGAAGATGAACTCTGCGGGTACCCGCCATTCTAGCTTTTTCAACTCAGGCACTACTCGTGCCAAAGTTTTCTACCCTTGAAAGAACACATCAGGATCTACCGGTATGCCACGCACTTCTGGTGCTGTTGCTCGTGCATGCACCACCAGCATTACGCGCATGGAACATATCCCTGGGGTTGAACAAACTATCCCTCTCTCTGTGAAGGAGATAGTCATATTAAGCTTACTGAGAAGGTCCCTTCCAAGTAAGTTAATCGGGGACTGTTCGTAATACAGTAGGGGTGCCCTCACTGTCTTACCACCCACGGTCACATCTAAATCTTCTGTATAAGGAACTTCAACAACAGCCCCAGAGAACCCCTGCATCTCCAATTAACGATTAGATAGCGGAAACCTGCCTTCACGTAAACATGATTTTTCAGCTCCCGAGTCCACCATAAATATGAACTGTTTATTCCCTATCTGCGCCCCTATCAATGGTTCCTCTGCTGCATTGTAGGTCGTAGATAGAACAGGACACACAAGTGCTCACTGTGGGCTGTCCTATGCTGGATGTCTCATGTTCCCCCCCTTGACTGAAAACATTCCCTGATACCACCGCCACTGTGCCATACGGGGCAGGTGCACTGTTAGCAGTCGTGGCGAAGGAGTTACTTTGTGTGTATTGCATATGATCGCGGCTTTGTGGATGCTGTTGTACATTGTGAGGAGGTTCTCTTCGCTGTTCTACATACCCCTGCTCTGGCTGCCCTTGTGCCCCTCAGATGGGTAATCCATAGGGGCTCCCCGGGTGAGGATGACCACATGGTTGGTCATCTTGATACACAATATTTGGTCTGCTTCTGCATTCTCGTGAGAAATGTCCCCACCTCCCACAATTCCCACAATTCCAACAGTTCCCTTGTCCCCCCCTAGGACCTTGTCCTCCACATCTGCCATTTCCCCCATTTCCTTGACCACCCCCTCTACGACCCCTGAACCCACCTCGTCCTCTGCGGGGGGCCCACACTTGCCACTGCGGACCTCCATATTGCTCCTGTCCATTCCACTGTGGCTGCCCGTTGCCTGACCAATTTGCTGCCATCCTCCCTTGTATCGCTACCAGCGCCTCCTCCTCATCCCCCTCCCTGTCTTGGGGGAGTGCTGCTACAGCTGTAGCGACCTTCACCAACTTCGTTTGTACTAACTTGACCTCGTCTGCCAACCTTTTTTGGGCAATTTCTTTTTCTCTTTCCTTTATTCTTTTGCAGTGGTGCACTATTATGCTTTGTATTTCCGGCCATCCCTTTGCCGCGATCCCAGATATTTTGTAGAGTGCTTTCTGTACCTCTTTTGGGAGCCCTCTCTTTATTATAAAATAAAATAGAGATGTTGACTGATACCAGGGCGTGCCCGTTTCCACTCTCCACATCTCCTGCACCCGAAAAATGTAATCCATAGCATCCTCCCCATCATTCATTGTGCATTTCATTACTGACTGTAAATCTGGTGTGTCTGGGAATGTTTCCCTTAGTGCATCCCATATCCTTGCGCGCACTGTGTTAAACGATGCTCCATCATGGCGGTCACAATCCAATGTTACTCCTGGGAAGCCAGCTTTTGCCCACACTCTATCTGCCTGATCACCTACTGCCGACACTAGCAAGCTTTTAACACCCCTACCGCCAATGGCACTCCCGCGGTATGTTTCTCAAATGCGTATATCCACTTACTTGCCCCTCCTGATAGCGGGGGCAATGACTTTAACAAATTAGCTTTATCCATCTGGGCCCAGGGTATGTGGTTTGGTCTCCCACCTCCCCTATGTATCAATGGGAGTTGTAATTTGCTCTTTGTTGTTCTGCCAGTACTCACCTTCAATCCTTTCCTTCCTAACGGTGCCATTCTTCCCATTCTATTCCTTAGCCTTCCTGTCCATTCCTCTTCCATTGTCCTTCCCAGAGGTATTTCCTCTCTCCTACCTGATCTTCCTCCCATCGCCACACTGAACCTCCCACTTTACTGTTCTTCATCCTCAATATCGCACCACAGTTCTTCCATTCCCCCTGTAGCCATTCCCTCTTCACCTGTGTTTTCTCCCATCTCCTGTGGCCCTAGTTCTATTATTCGAGTTGGCTCTTCCTGAATTCCGAACAGTATTTCCCCTTTCTTCCATCCTTCTTCAGATGACCTGTCAAGTGCCTGTGCTCTAGGTGTTTGTTCAGTTCTAGGAACACTTGTTCTGCCCTGCTCACAAATATTTCTTATTCTAGATAACTCATCTCTTGCCATTGAGAGCCTAGAATCTAGATCCTCTGTTAGCTTCTCAATGTCTACTACGGGGGTGCTTAACTGCCCACGCTGTCTGGGGCACTCATATGGTGGCGGTGCAGTCGGTCGTGGGGTGGCTGTGGGGGCTGCGGTGGACACATATGTGGGATCACTATAACCCTCTGCCGGCACTGGTTTGTTTAGGAGGGGTTACAATCGCGTTACCTCTATTGATCCTTCTTTTCCTGTGTCCTCCTTTCCAATTTCTTGTGCTATTAGGGGAGTGTCAACAGTGGAGGGCAGGTTAGGTACTGACTCCTTCCTTTTGAGTGGGGGCACTTCCTCGAATAACCTCCATAAATCTAATATTTCTCTTCTATTATGAAACAGTTTTCCTTTGTATTTCATGAATATACATGTGGCTACCATATCTAGGACACTTTTATTGAACAATCCCCCTTCTGGACATACTTGGGGTAGTCCTTCTCCCTTTAATTCTGTTACCCACTGATCGTAGTATTTCTTTATGCGTTCTGCATACCCAGGTAGATTTTTACAAATGTGGGCCAGGGGGGTCTCTGCCCCCATATTATACTCCCAGTGTTTGTCTTTCTGTACTATCTTGTGTCTATCACTATGATTTATAGGTGTGTATGACTTATCTTAATCATTTCTTGGACATATACAAAAAAGTACTTGCTTACAATATTATTACCTTCAAATCTTACCGGGTCACACTTACAATGACCATACCACAGGGCTATGCAATGTCATCAATCCAACATCATTTCTTTACAACTCATTGAAACATTTGTTAACTTAACATATGCAGCATGGGACAAACATTTAACATACTTTTAACATACAACACATAACATTTACCCCTCCCCTTTTCCCTTGCCCTGTACTTCTCTCCCTGATAAGGTCCCCTTACCCTAGGTCATCCCTTGCCCCCGAACCCTTAAAAAGTTTTTATCTTTTGTTCACCACTGAGGTACCCCAACTGAAGAAGAAGAAAGAAAATAGCAAGTTCTAATGTATACACCATGGGGGTCATTACGACCCAGGCGGTAAGTACGCCAACTTTACCACCATGGTGTAAACTACGTTTACACCATGGTGGATGGCGGATTTACCGCCCCATTCCAAGGTGAGTGGGGCGGTAAATCCCCATTTCCCATTTTACCCTTCCCCATTCCCATTTTTGCCCCATAGGGCATAATGGGAGTGGGAAAGGTGCTAATTACGCCACCGTAAATTACGGTGGCGTAATTAGCACCAAGGCGGTTTAGCGCCATGGATTTTAACGGCTGCTAAAAGCAGCCGTTAAAATCGGAATCAGGCGTTAAGGGTTAACGACGGCGTTAACCCTTAACGCCTGAGTTGTAATGAGGCCCTATGTGTCCCTATTCTCAGACACCTTTATTTTATTCTCCACTGTTCACTTATTCCCAGTACTAGTTAAGATAGCACTATGCAGCGCTGCCTTCTACCCCCCTTGCAGAGCTAGCTTCCTGTCTTATCTTCCCTTATTTCACCTTTTTTTTGTCCTAATGTCCATATGCAGAGAAAGTAGAGTAAATACAAGTAGCATTAATAGTTGAAAGTACCCCTTGAATGACCTTGTGTAATCTGGCTCCCTTTCCCTTCACCCTTTATAATCACTCGCACTTAATACTCACGTGCCCGTCTTGATTCGAGATTCTCCGGACTGGGTCCGCACTGCCACACACTCAATGGCCGCCCCCCGGCTCCGGCGAGTAGTACTAAAAAGGTTTTTTTTGGAGCGGGACCCCGTACCCTTTGTCCTATTCCGTGCGCACATCTAAGCGTACAAGTTGCCGTAGGCGGGCAGCGCTCTTGAGCGGGCGCACCGTGCGTCTCCACTGCCGGCCGGAATTTCTCGTGCCAGAGGGGACGATGAAAAAATTTAAAATGTAATCACGCTTTTGGGGTCACCACTGAAAGCAAGCGTCCCCAAAAGGCATTACCCTCCCCACAATGAGAGGCAGTAAAGGACACACCCCACGAGGGAATGAGACCAAGACCAAGTGCGGGTAAAAGTAAAAGGCTTTTTATCTGGTCAAATAGGGCATGCAAAGGACTCTGCAAGCTCCGAGAGCGCTCTGTCTGACAATAGCAAAGACAGTCTTATTTATTACAAACTTCGTCATGAGTCCTACACACTATAGGGGGCACATAGTCCTGGGGATTGGGTGACGTCGACTAACTATAGGCACAGCAGTGATGAGCAGCTCCAGGATTGGTGGACATCAGCGTGGTGCCAACGTGGGGCGGATGGGTCAGCTGGGTTCGTCGGGGTGGGGCTGCCAGGCCAGACGCGGTCAGTGTCGTTGATAGATGGTTGCCTTAACATTCAGCCCTTGTGGTCACACACACACACACACTCATCCGTTTAGACGATTTCAGTTGTCCTGTAAATCCTACAATATGTTATTCTAAGAAATAATAGGATACTGGAGAAACAAATGCAATGTGAAGCTTTTTCCAATACATCAGGGTACTGTTGCTTCTGACCTGTTTACCGGGTGTCATAAACTTGGGTGTCTGATCTGAGGGCAGGAGGTGAGCTGCCCTGTCATTCTGGTCTTATTAGAAGTAGTGAAGAATGTATTTATGATATGTTAGTACAGGGTTGAATGTCTATTCTCCAAGGCCCATTAACTTGTGGTGAGCCGGAGTACTACTGGATCGGTGAAGGTGCACTTTTGGCCCCTTGAGGCAGTGGGGTTTAGGACCAGGTTGTAAATACTTCATTCGGCCGATCATGGCAGCCTCGGATAAGGGGGAGGTGAATACTTGAAGCAGGTCCAACTGAATGTGGGGAGGTGAGTCTGTGCTGCCCGCGCACCAGCTAGCCCTGGCGGACCTTGGCAGGAGGAGGAGGAGATGGCCTTGTGTGTGTGTGAGCAATTCTCAGTGCCTGGGCTGCACCCTATGCAGAACGAGGAGACGGTTAATAAAGTTAGCAATAGTAGAGAGATTACACATTTCTAATGTCTATACATTCATGTAATCTTCCATATACGACTATAAAATATTGGCAGTGTTTCATACTTCACCGAATCATCGGATGGCTACATTTTAGCAATCACACACGGTAGCAGTTGGGTAACACATGAGGTAGCGTTAGGTTTGGTGGTGTACTCAGGAGCATAGAAGCAATACGTTCGGAGGTAATAGTACATTTGCATTCTTGTTCATCATTTAAACGCATCCCACTGTATGACATACACATATTCTTGGTAATACTTTTTCCGCCTTCGTTTGTACTTAGCAGCATTCGTTACTTAGCACTAGATGGGCTGTATCAAGCCCTTTCATTGGGCCTTCTAGGCACATGGTATCTTACACGGGCTGAAGTCATTCTTATTTTACCAATACTTATGAACTTTTATCCCTTCCCCAACACGGATGTTTATAATTATCATAGCAACTCTATGAATTGATAGGCTTTGGTGTGTGGTTGACACTTCATTTGGGGAACATCGACAGGGGTTCATACAAGGAGGGCATTAACACCATATATCTTAAATGTTAGGGGGTTAGATGCTGGGTCAGGGCCTGTTCAATTGAGATGGTGTTTGTTATTTTCCAGGCTTGAACTGCTAGTCAGGTCACTTCGGGGACAGTGATGTATTGCGGAAGGTAAATGATACAGTGTTTGTTCTGATGCTTGTTCGTTTCTGGTTGCTCGTGAGAAAGGGCCTTCAGCGGATCTACGATGGAGAGGAGGCGCCGGGGGAGTGCATGGCTCCTTGTGCACAGTGAGTGGGGGCCAAGCTGCAGCATTCGCAGGCAGGCTGTCTCATTCAGGTTCAGGTCGCTATTATCTAAAATGGAGTCCTAATGCTTCCAAAATGGAGTCCATTGTCTGTTACAGTACAACATGATTGGCCCTGTGTGTCGATCAGCAGCCACCCCGCTACCTGGGCCCTGGTTACAGGGGGCCCCTGACGAGCCACGAACCTCACATGGGTGGGATATGTCGGGGAGGGGGTCTTATAGACCTATCCTCCCATACAGTTCTCAGGTTCTGCTATTGCAAGATCACTAAGTAACAGAGCACGTGTTCTTAAAGTGCTGTGAAAAACGTTCTTTCATTTAGGCCGTGGGCCCACTTCTAGCACTGGACCCCTGCCCAGGGGCTCAGTCACTGAGTACAGATCCCTATTGCTGGACCTGAATCCACCCCTTTGAACAGAAATCAGTTCAGCATCACAGGCGCCAGGTACCATTCCTTGAGCTTTTCTGAGCAAGGCCTCCCCCCTTCCCAGAGATTCAGTCATTGGGGTACAGTTCCCTGAACTCCTTCTGTCAATGTTCTCTGCTACATTGCAGAAAGTGACTCAACACTGGCGCTGCTCGCCCACAGCATTGAAAGCGTGTAGGCAGAACCAGTGCTTACACTTCCCTAATGGCACTCTCCCATGTGTCTTTCTGCCCTGTGGTGGGAGAGCAGAACGGGACAGTGGAGCGAATAAGTTTGGAATGTTTCAGCTCCACTAAGTTTGGAATGTTTCAGCTCCACTAATAAGACAGTGGCCTTTATTGATGGTGGGGGGCCACTGCAAGGCAAAACGGAAAAGAAGATGCTGTGCTTTAGATACCAATGCTTCCCCAGCAGCTCTCACATGCTGATAATTCACACACAAAATGACAAAACGATCCAAAAGAAAATATCAGCAGTTACCGTCAACCTGGCCAAAGTGTTTTTCTGGTAGCTCCAAGGGGGCAACAAGATCTTCAGGAACATCCCTCTTTTCCCTGCAAAGATAAGAGGAAAACACGGGCATGAATAAACACCAACTCCTAGTGTCCTAGCCACCAAACTATGGTGTCATTTTATGGGGGCAGGAGAACACAGGGGAGTCTGCCGTTCAACCTTTGTGGTACTTTAAAACACCCGCTACCCCCTCCCCAAAACTTTACAAATGTGTTTTATTACGTGGATTTGTCTATGTCACGTGACCAATTTATCCCACAGTGTGTACAGCATGTATTCCTGCACATCATCACTTCAATTTAACCTTTGTTGTTTCAACTCCAATGCACACATTTTTTATGGGAATAAACGTATTTATTTTATTTATTTCACTTATTTAGCGTGCAAACAACCCTGGGGCATCGAGGTGCTGTTATAGATACAGGTACTTTTATTTGTCTTCTTTTTTGTACAATCAAGACACTAATGCATATAAGGAAAATACAAGTTATTTACATTCGTGTGGCATATTGAGAAGGATGAGCAGTGGTGCATTGAGGTTGATGGGAAACTGGCGAAGACAAAAAAATTCAGAAGCGCAGGCAGTCTAATCAAACAACAGTGTTTTCAGGGTCCTGCGGAACACCCAGTATGATTGTTCTGATCAGAGTTGGGGGAGAGAGTGCCACTGCCTCGCTACGATGTAAGGAAAGCTTGAGCCACCTGCTTTGGCACACTTAACTTTGGGCAGGAGAAGGCGGTGGGCATAGGGTGACCTTGAAGGTCTAGAAGATTGGGTTTTGGATATTTTCTGGGAGAGGTAGGGGGGTGCTCTGTTTGAGAGGCATTTATGAGTGATAGACAGGGTTTTTAAAATTATGTGTTGTCTGATGGGTAGCCAGTAAGCTGCGCTTCTAGCTGCAGTGATGTTTTTTTCTTAGGGATGTTAAGGGCTGCTCAACAGACGTTATTTTGAATAACTTGTAGTTTCTGCAAGTTTCTGGCTGAGGTGCCTGTGAAGAGGACGTTACAATAGTCTTACCTTGATCCAATGACAGCTCAGGCAATAGTTAGGCAGCTGTCTGATGTTAGGAAGGGCCTTGAGACATTTAGAGGTTTGGTGCCATAGGCTGGTGAGGAGGCGATAAAGCTCACTGGGCGAGTTATGGAGAGAGTGGTGTCTAGGTAGACTCCTAAGGTCTTTACTGATGGGGATACTTGGATTGGGATATTATCCACCAGGATGGCTGATTATTGTTCATTGAGGTTTTTAGTACTGCTGGGGACCGACCAGCAGGATTTTGGTTTTGTCCCTGTTGAGGCATAGACTATATGCCGCCATCCAAGTTCGAATTATGGAATAAGTATTGTTGAGAGTGTTGGAGTCGACCACATAGTTTCCTGTGAGTGGGATGAGAATTTGGGTGTCATCGACCTAGTTGGTGTAGGCTATGCTGATGGAGTCCAGGATGTTCAGTAGGGGCTTAGTGAAGATGTTGTTTAGTGTAGGTGATATGCACGAGCCTTGAGGTACCCCTCATAGGATAGGGGATGGTGGAGAATTGGCATTCTCAAAGAATACTCTCATGACTCTGCCTTCAAGAAAGGAGGCGATCCAAGCAGTGGCCTTGAGGGAGAAGTTGGCAGAGGTGGTGAGATGATAGCATAAGATTTTATGATCGACTAAGTCGAATGCTGCGGATAGACCCAAGAGGAGGAGAAGTGCTGGCTTTCCCCTGTCCCTGACATCCATCATCAAGCTGTTTTTTGAGGTCCAGCAAGGCAGACTATAGTGCTGTGGCCTGGGCGGAATCCAGACTGTCACATTCCTAGGATGTGGTGGGCTTCAAGGAAATGCTGGACTTGCAAATAGGCTGCACGATCTAGTATTTTCATTAAAGAATGGGACTGTTGTAATGGGCCTGTAGTTGGTCGGGGTTGTGGGCTCCAGGGAGGGCTTCTTTAACAGGTAAAGGGCCCCTGCTTCATTGAGGCTGGCAGGAACTTTGCTTGTAGAGAAGGATGTGTTTATGAATGTGGTGAGGAAAGGTGCTAGAATATCCATGCAGTCCTTGATGAGAGAGGCAGGACAAACATTTCCTTTGCATCTAGAAGGTTTTAGACTTTTGATGATCGCTAAGGTTCAGATTCTGTGATTACTTTGAAATGAAACTGGGGAGTCTGGCAGCCTGTGGTGGTTAAAGGTGTAGAAGTAGGTGGGGGAATGTGGTGGAGGCTTTGATTACTAAGACTTTTTTTGTTCAGAGTGTCGATTTTGTTGAGCATTGCGTATTGGATATTTGTACACCACGGTTCATCCTTGGTGAAGGGGTGGGGGAGACAGGAGTCTCTAGTTCCCTAAAATTTGTGAAGATTTCTCTGGAGTCTGATTTGGCATTAGAGATTCTGGCATTGAAGGATAGGGATTTAGCATAGATGATGGTAGTCTTATAGACTTTGGAGGCCTTGGTGTACTCATCTCTGAGAGTGTCGGAGGGCTTTTTTAGAAAAAACTGAAAAGGTGTCCAGAGGACGTTTTTATTTATTAAATACAGTATCAAAATGTATTTAGCATGATACAAAATTTCAAACTATGAATCAATCACATATTAATATACACTTCATAGTTACATTTGCAACGCAGGGAAGCATGGAACTACATAAAAGCTATAAAAGCCATACCAATATATTTCATTCACAGTGAATCATTCATACCTTTAACTGCATTCAGTGCCAGACATTCATCCATAAACTGCTAAAAAGCATACCAACATAGTAGAA
This sequence comes from Ambystoma mexicanum, assembly GCF_040938575.1. Lineage (NCBI taxonomy): Eukaryota > Metazoa > Chordata > Amphibia > Caudata > Ambystomatidae > Ambystoma > Ambystoma mexicanum. The sequence continues at coordinate 427,476,939 of NC_090934.1, read as the reverse complement.
CATAAAGTGGTGGGACATTCAAATTGTCACCCCAAAACGCATTATTGCATGTATAAAGAAAATCATAATGATTATACCACATGTGATCTACTACAGGGGTGGATCAAAACACAATAATTCAAAAGATCACATCCCCACTTGTCTTCTCAACCTGTTTTGATGTAAAGAGATGATTAAGTCAACGTCTTCATCAGGAGGATCAATACAATGTGCTTATATATATAGTCCACTGCTTCCATAGCCAGGAAAGATTAACACACCTGGCTTAAGCCATACCCACGACAAGCGCCTCTTGGCAAGGGAACGGAGGTGGCTGCCTGAAAGTTAACGAAAAGTACGCCTACGGTGGCAGCAGCTGTTCACCCTTTAATTTGAATAATCCAGATGTGATTAATTAGGAGAGACTACGTAAACTCCTCGGAAACCTATCCATGCCTTTTCCACAGTGGTCTTGAAGTGATTTCTCTGCAGTGGCCTGGAGCAGATCACTCTCTGCACGATTCAGAGCTGAGGAGCTTGGGAAGCATTTTTAGTCATGCTGATTCTGCTTGTCGTTTCTTGTTACGTAGTTCTAGGAGGTCAGGGGTGAACCCTGAGTTGGAGTGTTTGACAGGTTTGGCTTTACAAGGAGCTAGAGGGGCAATGGTGTTAACTGCTATAGATAATGTAGTGGCATATAGGTCTGCTAGTAGGTTAGGGTCACTTGAGAATGGCTGCTTAAGGTTGGGAGTGTCCAGCCAGGGCAGGATATGTTTTTTCATGAGCTTTCGATGAGCTGCGTGTGACTGCAGGCGGTAGTGGTAAAGCAGTAACCCTAGGTTTCTTTTGGTGAGGTGCAGAGAAGTCGACTACATGGTGGTCGGACCAGAGGCACGCGGTGTTGGCTGTGATTGAGGCCTGGCAGTTGAGGTCATGATCCAATCTAGCACTCTGCCCTTTGTGTGGGTTGGGTTGAAGATGCAGTGCCTGAAGCCTAATGTTTTGAGAGCACTTACCAGTGAGGTGGCATGAAGGTCTGCCGGGTCATTAAGGCCCAGGTTGAGGTCCCCCAATAGGATTATTTTGGAGGAGGCTTTGATATTGTCTGCTAGGATGTGGAGGAGGTTCTCTTCAAAGTTTGCTTTTAGGCCTGGAGGGCAGTAAATGAGGTGGATCGAGTTAGTGCAGGCGGGTGAGGGAGATAGCTTCAGAGAGAGATTGTCTACATTTTCATCAAGGGAGGTTTTGATCTGTCTTTACCTATGAGGGCGACTCCTTCTCCTCTGGAGGTAAGGCGGTCGATCCACTAAATTGTATAACCAATGGAAATGCCTAAGGAAAGGGAAGGGCCTGATGCTTCTTGAAGCCATGATTCTGAGATGGCAAGGGCCTCTAAATTGTTGGAGGTGATAAGGCCATTGATCTCGAGGGCAAGGGCTGGTACAGAACTTGTGTTGATCAAGGCACAGTTCAGGTAAGGCTTCATGGCTGGGATGACTGGGATGGGCTCCTTGGTGGCTATGGTTGGGGGGTGCATAGTCATAGGGGTGGGTGGAATGTCATAGAGGGAAGCAGGAGGTGAGCTCTTATTAATCAGAGGACTCGTAGGGGTGGAGGTGTTCCAAGGATTGGAATCAGGGTTGTGTGTCACTGTCCTAGGGGTATAGATGGAGTTGTGAGAGCTGGCATCTGCAGTGGTAACTAGGAGAGTGCTAGCCTTCGGGGAAGCAGGGTGTGAGGTGGTGCATGTGTGAATATTAGCATTTACTGAGAGATTCATCATACCACAAGTTTGCACACAATTGCTTGTGTACATTACCTCTGCTTAGTTTTTGGGGGAGGCAGGTGATGAGCAGCCAAGGCTCACCTTACAGTGGGCAGTAGTGACTGTAGGTATAGTGTGGAAAAATGTCTGAGGGTATGCACAGGCATTCAGATGGCTGCTGGAAGTGTGGAAATTGCTATAGATAGCACAGGCATATGAGAACCTTTTGGGGCATTCGCAGAAAGTCTGGTTCTGGCAGACGCTTTATTGAGCATGCAAACATTAACATGAGGCAAGGCATCATCATTAACATTGCTAACATGAACATGAGGCAAAGCATTATTATTAACATTGCATGACAAATGAAGAACAGTGCTAGGGCTGTTCACATTTGTGATCATAGAGGGAAGGCTTGTTTTAGGTGAGGGGGTGTTAGAATGGAAAGCAATCAACTGGAGGGGATATGCACTTTTAACAGCAGTTTCGTTCTATCAACAATGCATCTTGCTGGTAGAATTTGCAGACCGACGGGTAGTGTCAACGTGGGTAGTAACATGCCTAGGGCTAATTTGATTCATAGCCAGACTTTCCTTGAGGTGCCCAGGGTATGGTTCAGAGGGGGCAGGCCTCAGTATAGCTTCATTTGCCATGGGGAGTGGAGCATAGAAGGCTGGGGGTCCAGGCATCATGACCGTTGTATGCGTATTGATGATGGTGCAAATGGCACTGCGAGCAGGCATCCGTGAAAAGGTGCCTGCGTGAGGATTTGCAACTCGAAGGTGTGCTATGTTGGGCAACAACAGACCATGGAAACAGAAAACCATGATGAACTGTAACACCAATCATGTTGACTACCTGATCTGCTGCAAATGCGGCTTACCCTATATAGGTAAAACCCCTTGGAAAGTGAAAACTAGGATATTCGAACATAGAAGTTGTTTAAAAA